>NW_024080821.1:937913-1491022 GCF_003009895.1 Hyaena hyaena
GATGACAGCTTTGTAGTAGAGGCTAAAGTCTGGGATGGTGATACCTCCCGTTTTGATTTTATTCTTTAGTATTACTTTGGCTATTCGTGGTCTTTAGTGGTTCCATACAAATTTTAGGATAGTTTGTTCTAGTTTTGAGCAGTATGCTGGTGCAGTTTTGATTGGGATTGCATTGAATGTGTAGGTGGCTTTGGGTAGTAATGACATTTTAACTATATTTATTCTTCCAATCCATGAGCATGGAATGTTTTTCCATTTCTTTGTGTCTTCTTCAATTTCCTTCATAAGTTTTCTATAGTTTTCATCATACAGATCTCTTATATCCTTGGTTAGGCTTATTCCTAGGTACTTTATGTTTTTTTGTGCAATTGTGAATGGGATCAGTTTCTTGATTTCTCAGTAGTCTGTACCCTGAGCTGTGGACTTCTCTGAAGAGATAATAAAGAAGCTGAAGCATTCCCTCAGATACAAACAAAAAAGAATGATTTCTCAAAAAGCTGCTATCAGTAAAAAATAACAGATTTTTGTTACATCATAACATTTCCATAACAAGTTAATTTTAACTATAATAACACAGATGGATGTTTGGGTGCTAATTAGGAAAAATAACTGGAAATATTTTTTCCCAAAGTAGCATCATAAATCTTTAGAATTATTTACCTACTTCTGAGCTTGGGGGTTGAGAAGAGTGTTAATACTACACAGGTATAGCAAGGGGATTGGAAATCCATACGCACATCAAGAATTCTGTATTGAATAAAAAATAACTCTTGTGTGCATGAGCAATCTTTGCATATATAGATGCTATGTTTTAATAAATGAAATAAAATAGATCTAAAAGGAAAAAATCTAAAAGTTGAGAAGTCATTCAAGAACATATTGATGGATTCATTCATTCCTCCATATGCTTACTCTATGCCCACTCTTTGGGATATTGAGACTGAATTTCAGGTATATTCTGTAGATTGTAAACTCCTTGAGTGAAGATAGCAAGTTGCCTCAAGGCAATTTCAGCTGGTATGTATCTCATTGTGAATATTGTGCTCCGTGGCATAATCACAGAACACAGACTCACAAGCTGGCTTCCATCTGCCATGTGGTACCTTTGTGGGCTGATCATGTATGCTCAGAGAATGTAAACTCCTTTATACGTCCAAGGTTGCCAGCACTGAACAGGATTTTAGAAATCATGTATTTCCACTTCTTCACCCTACAGATATACGGTGAGACCTGCAGGATAAAGTTCTGTAAAGTTCCACAGCCTAACCAATGATGGGACCAAGACTGAAACCCTTGTTATTAAGCACTTTTAACTAAAGAAAAAACTAGGGCAATAAATCTGGATAAAAGAATTATTTAAGTGTATTCCTAGGCTAACTTTGCTTGTTTACTTTCCTCCCACATCTTCAAATGTTTTGTTTTGTTTTTTATTTATTTGAAATACGTACACTGTGATAAGATAAAAATAACAATCGAGGGAATCAGGAGTGAGAAAGAGGAGGTGAGCAAAATTAGGTGAAATAAGAGATTACTTCAGCAGACTAAATGCACCCGTAAGGTTCTACCTGGTTACTAACAGTGGGGCACCAATTAATGCTGAACTTCTAGTAGCAATTCATCGTAGGCATCAGGTAAAAACAATCTAAACCTGAAAAAATTAATATAGTCTATGATTCCAACTATATAACATTCTGGAGAAGGCAAAACTATGTAGACAGTCAAAAGATCAGTGGTGACCAAGGGCTAAGGAGAAAGGAAGGGATTCAACTATTGTTGAGGAATTGTAGGCAGTAAAAATAGTTTGATAATATAATGATGGATACATATCATTACACATTCGTGCAAACCCATAGAATGTACTCCACCAAGAATGAGCCTAAATGTCAACTATGGACTTTGGGTGATTAAGATGTGTCCGTATAGGTTCACTGATTCTAACTTATGTACCACTCTGGTGGGGATGTCAGTAATGGAGTCTGTGCGTGTATGAGGGCAGGCTTGTGTGGGAAATCTTTGTAACTTCCTCTCAATTTTGCTATGAACTTAAAACTGTTCTTAAAAAATTAAAATCTTCATATTAAAAAAAAATCTAGATTTTTCAGGAGAAATACAACTGCTCCTAGCCTTGAGGCCTCAATGGAATTTCTTCTGGGGGCTCTTAGAAAATGCACTGCTGCTATGATTCAACAGTAAATTTCAATAGATTGGTTCTTGAGCCATTCTTCAGAGAGGCCGGGAGGAATGCAATGCCCAGAATAGTGGAAGCATCTGGATATGAGGCCAGAATACTGCAGTCCAGGCACACAGCTCACTGAGGGTCTGGCTTCATCCGGGGATAGTATTTAGACCGCCTAGAGGAATAAAGAAAAGTCTGCCTTGCTTGGGCTGTCACGATGTGCCATTTCTGAACATTTCATGCTGTTTCCTATCTTCTGGGCAAGCCCCATGGAATATGATTTCCTAAGGCTGACTTTTTAATAAGGACTGAGCAAGGGAACATTCAAGGTTACAAAGGTCATATATTCTGTCAAGTATTTAGAGGATAGATGTTCACTGTTGCTGAAAATTTTTCTAATACTAAACTAGTAGTCTTCTATGAAAATTAAAGCATTTCACCAGAACATGTACCAGAGATTTTCAAGGAAATAAAGACAAATTCATAATCCTTCAGCATTTTGGGATTCCTGAACCACTGCCCCATCCATAATTAGTAATTTATTAGTATTCAAAGCACTCTAGTACCTGAAAGGTATGAATGCTTTCCCTGATTTGAAAGTTAGGCTATGACACAATGCTGTGTGGCCAACAGGAGCCTGAGTGTCAACAAACCAAAGTGAGTGTTTTTAGCAAATGAAAGTTACACTAAACGTGCTGTCACTACATTGTCATGTGGATCAGTGTCTATGTGGGACAGTGTGCTAAGGGTAGTTAGTTGAGCCTGTTCGTTAGCTCACATGAGTGACTACACTCCTTGTCCACAGCCAGGACTCTCAGGTAGTTCTTTTCCCTTGGTTATATCTCCAGTATCTGCTTTCCTGTGGACTGCACACAGTCTGATTTTCTCCACAGCAGAGCTTCTCAGCCCCTGCCACATATCAGAACCACGAGGGGAGCTTTGAAAATGCACCACATACACACTGTATCCCAAACCACCAATCTCAGAGCCTCTGACATAAGACAGAGATAAAGACAGGACATTGGGAGCATGAAGCATGAGCCCTGGATCCGTGGTATTCAGGAAGTGGGGAGAAAAGATGGTGAGGAAGGAGACCACTAAAGGAGTAGGGACCCATGCCTGGCAGTGGGACAGGGGAGTCCAATCCCTCCCATCCAGTGGCTCTGACTGCAAATATAGGGTGTCTCTTAGACACAAAGGACCCTGATCTTCCTACTTTCTGTACATGCTGCCTCAAGTCAGACCAGCCCTACTTCTGAAATGCATCAGTATTAAGGTTGAAGTGACCACGGTCAGAGAGGGCCAGGGAGAGGAAGAGCGAACTGCAAAAGGCAGTGAACACCTACAGGAAGGTATGAGGATAGGGCAAGAAAGGCCGCAGGAAAATTGACTCCTAGGTTCTAGCCTACCTTTGACCATGACCATTTGATTCAACAGTTCTCTTTTTTTGCCAACCCTGCACTAATGATGTTCACAACTGATCGTTGTGTCGCTAGAGTTCTTGAGGTTGGAGGTATAGAATAGACTAGAAAGAGTGTTAGTGCCTTTGGGTATTATAGAGAAGGTAGAGAACGTAGGAGTTAGGCTAGCTTTTCTCAGACTTCCTGTTTTTGGGTCACAGCACAGCTCCAAACTCTGTGCTGTAGGATTCCGCTCTCCCTGCCAATGCAATCCACCAGGCACAAACATTTGACTCATAAAAGGACACTCACTCTGCCCTTTAGGCTTGGGCAGTGTGGAAAGGGATACTCCATATGAGACTTAGACTTGTAAAAAGAAAAGAGTGCATATCCACGTTTTCTGTAGCCCCCCAAAGTCAAATTTAATCATATAAATTTAGAAATGGTTAATTTTTAATGGAAACTTAATCTGTATGTTACCCCCATGAAAAAGTAGTCTGTTTATACACCAAGAAGGTCAGTGTGGTAAGTGTAACCCAATCATGCTTTGTAAATGGGTCAACTTTTCACTGGACTGTTGTATATCACACAGCTTTTACACAAGCTTGTTAAATTTTAGACAATCAAGTCTAAAACATTTGAGTACTTTGGTTAGATTTTCTCATTACTGGTTAAGCCTCCATAATCTAATAATAAGAATTTATGTAAGAACTGAAAATGTACTATGGAGAATAGTAGATGATAATTCTGCCTGAAGAAAGAATGTGTCATGAGCTGAGGCCTGCCCAAAGGAGTAGCTGTTTCCATCCTGAATTCCTTCATTGTCCAGCTATGTAAATCGCCAGTGCCGGAGTTACTCTGTGAGCAGGGCTCATAGGTAGGGCTTAGAAAAGATTAATGAAAACATTTTCAAAGACTCAAGTCAAGCTATTTTATCAGGGAGCAGAGAAGTATTGGTTTTAATCTGTTATTTGTCAGCTTAGAAGGAAATACTTATTTGCAAATTACAAAATAAGAAAAATATGATATTTCTTTTAGTCTTTCAAAATCCAAGCATTTTCCTCTCAGCAGACACAAGCCTTGCTTCCTCTAGTTCCCTCGCTTTATGAAAGGGGGCTAAAATTCATGGGGTTTGCCTTTTCATGATGGAGAATTATTGGGGACTGAGAACTTGGAGTTAAAATAAAGGGAAGTTCATATTCTGAAGGTTTAAGAATGTTAAGAGGTAAGAGAGCAGAAAATACAGCCAGCTTCTCTTGACGTCCACCTGCCTATAGTTTGCTTTTCTTGATGGATGCTTTTAGGCCACATGCAATTATCAATTAATATAAAAGTTCTAAGTATTTAAAAATAATATGTAACAGATATTAAGAGCCAACTATGAACCAAGTACATTATATATTATACATAAGAGTTTTAATAATAACTCTACAGAGTGGTTAATATTATCCCTATTTTACAGATACAAAATCAAGCTCAAAGACTTGAGCTACCTAAGCTACACCTTAGCTACCTAAGACCACACATGTAGAAAGTGACAAATCAGGAATTCTATCCTAGATCTAGTTCTTTTGTCAAACCATATTATCTACTAAGATTATCAAGAATCACTAAAGTGGGGCGCCTGGATGGCTTAGTCGGTTAAGCGTCCGACTTTCGCTTAGGTCATGATCTCGCGGTTCGTGGGTTCGAGCCCTGCGTCGGGCTCTGTGCTGACTGCCAGCTCAGAGCCTGGAGCCTGTTTCAGTCTGTGACTCCCTCTCTCTCTTACCCTCCCCTGCTCACGCTCTCTCTCTCTCTCTCCTAGAAATAAATAAAACATTAAAAAATAAATAAATAAAAGATTTAAAAAAATTAAAAAAAAAAGAATCACTAAAGTAACTTAAGTCAAAATAGGCCTTTGTAATTATTTGTTCATTCATTCATTCATTCATTCATTCATTCATTCATTCATTCACTCATTCATTCAAGTTAGGCCTAGACTACCCAACTTCATACTGATCAACGTTATAGACTTGGAGGTCATGTCCTAGACACGTCACTTGCTACCTTGGTGCCTTGGTCAACTCTCTTAACCTTGGGTTCCTGATATATGAATCAGAGATTGTGATGGGTTGTTCAAAGGGCTATTGTAGATTGAATAACTTGTAGCCTTTGATTTGGTGCCTGGATATTGTAAGCACTCACTAGCTTTATGCTGATGGTGGTAGTGATGACGAAGATGATAGTGTGGTGGTCCTGGAAGTAGAAATGCCATTTCTCTGCTAGGGAAAGCTGGCACTAGAAAGGTGTGATAATGGTCAGAGACCCTTGAATCCTAGAGCTGATGAAGACCTTTGGGATCCATCTGTTCCCTGCCTCTGGCTGCAGATGGAGCTGCAAACACCAGGGCTACATCAATTGTGATGTGCTACACAACTCATTTATTCATAGGCCTTTAAACAGCTTCTCTCTTGCTCATGACTCTGGAAAAAGAGGGTAAATCCCACAGCTCAGGCCCTGTAGACACCCAGATGACATGGTGGGGAGCATTTTCCAACTGTGTGTAAAACCCTCCACTTAGACTCTTTGCTCTGCTCCCAAGATGATGCCCTCTTGACAAACCTTGCCAATTTTCTCACAGTCACCAACCCTCCAGGCCACAAGCAAATGAGGACATGAGGACTATTCAGGGGACTCCCTCTCCGCAACCTTCATCCAGATGTTTGGCACTGTTGGAAACAGGCATAGCCACAGTTTCCTTTGGACAATTTAAGGAATTAATATTAAAGGATGTGTCACCCCGGATCTAGAAAACAGGTTACCATAGGTTTTCTCAAGCAGCATTTGGAGCTCCCGGGGGGGTGGGAGGGGGAGTGGAGGGTGAGTTGATGGGGGGGGGGGATTAGAATCAAAGGGGAAACATGCAGTGATTATCTTACCTGTCTTCTTGCTCCGACCAAGCCCCCACCCTTTCCAAGAGTGCTTTTTCTGCTGCTTGTCCTGTTCCTCCTCTAATGCCACCCTGAAAACCTCATGGCGATTCCTCAACCTAACATATGAAAAAAATAGAGACACTGTCACCAGCTTCTGTAGCAGATTGATGCTGCTGCTGCTTAAAGTCTCTTCTAAAGAAGAGCCAAGGGAAAGGCTGGTAAATTTAACTCTTTCTTGCCTCTGCGTTCGCTTGCATGTGATGATTTTATTACAATGACACAGTGTTTTTATTGTCCATGAAACCCCTGTCTCACAGTTCAGATGGGATTCAGATGGCTTTACCTGACAGGTGAGCTTTGAGGAACTTTCATGACCTGTGTCCCAAACTAGAAATGATATTGCCCTACTGTGACTTAAATGTCATATTTTAAAGATAATATTAGTCTATAGACATGAAAATAATAACAATATTAATAAATGTTTACTGCCATGCTATTTTTTTCCCTCTAAACTGGCTCCATTTTGCTTTCTCATTCCCACAGTATAGGAGGGTTTTATTCAGAGGAAGGACCCCATGTGCTTTGTGTGTGGCGCATGACGTCTGCCCACCATGGGGCAAAATTTGGAATAAAGGGCTGGTGGAAAGTAAGGACTTCAGAACACACACAAATTATCTGGATCACGGCAGCTACCAGTGGTCTCATTATTCATAAAATGGTAGTCACATTCCCTTGCCCTGATGAAATTTCCAAAGCACTAGAGATACAGAGTAACTGTACAGAGAAGTAGAAAGAACATCAGCTATGATTTGTTGGGTGCTTCTTATATCTAGATACTGTTATATGGAGTATCTTATGTAAGCTTCACAACAGCTCTACATTGTGGCACTATTATTATTCCATTTCTGAAGGAATCAAGATACAGGAAAGTTCTGTAACAGGACTACTACTGAATCCCCCACTATTGAATGTATTCCAACACACATTATAGATCCTCATTTTTAACCACTGTGCTACAATGTGATCTGGGGAGTCAGATGTATGTATAGACTTAGGGAGTCTATATCCTTGTTCCAGTTCTGTCATCAGCTCTTGGACTTCTGTTTCTTCCTCTGTTAAATGAAAAGGTTGGAGTAAGCAAGTGTTCCCAGTATTATTTATACCATTTAGGTTCAGGGAAGGGAAACAAAAAGATAGGGGAGAGAGAGAGAGGAGGAGAAAGGGAGAGAGAAGTCCATCAGTATCTGTTATCACAGAGAGAGAGAAAAGGAGATTGGTAGTAACAATGTGCCCCTCTAGTTTGTCAGGGAGCAGGATGACACTGGTTCAGTGACCTTAACTAGTCTTTAACTAGGACTAGTTAAATAAGGCTATATCCCATATGTTCCTGATGAATACTTGTGGCAAATACATAAATTATTTGATTCTCTCCTTTTTCTCAGCATGTGATTCCTTTTTCAGTGCCATTTTGCCAGGTGTGCTTAGGATCCAAAAGATTTGGTACTCACACACACACATGCGCACACACACAGCGTTCAAATTACTTAAAGGAAGTAACTTACAGATGCAATTTAGTTGATTATGTGCAATTATGAGCATACATCTGCCATCCAAGCAGAGCACTGCACTGGGTTTTGTGTCAGGATTGCCAAAAATAGATTTATCTAAATCATGGTGGCCTAAGAATTATCATACCAAATTTTAACTTTTGGGTATTGAGCTTCCCCAATGTGACTTCCTGTTTTGCAGAAAAGAGCTTGAAGAAATAATATTAAGGGAAGGCTCATACTCATTTCTGCTCACCAAGTGGCTTGTTCAAAACAACATTTTAATGATTTAAGTGTAAATGAATCAGAAGCATATGGATTAGATTTCCCTTAAAATACACAAGGATTTTTAAATGAGGGAGAATGGAATAAAGAAATTTCCCCAAATTTAGTGCTCTTTGGGATTGCCTTTACTGATGTTATTAAAAATTGGTGGTGGTGGTGGTAGGGTGGGGCTAGGGTGCTGATTCACTTTGAACTACATTTGGCAAATGAAGGTGGGGGTGGGGGTGGGGGAAAGGTTCCTAACATCATCTTTAAAAGGGGACCATACTTCTCCTTGGGCATCGACTAATTCATCCCAACCAGCATTTTTGGTGAGTTAAGTGTAAATGAATCAGTAACATACGGATTGCATTTGAAATACACATGGGATTAAAAAAATGAAGGAAAAAGTGCTTGGTAAAGTATGTCTGGGGTTTTGCCATACCCAGAATGTTAAAAAAAAAAAAAAGTTTGAAACAATTGATGAATCCCTGAATCCCTCCCATGCTTTGCCAACTTCATCAGGAGGAAAGGACACTGGGCTGTTTGTGTGGCTATTCCAGGCCCCCTCCCTCTTAAACAACACTAGGGAATACCCAGGATCCAGCCTTACCTGATACCTGGGTCACTTCCTAATTTTAAGCTTCCATCCTAAAAAGAATCACTTCCTGACTCATTCCCTTTTGAGAGCATGCAGATATGCTACATTTGGCTGTTCAGATTATAGTACTTCTGGCTTTCCTGGATAAACATAAAAGGCAAGTGAACAGATACTGGAATCTATCCCTTACTGAGATCTGCATTTTGTGTTTACTTTTGGGCACCCGGATAAAACATGCAGTGACCCCGGTGCTCCATATCCTGCACAAGGCCCCCTTAAACCAGTGGCTCCTGACTTTTCACCTCCAGGGAACTTGTAATCTTCCTCAACTTGTAATCTTCCTCTCCTCCCAGATTCCATAGTTTAAATGATAGGGTCCATCTACCCGATGCAATTAATTGAGAAATAATTTTCTTGTTTTGTTATTAAACAAAAACTGCCATTGTGAGAAAACCAACATAAACATACTGAGTTGGTAGAATTTGAGTTAGAAGAAATATATGTTAGTTGTTCTTTGCTCCTGAACCCAGTTAGCTCTACCACTTCACTGAGGGTTTCTAGCACGCTGGAAATACCTCAGGAAAGCTCCTTTCTCCCTGCCTGGGTCCCCAAAGGGGCCAGAATCCAAGAAGAAATATTAGTCTAATGAGTCTGACAGGCATTTCAAGGTGGAAAGCTTTCCAAAATAGCTCCAATGGAATCCTCGTAGATCTAAGTCTCCCAAGAATCCTACAATCATTTTAATGAATCTTTCCCCCATACTAGGCAGGTTGAAAGACTTGGTAGCTCGGAGAACCTCTCAGAGAAAGGCTGACGAGGACTGGTGGGACCACTCCCCCCCCCCCCCCCCCCCCCCCCCCCCCCGCCCCAGCCAAGTTTCTGACTTAGTGTGGTCACGAGCCTGTGCCCTTAGCTCTGAAGGCATGCTGCTCTTCATCTGGGGCCTGAAGTCATCCGGTCGGCCCCATTTAAGACCTCTGCAGAGACTTCAATGGTTTCAATCTGGTGCAGCCACCCAAACACCTATTTTATTTTCAAGAAAATTAAGTGTGTGTCGTCAGCGATCGTTAAAGAGCTTAAGGGAAAACTGATTTTATTATTTCCCTGCTCTGTTTTTTGAGGGTGGGATGGAGGAGTGGAGTGGGAGGGAGTGATTATTTGAAGATCTGTATAAAAATTTAAAAGTTAATCTTTTCTCGTCAGGACTTGGGCAAACAGATTCCTGCGTGTTTTTATCAGACAGAGTGGGCGGGAAGGCAGTTCTTTTCATAACATTGGAAAATAAGCTTGATCTCCCCATTCCCAATGAGGCAGACACAGCCCTGGCAAATGCCTCAGGAGACCAATCATCCTGAGACAGCCGTGGAAACAGTTTGACATTAATGAAAGTGTGCAAAGGAGATGATAAACTAGGATGGAAGAACCATTTCAAAACAACCTGTGACCCTTTCTGTTTTCTTCCTGCCGCACCCCCTCATGGAACAATAACACAGAGAAAGCCACAGTAGGGTTAGCAATCAGAGGAAAAAAGGAGATTGTTTTGCCCAGGATCCTTTCTTGTTGTCCAGCACCAGAGTCAAGGTGCAGATGTAACAATAGGCTGCTCTTTGAAATGAATTATGTCTGTGGCTTATGTACATTTCGTGCTCAAATGACCAAACCTCAGCACAGAGGCCAAGTCATGGGAGCACACGTATACACTTAATTTTATTTCAGGAAAGCAATCAAACCGGGACCCTGCGTGGGGCCCACTCAGAAACAAGACAGACAGGTTCACAGGCCATTGCCCAGGAGCCTCCAAAGGGCTGACATAAGATCGATTGGCCATCCTGGGCCATTTACCAAACAGTTTACATAGACGGCCCAGGCACTGGATTTAAATTAAATGAAAACTATTGGGAGAATTCCCTATAAAGTGGACTTGATCTATATTAGGGAACAGGCTAATTATAGGGATTGGCATATATGGAATCAAAGTGAAACACTATATGGGACTAGAGAGTGGTGGTCTTTTATACCAGGGTGGTCTGAAACCGGGATTTAATGTATGTACAATATACAAACATTTTTGACAGACCATTAACACCTATAATCTTGTAAATATTTGCAATTTTCTAGATCATAAATATAGCTGCATAAGCAGTTCTTTCAGAACATCATTTATACACCATTAAAGGTTAATTTACAAGTTAGTACCTTATAGAAAGAAGATATGTGGGCTTTATGCTAACTTTCTGTAAAGGGAGACTGGTGTCTCCAAAAGCAATTTGTAGCTCTCCTGTGGGTCTGACTGGGGTCCTATTCAAAGCACTATTTGAATTCTTTTCATCAGCTCATGTTCACAGCAAACTTAATCTTCTGTTTTGGGGGGAAACAAAACAGAGGGGAGAGAAAGATCTGAGGTCTTCAGGCTGTACTTCCAAGCATCCGACTGTTTATTTGAACAGTCTCTCTTGACACTATTCTCATTTGTCACAGCCCTCTGATACCTGCTGTTGTATCTTAGCCTCCATCCCAAAGGGCTTCCAACAGTTCTAAACTTTAAGACTCCTTGGTGGGACCAACCAACAATGAAAGTCTGACCTCTGAGGCCACCATTGTGTGACATTTCACTTTGTCAAAAGATCAAAGAGGGAAAGGAAGAGAGGAGGGGAAATGTTTTGTGGGGATTTCACCCACCCTACCTCCAGTCTCATTAAAGATGGTGATAGGGACCTAGGTTCCTGGAAGAGCCAGCTACAAATTATAGCAATGGAAAGACGCTGGAGCACCCTGGGAAAAGAGCATCTCCTCTGTGAGAGTGCTGGTACATAGGGGTCAAATCCATGAGGAGAAAGCCACAGAGTGAGGTCAAGTAACCACAGAGGATTTGCGTTGCCCATAAAGAGGCTGAACCGTGTGACTTATTCACTATGTAGAACCTCTCTTCCTCTGCAGAAGGATTCCATCAATTGCCCTTTTCCTGAAACATGAACAGCTGGGTCTGCTGACTGCATGCCTGCCTGGCCCAGCGTGGGCATTTTTCAGAGCCTCTTCTGCCTCTCAGATCTCCTAAACTTAGACGACTCTTGGTATTTTCCTGCAACCCTGAGTGTCAGGAGCTCATTAAGACACCAGGAACAGATTTTAAAAGTTTGTAATCTACATACACACTCCTCCCTTCCTTTTCTGTTAATTTTGGGAAATTTCCCCTGCATGTCCAATCTTTCCAGTGCTCTTCTACCCCCCTCGAAGTCACCTGTACTCAGGATAAAATAGGAAGACAGCTCTCTCCCACGCTTCCAACCCCTCAGCATAGTGGCAAGTAGAACTCGGAGCTGGGCATCTCAAGGTTTAGACCCCAACCTTAACTGTGCTGCTCTCTGATCTTAGAGAAATGACAGTCTACCTGAGCTTCCCTTTTCTCATTTATAAGTAAACCACCATGGAAGGTTAACATGATGACCTCAAAATTCCCTTCCATGACTCATAGTCTGTTTTCCCTGGTTCCTTTTGTTTGGGACCCACAAAACCTACTTAGTACCCTCCTCTTCCCACTACAAAGACTTTGTTTTGGGGAGTAAACAGCCTTGCCCTCCTCAGAATCCTTCCTCTAGTTCTCAAGCTGTGACTCTGCTATCATCACATACTTTCTAGAGGTTTTCTATGATATTCCCCTCAAACTGCAGCCACTCTGAGCAGTTTCTATTGCCTCCTTCTCTGCTCTGAATCTCCCTTTCCATGCTTGCTTATATTATTTTTTAAAAAAAATAATAAATGTTGGTGTAGCTCATGGGTTTTATGGGAATGAAGGATTCCCTGATATTTTGAGAAGAAACCCAAGATTTGAGCATCTGGTACAGTGTTTAAACAAATGGGAAGTTTTGGGGCACCAGGGTGGCTCAGTGAGTTAAGCATCTGACTCTTGAGTTCAGCTCAGGTCATGCTTCACAGTTCATGAGTTGGAGCCCCACATCAGGCTCTGCACCGACAATGTGGAACTTGCTTGAGATTCTCTCTCTCTCTCTCTCTCTCTCTCTCTCTCTACCCTGCCCCCCCCCAAATAAATAAATAAACTTTTTTTTTTTAATGGGAAGTTTTAAGGCTGAAGTTAGGTTGGCAGGGAAACTGACTTAGTACCAGCACAGCCTGAAGGCCAAGTGTGGGACTGCATATGTAAAGTAACCAGAGAGCTTTGATATGTGATGAGGGAGGGGCACACAGAAATAGGTACAACCATGAGGAGTGTCAAGTTATTGGCTTATCCCGAACAACCAGACTATAGAACTTTAAAAAAGTGGGGTTTTTTTTAATATTTATTTCTTTCTGAGAGAGGGAGCATGCAAGCTGGGGAGAGGCAGAGAGAGGAAGACAGAGGATCTGAATTAGGCTACAAACTGACAGCAGAGAGCCCAATGTAGGGCTTGAACTCATGGAACTGCAAGATCATGACTTGAGCCAAAACCGAGAGTCAGACATTAACCAACTGAGCCACAGATGCCTCCAGAGTATAGAACATTTAAAATCAGTAAACAGTGAAATTTGGGGGTTTTATTTTGACATTTTTAGTTGTGTTTGAGTCATTTGTAAATAACACTATTATTTATCTTGAGTGTTGGGATTCTCTTCTATTTAGAAATAAAACCATTTTGAATCTTGAGCTATATATTCCTTCAGTTTCTGATTTGAGGCCTCAGAGCGTGGCCTCATTGTACCAGAACTGCTTTAGGCTATCTACTATGTAAGAATTTCAGCCATATTTGAATCTAATTCTGTGGCCTCCAAGACACCTGCTAGCTGGACCATTATGAGTCTGAATGCTGCTTCCACCTGAGTGCTCCCATGCTGCCTTCTCCTTCTCTCCCTCCCCTTACTGGTTTCTCTTCCTACCTTCAAAATGGCCCTAGTCTACACTTCTTTCACTCAGAACCTGATTCTCAGCTTTCTCCACTCATTAACTAAGCCAGTAATCTACTCAGTACACATTGGTGGTTTCCATCAGGTTGACATGTTAGCTGCTCTATATATCCCTAAGCCCTATTGATCCTGTAGGAGTTGAGGTCACCTAAGCAATGTGTCAAACTGCATGCCCTTAGCTCACTATAGACATTCCTACGAAGAACTGTAATTGTTCTTGGCTTTCATTGGATTTTAATAGATGAAATAGCCATATGGGGGATGTTTCTGCGTCTTTGCCTAGTTCGCTGTCAAAGACCATCCATTATGTTATTCAATACCCCCTACATAAGGAGCTGTGTGATCAATTTTTTTATGAGGGTTCAGTGCTAAAAAGAAAAAAAATTCTTTGCCTCTCCCAATTAACTATTTTGCTTTCATTTAGGAGGTAATTCAAGCCATAAAACTCACAAGTATTAGAGGATTGTTTCATTAATTTAGGACAGGGACTCATTATGATTTCTTCTTCTTTCTTCCTTGGTTACAGAGTTCAGAGCCTTGTCTCCACACAGTTGTTATCGCTGTTCTTGTCCTGGGTCCTGAGCTGGTCCAATACTCTTCTTGCCATACTCTTTTTAATAGTCTGTTCTTGGTCTGCTAGCCGTGCATTCCTTGCGCTACTCACCCCTGTATCTCCAATGCTTTCTGGAAGGAAGACAGGTTAAAATAACATGTTACTTCCCTCAAACATTATGGTGCTTTGCAGGGTCTTTCTACGGAAAGGACACTTGAGTCCAACACCTATCAAAAAAAAAAAAAAAAAAAGTTCTTATGAGAGTCTCCTTGAAACAAAAGAAAACAAAACAAAGAATTCTTTGAACCAAAAAGTTAGGAAATATTATATACTCCAGCTGCCTCATGGGAGTTCTCAAAGAATATTAGCAGAGTTAAATCCAAGAAGTTCCTGAAGTCAAGAAAATATATGCACAGTAAAACCTTGCTTTGAGAGCATAATTTGTTCCAGAAACATGCTTGTAATCCAAAGCACTTGTATATCAAAGTGAATTTCTCCCTAAGAAATCATGGAAACTCAAATGCTTCATTCCACTACCCAAAAATATTCATATAAAAATGATTACAATACTGTAATATAATATAAAATATAAGGAAAAATAAACAAATTAACCTGCACTTACCTTTGAAAACCTTCATGGCTGGTGTGAAAGGGGCCAGGGAGAGGACGTTGTGTAGGACAACTTTCACTAACAGAATCACTGCTATCTATTGGCTCAATGAATCTTTGGGGTCCATTGTATACACTTTCACAGATATTGACTACAGCACAGTATTGATAAACTCTTGTCATATACTGTATTTAATGTAACTGGCAATAAGGCAGCAGACCTTACCTGTAGGCAGCCTGACCTAGAATGAAGCACAGCATTCCTAAGCTTACTCTTGTATGGAAAAGCAAAGGACTGTCCATAGCTGCTTTGAAGTGATAAAACATACATTAGTGCCCGTGTGGGCACCTTCCAACATTCTGAAAAATTACTGATTTCTGCCAGACACCACGGCCTGAGACCAAGCATCTGAGCATGGGAGGAGATCACCCACAATTCTGCAGTGAGAGAGAGAGACAGAGAGAGAGAGATAGAGAGGAAGAGAGAAGGACCATTGGCTCAGTTGTGATCAGGTGATGTTTGGCATCATGTACTACTCATATTGCAAGATGTTACTCATTTATCAAGTTAAAATTTATTAGAAATGTTTGCTCATCTTGCAGAACACTCACAGAACAAGTTATTCGCAATCTAAGCTTTTACTGTATTTGAATACAGTCTGTTTACATGGGTACTCAGAAGAACACATTTAAAGAATGTCTGACTTAATCCAAATAGTGGATTCCTTTGGCAGATCTTTTAGGGCCTGGAGCCAGTGAGTAGAGGTATATGGGATCAGATGGAGGGGTGGACTTTCCTGCTTTCCTGAGAAGACCGGAGGTAACTTCCCACTTTCCTTCATGATTCAGCACTCAGCATTAGCCTCCTTCCCACAGTTCTGAGCCTTTTCAGACACCACTGGCTTCCATAACTGGTCCACTTATCTTCATCAACCTACATAGCTTCCTTACCCAATGCTAAATGACCTTCAGAGTACCTTTCCAATTGTATTCCTTTTTTTTTTTTAAATGTTTTATTTATTTCTAGGAGAGAGAGAGAGAGAGAGACAGCATGAGCAGGGGAGGGTCAGAGAGAGAGGGAGATACAGACTCTGAAATAGGCTCCAGGCTCTGAGCCGGCAGTCAGCACAGAGCCCGACGTGGGGCTCGAACCCATGAACTGCGAGATCATGACCTAAGCGAAAGTCGGACGCTTAACCGACTATGCCACCCAGGCGCCCCGTATTCCATTTTTTTTTTAAATAAAAGAAACAGGAACCCTTTCGGAGAAAAAGAATTCATTGTATTTATTTCATGTAACTAGAAGTCAAAAGGTGGACATAAGTCATGGCTGAATCTAGGGAATTCAAATAAGTCATCATATCTGCTTCATTCTCCTTCTCTTGACTCCTCTCCGGACTGCCCATTGACATCATTCTTAGTATCTTCCTGCATGTCAGGAAAGAAGGCCACTGACCATTTCAAGTGTGCGTGCGGTGGACTAACAATCCAAAAGGAAGAAAGACCTCTTCTCTCTATTGATTATATACCAAAGGACATGGAAGCACTGTGGCTGGCCCCATGTACAAGGTCACATGCTCATCCCTGCAGCAAGGGCTGAAATCAGACTGTTGCCCTGGGGCAACTGCCCAGCTTGAGCCATAGGCCTTAAGTCCTTGTGCAGGATGGCTTAATGACACGTTCACCATGCAAATACCAACATTAGACGTCTTGATTGTTTTAGGGACACAAATTATCCCATTTTGTTTAAAAATACATTTTTCTTGGGGTGCCTGGGTGGCTCAGTCAGTTAAGTGTATGACTTCAGCTCAGGTCATGATCTCCCAGTTTGTGGGTTTGAGCCCCACGTCAGGCTCTGTGCTGACAGCTCAGAGCCAGGAGCCTGCTTCAGATTCTGTGTCTCCCTCTCTCTCTCTGCCACTCCCGCGTTTGTGCTCTATCTCTCTCTGTCTCTCAAAAATAAATAAATGTTTAAAAAAAAACCTTTTTAATAAATAAAAAATAAAGATCTGTTTTTCTTAAGGAAGAAAGTCCTATTTCATTGTACTTGCAATTGTTTACACAGCTCTGGGTATTTTCATAAACACCTTGTCTCCACAGCTGGACTCTAAGCTCCTCCAGGTCTGAAATAATGCTTTCTTTTCATTTCCTGTTGCTTCCTCTCCTACCTAGTACTCTTTACTCATTCTGCAAAATTCTGTTGAGTGTCTTTTGCATGCAAGGAACTGTACTAAGCCCTAGAAATTAAACATAAACAAAGGGGTGCCTGGGTGGCTTAGTCGGTTGAGCGTCTGACTTTGGCTAAGGTCATCATCTCGTGAGACTTGTGGGTTCAGGCCTCACGTCAGGCTCTGTGCTGACAGCTCAGAGCCTGGAGCCTGCTTCAGATTCTGTGTCTGCCTCTCTCTCTGCCCCTCCCCCACTTGCACTCTGTCTCTCTCTCTCTCTTCCTCTCTCTCTCACAAAAACAAACACTAAAAAGAAAACAATTTTTAAGTATAAATAAATAAAACTACAAGATTCTCAGAAAGTGCTTTACAGATAACTGAACCCCATTTCTTGTGAAATTCTCACTGCTAAGACAGACCCTATTCTCTCAGTCACTGGCATCGTAGCATTTTCAGTGCGGTAATTACATCACCTCAGGACAGTCATTTCCCCCTTGGCACTTCAGATTCCTCAAGTGTGAAATAAAGAGGTTAACAAGGTGTTCTCTAAGCTGTGAAATCCTGGGATTCTTAATCATGGACAGTCATATAATAAGGGCAGGAAGAGATGCTGGTTTTGAACTCCTCCCTACTTGTCTCCTTCCAACTTAGATTGTATTCTTGTTTGGGCTGTTTAGGTAGCCCTCCTCAATGGTTCTTGGAAGCAGATAAGGTGTTGTCCCATTTTACAGATGAGAACCCTAAGGTTGGGTATTGTAGCTACCATCTTGCACAAGGTCATGGAGCTGGTATGGGTTTCTACACGGTGCCCAGACAGTGTCCTCTCTCAGCTACACAGGGCTGCAGCACAGGCCAAAAGAGTGAGTTAGTGCTTGCCATCAAAAGCCTGGATCCCGTGAGAACAAAGTCTATGAACTTCTTAAGATGTGTAAGTCAAAGGGCTTTGGTGAAGCATAGTTTTAACCCACAGCATAATAAGGCCCTTGGCAAGGAAACAAGGAATACCAGGAGCATAGCGTCTGCAGGGAAAATGCGGCAAGAATGCCACTTATATCAAGCAGCTCTCACGGCCTGGATGAAAGAAATTAGAACAGGGGGAAATGTCACCATGTTGGGGGCCCTCCATTCTGTGGAGTTCTCATTCAGGTCCCTGCAAAGCTCAGCCGTGCTCTCCCACATTCCCCTAAACTCTGCCTTTCATTTTTAAACCAAAGTGCCTGCAAAGAGAAACCCAGTATGCACATGTTTCTGATTCATTTACACTTAACTTATCAGGCTCTGTTTAGGAAGAGCTATCTGGTGTCCAAAAATCTTTTGGAGTCTTCCCCCCACCCCTCCTTTTAATAAGCCACTGACAGCCTTTTTTACCAGCATGACCATGCTTGAGTTGAGCACATGTAAACAAAATAGGCACCCGAAGAATCCAATAGGCACGCAGGCCCCTGTCTGCTTAGAGACCAAGACGACAACACTGGGTAGCAGAGGCCAGTCGGCTGGTCTCCACGGCAATGGGGCTCCACTGAGGGAGGGTGATTTGCCCAGAGCCAGGCCCGTGTAGTTGCCACGAGGACCAGCACAAAACAGACAGGGCTATAGACTCAGGGGAGAAGGTTTTCCCTGTCCTGTCCAGTCTCCAAAGATACAAGAAGGAGGAAACACTAGGGAATTGCTGGCTCAGAGGAGCTGGTCACTCCAGGCAGAGAGAGTTCTCACCAAGCAGGCAGTCCTAGCCACCATCCCTTCCCTGGGTCCCTGCAACAGCCTCCTGGCTGGCAGCCCTGCCTCCTCTACTTCTGACCCTGTATAGCCCAGGCTTCACTCTGGAGAAACCAAAGTAATCCTTTAAAACAAAAATCAGAGCTTGCCGCTCTTTGGCTTAGAAACTTCCAATGGCTTCCTAGAGTACTTTGGTTTTTTTGACTTTTTTTTTTTTTTTTTTTTTTTTGCTTTTTCTTTAAAAGAGAGGGGGGGCGGGCGCCTGGGTGGCTTAGTCGGTTGAGCTTCCGACTTTCGCTTGGGTCATGATCTCGCGGTTCGTGGGTTCGAGCCCCCCGTCGGGCTCTGTGCTGACTGCCAGCTCAGAGCCTGGAGCCTGTTTCAGAGTCTGTGTCTCCCTCTCTGACCCTCCCCTGCTCACGCTGTCTCTCTCTCTCTCTCTCTCCTAGAAATAAATAAAAACATTAAAAAAATTTTTTTTAAAAATAAAAGAGAGAGTGGGGGGAGGGGCAAAAAGAGAGAGAGAAAATCCCAAGTGGGACTCAATCTCATGACCATGAAATCATGACCTGAGCCAAAATCAAGAGTCAGAGGCTTCACTGTCAGAGCCACCTACGTCCTGGAGCACTTTGGATAAAATCCACATTCCTTGGGGCGCCTGGGTGGCTTAGTCGGTTAAGCGTCCGACTTTCGCTTAGGTCATGATCTCGCGGTTCGTGGGTTCGAGCCCCGCGTCGGGCTCTGTGCTGACTGCCGGCTCAGAGCCTGGAGCCTGTTTCACAGTCTGTGTCTCCCTCTCTCTCTGACCCTCCCCTGTTCACGCTGTCTCTCTCTCTCTCCTAGAAATAAATAAAAATATTTTTAAAAAAAATCCACATTCCTTGCCATAACTGGAATATTCATGAGGGCCAGGCCTCACCTGCCCTTCCAGCCTCAGCCCCAACCCTTTGTCCCCATTCACTCCACTCCAGCCAGACAGCTGTTGCTCTCCTACTTGAACATGTGAGGCTCATTTCAACCTCAGGATCTTTGCACTTCCTGTTCCCTCAGCCTTGATGGTTCTTCCTTCAGGTCGTCATACCACTGATTCCATCCCATTATGTGTCTCTTCTTTCAGCCACCTCTGTCCTTCTCATTCCTGCTGCAGTGATACTTCTACCTTAGCTTGCTCTCTGATGTTTCACTGTTTGCTTGGTACTTACCGCCACCTGAAATTATCTTAATTGCACCTTCATTTATCTGATTATTTCTGCTGATCCTCACCAGAGCAGAACTCCAGGAGATCAGGAACAATTCCCTCTAACTCAGCACTGAATCTCTAGTGCCTAGAACAGTACCTGACGTAGGGTAGTGTCTCAGTCATTATTTGTTGAATGAATGAATGAATGAATGAATGCCCAGACTCAGTATAGCCCCAAGAAGCCTCCTAGCCCCTGAGCAGCAGGAGCGAGCAGACTCTACAAAGCCTTGCCTCTGTCTTGGATAAGGTGGTATCAACCCATTGCTCTCAAGCATCAGTCCATTAGGGCTAATGCTGTGACAGTGACCAGGAAAGGCAGGGGAGCCTAAAACAGATGACTGTAGAAACAACTGCTGGCAGGAACATCTGGAGGGTGGGAGGGCTGGATGCTGTAGAGACCAAGTAGAGCCCTGGCACCTGCAAGGGAGCAGAGCAGCTCATGGAGAGGCAGCCACAGCAGATGAAGCAGAGCCCGCATCCCACCCCTGACATTCACCGGCCAAGGGTCTTTGGGCAAGTATTTAGCCTCCCTGAGCCTGTTTCCTCTTTTGAAAAATGAGAATAATAACATCTAACTCAGAGAGTGCTGTATTGAATAAAATGTGTAAAGAACCAAACACTGGATCTGATATAAAAAGTGTACTGGGGCACCTGGTGGCTCAGTCAGTTGAGCGTCCAACTTCAGCTCAGGTCATGATCTTGTGGTTCACGAATTCGAGACCTGCATCAGGCTCTGTGCTGACAGCTCAGAGCCTGGAACCTGCTTCAGATTCTGTGTCTCCCTCTCTCTCTGCCCCACCCTCCCGCACCCGCTTGTGCTCTGTCTCTCTCTCTCTCTGTCAAAATAAGTAAGCATTAAAAAAAAAAAAAACATTTAAAAAAACTGTTAAGAAATGATAGTTGCTGCTAACTGGAGGAGCCAAGGTGCAAGAATTCTGATGATGAACTAGAGAAACTTTGTTTCATTAGGACATTAGGACAGTTACTTCCCCAAACCAGAGCAAACTGTGTTTCCTCCCACGAACGCAACAGTTACATTTTAACTAGAGGCTGAAGGAGGGAAATGCCAGGGCTGAGTGCGATACAGTGCAGAAGGGATCCTAATTCCATACTTCACTCAGACTGTCTGGGAAAATGGTCTTCAGTTTGTTTCCTTTAAATCCCTGCCAGAGAAAGCTGATAGATGATGCCTGGATCGGGCCCCTGGTTCAACAGCCCAAATATTTTTCCTAGATATAGCTGTTAATGTATCTTAACAGCCCAAATTGTCACTTTGACACAAAAGACAGCAAAGTCTAACTCCTCCAGGACACGGTGCACAAGTCTGGCACTGTGAATCTCTCTGGCAAATACTTTGGTATTTTCCTTCATTATTTTTCTTGTATATATGCTACAATATACATAAAATATTTTACAAGACTAAATTCTTAGTATGTGTATATTTCTGTATCCCCTTTTCATTTAATATTATGGCATGTTCATTCGTCTTGTTATAAACAACTCTCTGTAAATGTCTTTATTTAATGGATATGAAATATTCAGTTCTGTGACTGGCTCATACTTTTCTGAGCCATTCATCCATTGCTCACTACTTAGGCTCTTCCTTCCAATTTGTCACTATTATGTATACTATTGTGATACATAAATCTTTGCCTGAATTTTATGTCATTTTCATAAGAGAAGATAGCAGAAGTAAATTTCTGGACATTTTTGAGGACTTTTGTAGTAGTGCTAAACTGATTTCAGCAATACAAGACAATTGTGTACTATAACCAAATAATCCACCTTGTTTTCATTTGCATATGTGATTACTAAATTAGGCTGAATTGTTTCATGTTTGTCAACTACAACACTAGACGGTTAAATAAAGAATGTTATAAAAACCTAAAGGAAATAAAAAAGATGTAAAGGGAAAAACTAAAAGCATAAAAATAATTAAGTTCCCAAAGTATAGGCTTAGACTCTGAGAAAAGTTAAAGTACTTAATATTATATATTTAATATATGTCAGAAACTTTGTTAACTGTTTATATAAAACCATCTTTTATCCTCACAACAAATGCATAGCATGGTTAGGACATTTTCCACTGTAATACCCTAAGCAGGGCCCCTGAATGGCTCGGTTGGTTGAGCATCTGACTTCACCTTAGGTCATGATCTCATGGCCCATGAGTTCTAGCTCCACTCTTTGCCGACAGCTCAGAACCTGGAGCCTGCTTCAGATTCTGTGTCTCCCTGTCTCTCTCTGCCTCTTCCCTGCTCACACACTCTCTCTCTCTCTCTCAAAATAATAAACATTAAATTTAAAAAAATTTATTATGCTACCCTAAGGAACAGACTCATTTAATTGAAAAGCACTCTGGTAGGCTTGGCTTCAGGTAGAGCTTGGTTCAGGGTCCCAAATGATACTTTTTCTATTTCTTGAATCTGACTTCCTCTATGTTTGCTACGTTCTCAGCAATGAATGACTGCCCAAGAGCCTGGGCCAAAGTCTTCTTGCATTTCAACTCTCCAGGTCACGTCTATCGGACTCTGGTAATACAACACTCTTATAGGCTAGATTTTCCTCATGTGCAGTAGCACCCAAAGCACATGAACTGTGACTAGGGTAGAGGGCAGCACCCTAAAAGGAAATATGGGACCCTTTGACCAGGAGAAATGTTGATGGACACTGAGCAGTAAAAGTAACTCTGCTAGAGGCACAGACTCTTAGGAACCACTGTTTTGCACATAAGAAACTGATGCTCAAAGAGCTTATATGGCTGCTCCAAGATCACACCACTAAGAAGAATCCATATAGTCTCCCATTTATCTGACCCTAGCAGAAACGCTGAAGAGCTTGACAGAGCCCCCAGATGTCTTACCCATACATAATCTCATTCTAGTCCCTTTGGGGCTAGAAGTTTGCCTCATTCCTCTTTCAGCTCTGGGTCTCCACATAGTTGCATTCATTCAGGCTGAATGTATTCATTCATTCAGCCCTACAAGGAGCCTTCTGCTCACTCTTGCCTCTGGTTTAATGAACTCATAGTTAATAATATAGGATTTGGAGGGCAGGCAGGCTTGGGTTCAATCTTGCCTCTGAAAACTGTACCTTGAGAATATTTACGTGGAGTAGTTAATAGTCCCTACTTCCTATGGCTGTGACAATTAAGTGCGCTCGTGCATGCAAGCTGTTGAGAGACACGTCTGCTCCTTGTTGGTACCCAGTGGTGATTAGCCATCTTGGGGGCATAAAAGGCATTGTCACCACCTCCTTCTGTGCTATTACTACCCATCTTCAGGAAGGTCACTTATAATTTCAAATCCATCTTCTAAAGTTGAGTGTAATGGATGATAGGGAAACAACTAAACCAAGAAAGAGCATTCTTTCATAGCAGAGGATTTAACCCCTCCTTCAAATTGGAATTTTGCTAATTAATAAGGAGGTGAATGTTACAAAAGAGAGTTTATGCTTCTTTCTTAACTCACGAAAATTTTATTCCACTTACTCTTAATAGCTTATCTCTCCCCTCCAAATTCTTTCTTACTCATTATATATTTTGACCTATCATAGGCTGATTACATGCTTCAGATGAAGCCTTTTCTTCTTTTTTTTTTTTTAATTTTTTTTTAATGTTTTTATTTATTTCTAGGAGAGAGAGAGAGACAGTGTGAGCAGGGGAGGGTCAGAGAGAGAGGGAGTCACAGACTGAAACAGGCTCCAGGCTCTGAGCTGGCTGTCAGCACAGAGCCCGACGCGGGGCTCGAACCCACGAACTGCGAGATCATGACCCAAGCGAAAGTCAGATGCTTAACCGACTAAGCCACCCAGGCGCCCCAGCCTTTTTTTCTTTTTGCTGACAGGGCCCCCAGCTTCACTCCATTTTTCTTGAACTGTGGCAAGTTCACTTTCGAGGTTTATGTGAGAGAAAGGAGGCTACTCTAAAAAAAAATTGCACTCTGAGCACCATAGCAGTAATGTTTGTGGGTTACCCCTCCTGTTAGGGTCCTGCAAAGAACCAGAACCAGTGAGGGGGTGGGGGGGAGGGAGGGAGGGAGAGACAGAGACAGAAGAGACAGAGACAGAGATTATGAGGATTGGCTCACACGATTATGGAGGCTGAGAAGTCCTCCGATATTCTGTCTTCAAGTAGGAGGTCCAGGAAAGCTGGTGATGTAGTTTTAATCCAAAACAGAAGGGCTGAGAGCCAGGGTCACCAGTGTCCTAGGGCAGGAAAGTATAAATGCTCCAGCTTAAGGCCTAGAGCAAACTCACCCTGCCTCCCACTTTGGGTTCTATACAAACCTCCAAAGATTAGGTGATGCCCACCCACATTGGTGAGGGCGATCTTCCTTACTAAATCTCCTATTTCATTTGCTAAATCTCTTCCAGTAGCATGCTCACAGACACACCCAGAAATAATGTTTTACCAGCAATCTGGGCACTCCTTAGCCCAATCACGTTGACACGTAAAATGAACCATCACACCTGAACTCCTGAAATCCCAGCTGTAGAAATGATACAGAATACAAGAGCCGTCCAGACCAATCTCCACTGCCACATAACAGAATGACCACCAACTGGTAGCTGTTTGGCACGTATAATTTTCGTTTAGAGATTTATCTGTCAGTTCTCTTCTTGAAATTCTCCAGGAACAAATTTAAATTCAGGAGTCAATTCTAGGAATTTTTTTATTCCTAAAAATCAAAAGGTCATTTTTTTTTTTACTTCATCCCAATTGTCACAAATATCGAATTGCATCATGTCCTACAATAATGAGTATAAAACGCCTGTTTGAATATTAATAATTAAAATAATTTTCATTTTATTTTTTTTTATAAATTTTTTTTAATGCTTTATTTATGTCTAGGAGAGAAAGAGAGAGAGACAGTGTGAGCAGGGGAGGGTCAGAGAGAGAGAGAGAGTCACAGACTCCGAAACAGGCTCCAGGCTCCGAGCTGGCAGTCAGCACAGAGCCTGACGTGGGGCTCGAACCCACAAACCGCGAGATCATGACCTAAGCGAAAGTCGGACGCTTAACCGACTAAGCCACCCAGGCGCCCCAATTTTCATTTTATTCTTAAGTGATAACTGAGCATTTCATAGACAAACTTTGGTAATGAAAAGTATAGGAATTTACAATTCTAATATTTGACTTGCAAGATGTCAGTCTTGTAAGTTCTTTGTTTTTATGTGAGACCACTTCTTTTTTGGGGCACCTGGGTGGCTCAGTCAGTTAAGCATCTGACTTCAGCTCAGGTAATGATCTCATGATCTGTGAGTTTGAACCATGTATCAAGTTCTGTGCTGACAGCTCAGAGCCTGGAGCCTGCTTCAGATTCTGTGTCTCTATCTCTCTCTTCCCCTGCTCGCCCTCTGTCTGTCTGTCTCTCCCTCTCTCTCTCTCTCTCAAAAATAAATGTTTAAAAAATATTTTTTAATAAATTCATTAATTTTTAAAAAGACCACTTCTTTTTCATTTATTGACCTACAGAGTTATCCTATGGTGGCAGAATAATTGTGATACTTACAATGACGATATAATGGTAGTAGTAATAGGTCTTGTGTATTGAGGGCCTACTATGTGCTGAGCACTATCCTGGGTGCTACACATACATTTTCTTATGCAATCCGCACAGTAACCCTGAGAATTAAGTATCCATATCTCCATTTTACCGAAGGTGATATCAGAGTGGAAAATATTAAGTCCAAGTAATTTTGTCTGACAGTAAGTGACAGGACCAGAGTCAAACCCAAATATGGCTAACTCCAAAGCCTACACCACTTTAGAACTGACTTTGCAATCCTTCAGAGTTTGAGTTTTAGAAATCTGGTGCACTGCCATAGAATCGTATTTTTAGCCCAAATGGTAGATCCAAGGAAGTGACAGTGTGATTTGATGAAAGCCTGAAAACGAGCAGCGTAGGTAAGTTTTTACGGAAGAGAGCACTGAGTCATCTCATCTGCAGTGCTTCCAATGATGGAGACGGTGGTGTTACTGTCATTCCCTTCAATACACCACTCTGCCAGCAAGAGCAAGGAATGATACCCTATCTGTGGGTCAGCCCATCCAATATGCAAGTTTGAAAAATCTTGCTCCCTTAGGAAAGGAATCATTTATTGGACAAACATCAAGAGATAAGCTGGTTCTTTATTCCCAATCGATGGCTTTTTAAAAACAACTCCCAACAAAAGCCACTTTGAATTACCCATCCACAGCAACATCAGAACAATCAAAGCAGCTTCTATCTCATGCTGAAGCCTTTTCTCATCTAAAGGCTTCTTTGCCAACCGCTCCCACATTCGCCATGATAACCTCAGTGAAATACAATTTGGGTCCTGGCAAGATACCTCCCAAGGACCCTGTGCTTCCCTGCTGTCTCAGCTACCCCTTCCCTCAATAGTCCCCTTAGATCTAAGTTTTCCAAAATCCCCAAATTAGGTATTAAATACATGTTTATTCTTTTTTTTTTTAATGTTTTATTTATTTCTAGGAGAGAGAGAGAGACAGCGTGAGCAGGGGAGGGTCAAGAGAGAGGGAGTCACAGACTGAAACAGGCTCCAGGCTCTGAGCTGGCAGTCAGCACAGAGCCCGACGCGGGGCTCGAACCCACGAACCGCGAGATCATGACCCAAGCGAAAGTCGGACGCTCAACCGACTAAGCCACCCAGGCGCCCCAATACATGTTTATTCTATCACGATTTTCTCCTCTAATCTGAGAGATAAAAATAACAGAAAGAAATGTCTGTTTGTAGTCTCATTTTATCCTTCACTGTCCCCAAAGTAAACTTCAGAATGCCGCTGATCTCATGCCTCCTCTTTCTTCCCTGGGCCCAGTCCAAACAGGACAGCTTCGAGGGTGGACCTGCAGACAGCTCCAGTTGAGAAAAATTACTATCACTTCAGGAATATTCAGACTGATTCTGAATGTGCTTCTGGAATATCACCAGTATTTTTTTTAAAACCCGTTCTATGTCAAAAACTAGAGAATAGGATTATTTATTAGCAAAAGTAATTCTGAGAGTTCATGACCAACAGGCAGCTTGAAAGATGGCCTGAAAGATGGTTTCTGACAAACCACAAATAATCATAAATGATTTATAAGAGTCCAGAACTCCTCACTGAATAGGTACACTGGAAGCATCTTCATTTGTCTCAAACTGCCTTGAAATGAGGAAAAATGTGAAACTGTGGCATTTATTTATTTATTTGAGAGAGAGATGAGGGAGGGACAGAGAGAAGAGGGGGGGAAAGAGAGAATCCCAAGTAGGCTCTGCGCTGTTAGCACAGGGCACAGCATGGGGCTTGAACCCACAAACTATGAGATCATTACCTGAGCTGAAACCAAGAGTCAGGCGCTCAACCGACTGAGCCGCCCAGGTGCCCCCATTGTGTTTGGAAGATGCTCAATATGAAGCTTAAAGGTGAAAGATCCATTTAGCATGGTTTTAAAGCGTTGGAATGAGCAGTGTCTGGTTGTTATAGTAAAAGCTGCAGGACTTTGGTTAGAGGCATTTTAATGGGGCTCTTAGTATTTCTTCAGCAGGATAGTTCCCTTTAACACTCCCTGGCTACTCTCGATGGGCCATGCCGTGTGCTAATGAGAGAACACCAAGTAAGGCAAGTCTGGTTTCTGTCATCTGGGAGCTTAAAAAAATCTTATGCTGGAGAAAGAGGCACTGCAGATTCTAACATACTCAATCTAAAGAACTAATAATTGCATGCCATTGTTTTCCTATCTATTGTCCTGTAATTTCTACTTCCCAAATAGAAGGATGTTGAATCCCAAAGAGAGAGAAAATAAATGTGCATGCTGAGCAATGTTCTTTTTTCTGTGATGTTTAAAAGCAATTTTCTTTCAATGAAACTTAGAAATTGCTAATATTGAAGTTAGTAATATTATCAGGTATTCTGTGTTTTTACCAGAGAAACATAAGAACTTCAGACTTCACAGTGTTTCTGCAAATAGCCTTTTGTTTTTATAGCTTGGAAATTGACATCACAAAACAGCTATTGACTTGGTATCCAGGGGTAGGATAACACACCTGGTCCTAATGCCTATGTTATTTCTTTCCATCTTCCCCCTCTCTAGATTGCTTCTCTTTGTTACTTCCCAGAGGGAGTTCATATTTAGAATTTTGCTCAATATGACACAAAGAGATAGATAACGTTCTCTGCTGGCAAGAACAGTGGCAGCAGTTTCGTCTGGGTTGAGAGCTGCGGCGGTGGGTGTTTTATAAGGCTGACATCAATTTTTTTGAACATCCATATGACAAGTGAAGAGCAGCAGGTTTAGAGTGAGTCAGTTCATAAGTCTTGTATGTTCAGGCAACTCACTTGTAACTTCTGAGCCTCAATTTCCACATCTATAAGTTGGAGCACTGAACCAGTGGTTCCCCAAACTGTGCTGCCCATTAGAATCACCAGAAGAGTTTTTAAAAATCCTGATGCCCAGGTTGTATGTCAGACCAGTTAAGTCAGAATATCCCAGGGTGAGAGTCACATCTGTGTGGTTTAAATATCCCCAGGGGGTTCCAGTGTGTAACCACTGCAGAAAACTGTGATTTACCCCCATGCTTCTCCAGCTCTAGTATTCTAAATTCCATGGCTCTCTGACCATTGTTCTCGTTTCTATCATGAGGCTCAGGTTAACAACTTACCTATAGCTTTGATAAAATCACAATCAAAATCTCAGTGGGCTTTTTTTGGACCTTGACCAACTGATTCTAAAATATTTATGGAAATGCAGAGTATCTAAGAGTCAAAGCAATCTCGTAAAAAGGAACAGTTGAAGGCTTCAAGATTGTCAAACTACGGTAATTAAGACATGTTGTATTAGTGTGAGGATAGCAAATAGATTAATGGAACAGAAAAGATGGTCCAACACTTGACCCTCACTTATACCATCAGTTGATTTCAACAAAGGTGCCAAACAGGAGAGAAAAATCTTTTCAGTGCATAACACTGTAACAACCAGATTATAATTTGTAAGAGAAATGAATCTCAATCCTTACCTTACATCAAATATAAAAATAAATTTTATATGAATAACAGACCTAAATGTATAAGCTAAAACTATGGTGTCAAGCTTCTAAAAGAAAATATAGGGTAAAATGTTTGTAAAGAATTCCTAAACAGGACACCAAAAGTACTTGCTATTAAAAATGATAATTTCAAAATTCAGAAGACTCCATTAAAAATATGAATAGGCAAAAGTAGGGAATAAATAGGGAAAAAATACATTATGTAGGACTCGTATTCAGAATATATAAAGAGCTCCTAAAACTCAGTAACAAAAAGACAACCCACACTTTATGAAAGACATGAAAATAATCAGTAAGCACATAGGAAAGCTTCCAAATTCATTAGACATCATGGAGATGCAAATGGAATTTACAATGAAATGAAAATGAAAACTCCTCTCTTACATTACAATGGCTAAAATTAGAAAGACTGACAACACCAAATGCTGACAAGGATGTAAATCAACTGGAATTCATATATATTGGTCATAGGAGGGTAAATGGTACAATTAAATTGCCTTTAAAGTTAAACATGTATCCACCCTATGACCCAACAATTTCACCTCTAAGTAAGAGAAATGAAAACAGATGGCCATTCAAGAACTTGTACATGAATGTTCTTAAGAGCCTTATTCATAATACCCCCCAAATGGAGATAACCCAAGTGTCCACCAGTGGGATCCATGGATAAAATGTATATTAATTCACCAATAGTAAAGAGTAAACTACTCATACAAATAATAGAATGGATGAATCTCAAAAACATGTTGCATGAAAGAAGCCAGACACAAAAGAATGCATACAATATGATTGCATTTTTATAATGATAAAATCAGAACAATGGTTGTCTGTGTGTGTGTAAGACGGGAAGGTGTGCAATACATGAGAACCCTCTGGGGTGTTGGAAATGTTCTGTCTTGATTGCAGTGTGGATTACGTGGGTATATATGTTTGTCAAACATTTGCTAAAACTCATCAGACTGTATACTTGAGATCTATACATAAATGACACCTCAAAAATTAAAATATAGAAAAATTCCCTTTTGTAAACTCTAAAGCATTATACAAGTACTAGGAAGTATTTTAACTTTGGAAATCTTCCAAGAAAAAGATGTGTTTGCGATGGCTCGAGTGCCGAACAGATGCTCAACAATCATATGGCACCGCATACACTGCATATCCCATTTTCATCTGGATATTTGATGTGATTTGCTCCAGTATGATGAGTTTGTTTCATAACTTAGAAAAAGAACACAGTGCTTCCTAACCACTCTATCTAGCAGTTAAAAAAAAAAAAAAAAAAAAGACCCGGTCCCAAGACTGATCTATACTCTACATAAGTATATGGATATTGCATCCTGACAAAGTGTTGGCACATTCACTAGGTAATGCAGTGCCTGGTGATTTTAATGATTTTTAGTGACTTCTTTAGTGATTTAGTAATTTTACCTTACACTGAAGTAGAAAAAAAATAGAAGTTTAAGACATGTGACACTAGAAATTATGTTCTATAAAGCAAATTCTATTAATAACCAAACAACAATACAAAAATATGTATATGATGCTGAAAAGGTAAAAACTGATTTCAACATTATTTTACAACAAACTCTCAACGGAGAAATTCTCTGGGACAAAGTCCCATGTGCACGCGCGCACACACACACACACACCTATACACCTTCCATAAAGCCCTGAGAGTGGCACTCATCTATAGGCAGGTCCCAAGAGCAGTGGGAATGCTGAACCAGGTGCCCAGGATAAAACCCCTCATTGCCCACCGTCTTTCTAACCACATATACATTCACGTGTAAAGAGCTGTTCTACACAAAGTTGTGAAGCTGACAGGGCTTGCTCCAACAATACTGGCCTTTTTAAAGAGCTTTGAATATACTGTAGGGATGTCCCTGTGCTAGATGTTAAGCCTAGAGTGCTCCTCACACACTCCTCCCTGTCCCCAAAATCATTCTGTCATGGAAGCCCCAACCTAGCATCAGGTCTACCAATGAGATGATCTCATATGCAAATTAAGGAGCCTCCCTTTCAAAGAACTTAACATAAAGGTGCATCTCTTGGTAGAGGGTAAGCTCATTGGGAGCTTTGCTCACTATTAATCCCAGTACTTAAAACATAGTAGGTGCCGCATGCATTTTGTAGACCATGCAGTTCAGTGAATGGATGCTGACCCCACAATGCCATTGTAATGATTCAATGAAGTAATATATTTGAAGTATTAGCAGAGCACCTAATGCTTTAGTTGGATTTCAGCTTTTTCCGTTTCTCTTCACAAAGATTTTTCCTCCTTCAGGGAACCCTTTCCTTCTATTTGAATACTAGATCTTACTCATTTTAACCACCACAACCCCAACGCCTTTGGAAAATAGGAATTATTCACAGCTATCAAAAGGACTGGTACCACATCACATCATGGTTTATATGTTTCCTCACCCAGCAGTAAACCTCAGACACTTCTTATTGGGAAACTAAATACCCTATACCCTGATAACTGATAAGAGTCCCCAGAGAGATATGGAAATTCTGTGTGTGTCTCTGTGTGTGGTATGCTTGAATGTACCTGCCCATGTTTGTGTATGAGAGAGAGACTGATTTGTGAAATTCTAGTATGGACTTAAATGTTATGAATTCCTTTTCTAGAATACAAAAAAATTATAAAATTTCCAATTACAATTCACCTTTTTAAAGTTGTCTTAGAAGATATAATGTCAAAAATACTATAAGATCGGGGCACTGGGGTGGCTCAGTTATTTAAGCATCTGACTTTGGCTCAGGTCATGATCCCATGGTCCATGGATTTGAGCCCCATGTCAGGCTCTGTGCTGACAGCTCCGAGCCTAGAGCCTCCTTCAGATTCTACGTCTCTCTCTCTCAAAAAATAAATTAACATTTAAAAAGTACTCATAAGATCTTTTATTTTCTCCTTTTCTTCACAAACAAACATACTGTCAGTCTCCTTAAGTCTAAAAGGAATCCAGTCAGGGCTAATGATTTCCAGTTTATCTTGATTGAATTTCACTTCATCTAATGGAATAGCCCACCATAGGAAAGCACACCTTAGAACAGAAAGGGATGGGACCCATCAGAATACAAAAATCAGGGTGCTTTGGAAGGATTAACATTTTGTAAGATTTTTGTTTCAGTTTTATATATGCATTGTGTGTGTGTGTGTGTGTGTGTGTGTGTTTCCTGGGTCACCATATGAAAATGTTTCTTAATATAAATCACGGTTTGAGAAATCTGAAGGCCACTGCTGTAACAGTTACTGGGGTAACAGAATGCCCAGGCAACAACCAAGGTGAGAAAGTCCAAATCTGGTAAAAGAACAGGGATTTAGGTGTGCCAATGTATAGAAATGCAAGAGGTTCCAACACAAACAGGGAATTTTCAGGCAACCTAAAGAGAGACTTTGTTTAGTTCATTGAGACAAGCTTAGTGCGATGAGGGAAGAGAGGCAGATAAATTCCTCTCAACTTCTCCAAGGCAAAACAATTGCCATAATTGTCAGAAACATGTCAGAAAGAACCCAAATTACCTAGAAAGAGCTATGTAAAATACGAAGCACAAGTCAGGATTCTGTTTATTCTGTGACTATATAAATATTGCACTATTTTTTGATAGAAAGGAATCTGTGACTACTTCACTAAGTCATCTCATGGAGAAATCTACAACTATGATGTCCTTATAATCTGTTCCCTTCTCACAGAATTTTAATTGAGCCATGCCAATGTCATTTAGGGTGACAGCAGGGGTGTGGTTGGGGACTGTGTGTGGTCTTTCCCTTGCAAACAAATTCCTATTCTTTAGAGTGTGAGGCAGAGAGAGACTGGACAGGCTGCTAAAGGCTTATTCCCTCAAGCTGCAGAGGGAATAAGCATCTCAGCATCCCGCCCTTGCTGAAATCTTTAAGGTCTTTTGGTCAGAAGTTACGAGCATCCCAGGCCAAGTCTGCTTCAAAACATCCTTCCTCCAGCACTCCCTTCTACCCCTTTCCTTATTTCCCTGCCTCTTCTCACTCCACAAGCATGCACATACTTCACATATGCACACACTCCAGATGACTCCTATACGCCCCTCTCTGTCTTTATTCTGGTGAAGGAGTTTCTCCAAACAAATGGTTGGTTGAAATCTACCCTCTTAGCTAAGAGAGGTCTCAGAGTTGGAGCAGTACAATGCTGATGTGTCTTCCTTCTTAGCTCTTCTATCATGGAGACGGAGCCTCCGTCTCCCCACTCAAGACTCAAATCCTGCCTCTGCACCTTTCTTGTGACTTCACGTATAACTGCTGCAAACACAGACATCCCCATCTGAGTCTTCAAACTATTCTTCTAAAACTTCTTCTGCAGTGGTGGGCCAGCTGGCCACAACTCTCAGCACCTCCTACTGACTGGCTGGTGTCACACTAGTCTCTAAGTCCCAGTGTCCCCAAGACATCCTCACCTATACCTGGTGAACCAGAGTAACTCATAGTAACACCCCATTTCATTTTCAAGAGCATTTCAGTCTGGAAAGTCACTTACCCAACTCAGTGCTGGGCCTGCTTAGCTGGCTGTCTTCCTGTGGCTTGCCCTGGGTCCATCCCTTAGGTCTACAGTTACAGATTGGCCCAGACAACATCTCCTGCCTCCCAGCATCATCTTGAACTTCCAGAATGGAAAGCTCCCCTCACCAGATGAACCTTCGAGAAAGCTGAGATAGTTTCTTGGGGTCTTTGTGACCCTGTTTTAAGGTCTCCTCATCTTTTCCTGCTTAACAACCCTTCCCCACTTAATGACTTAAAACAGTAATTATCATTTATTATCCCTCACGGTTTCTGTGGAGGGAACTCCACACGTACTTAGGGAATTCAGGAACTCACACGTACTATTTTGGGCAGTTTGTCTCTGCTCTATGATGTCTGGGGCCTCAGCTGGCACGTTCAGTGGTTGAGGGCTGAAATTATGCAGAGGCTCATTCACTTACACATGGATGCTGGCTGTCAGCTGAGGTCTAGTCATGTCTGTTCTCTGGAACACTCACATATGGCCTTCCCACATGACCGGACTTCCTCCTCACATGGTAGCAGGGTTGAAGGACAAGTGCATGAGCCAGGTAGAAGCTGATCCTTTTTATGACATAGGCTCACTGAATATCAGGTCACAGGGCATCCCTCCACTGTGCTCCACTGATCAGAGATGTTGAAAATCACTGCCAAGATTTAAGGGCAAAGGACATTACATCCCCACCCCTCTCAGCAGGAGAAATATAGTTACATTGTAAGAAAATCATGCGGAATGGAAGAGGATAGATGGATAGATGGATGGATGGATAGCTATACAGATAGGTAGGTAGATAGATAACTTTTGGGAAAGTAACCAGCCACTTTGTCCAAGCACCCCAGCCATAGGCAAAATGTCACTCTCCTTATTAACTCCTTCTAGCAAGAATTTCCAAGGGTAAGTTCCTGGATTTTGTGACACAGAGTGATTAATTTTCAAATCAGGAATACTACTCTAATCCCTTATAGTTGTGAGGTTTGTCACAGTTTCCCAAGTCTTTCCGTTTGATCCTCACAACCCTGTAAGGCAGAGAAGGCAGGCAGGCCTCGCTCTGCCCATTTTTCAAGCTAGAAGCACATTATTGTGTAAATAATTTACCCAAAGTCACAGAGCTGGGTTTCAGTACAGTCAGTCTGATGTGGAATCAGATTTCTTTCTACCACCACCTCACCTCTCTGCTAATGGGAAAGCAGCACAGCCCTAGGGTCCAAGCCTGGGCTTTGCACCAGACGAACCTGCTTTGGAATCCTGGTTCTACAGCTTGGCAACTTTGAACAAAGAGCTTACCCACCCCAAGTTTCCATGTCCTTGCCCTTCGAATGAAGGCAGTAAGACCCACCTCATGGGTTGACTTCCTGCTGTGGAACTAGATAATAGATGATAATTGTAAAGAGCCTAGGACAGTGCCTCACACGTCCTTGGCTCCTAAACAGTAGCTGAGAACTTAATTTTAACAATGATGTGTGTGACACAACCTATTTTGAGCCTGCCCTCAAGGAAGTAAGCACTGATCCTAGCCACGACAGATGGGAGATGCTCTACATCTGCGTGTAGATGGGAGACCATCCTCAGATCACTCCTGCAAGTCAGTTTTTCAGCAATTGGAAGAAGAAACCTTACAAAGGGCAACCAATTCTCAAACTCATGTATGCAAGTATTATTGAACAGGATACAGGCTAATAATGAAATCTCCAGCTCAAAAGGCTGCTGAGCACATGCGGCTGGTAAATGATCTTGGAGGGCCAGCCTTGGGTGGCTGAGTTCAGGGTTAACTTAGTGAAGAGGCTTTCAGCAAGTTACCCTGGGATGGTGTTTTAATGTAACTCTGTGTCATATCCATGTCTGTGAAGGTGGACCCTGGGTCATTAAGAGGCATTTTGCTCTTACTGTTTCAGGAGGACAGAGTGTTCTACTGGCTAAGGTTCCTGAATAGTTGTCATTAATGAGAGACCAGCAAAGGACCAAATTCATCAGTGTTTGTCATACCTGAGAATTACACCACAGGGGCAGGAGACAAGTCTCAGGTTATGGTCCTAGAAGATGCCTCCTAGGCCTTAAGAAAAAGGCATTTTGTTAGAGCTCAGAAATAGTTTTCCTGTCTCTTCTGTTCCGTCACTTGCACGCGGACTTGCAGCCTCAACTCTACATCCAAGGCCAAGAGGACCGCAGATTCGCTCATAGGAAAGCCCAGGGGATCCTTAGAATTTATGAGCCAGTCCTCAGCTCCTTACCCAGCACAGCTCTCATTCATGTCAGTGGGAAGCCTGCCTACGGGGCAGGGCTTCTCAATCGAGTTCTTTCTCTCCTTCCCTGGTTCCCATCAAACTTGCCCTGTGGCTGCTTTAAGTGTTGATGTCTTGGCATCAAAAAGCAGGGAGACAGCTCCATTTCTTCTGGCGCCTGGAGCCCGCGCTTCAGGACAGCTCACCCTCCTCTGTGTGGGGTTGCTTTGGAATCCTCACTGTTTACGAACGAAGCCCACATTGACCCTGTTGTCACTCAGTAGCGATGGGGAGTTTAAATGTCTTAAGTGACCCTCCAAGGTAACCAAAACCCTGAATTCCCTGCCGGAGTAACTGACTTTCTGCCACTGCGCTGCCTTGGAGTTGAACAGCCCTGTGTGTTTTCCAAAGCTCTTTCGTGTGCCTGGTCTCCTGTGGTCTGGCAAACCCTGTGAGGAAGGCTCAGCAGAGGTAGCTGGTCCCATTTCACAGATGAGAAGTCTGTGAGTCAGTTTGATCATGTGGCTAATGAGTTGTGGGACTGGGACCTAACTCCCACCCCCTGCCTATCGCATGGCCCCCAACTATAGCTGAGTGTTTTCCTTTCTCTTCCTTGCACCTTTTCTGCTTCTTTCCCCCTTCCTTCCCCCCCCCCCGCTTCCTCCCCCAAATTCCTCCTCTCTTTTTCCCTCCTTCCCCTCTCTCAACCTGTCTCTCCCCTCTTTCCTCAGCTCTCTTGTTCCAATAAAGATTTTAGGCAGGACGATGAACACTGTAGAATTACACCACCAACTTCCCTTTAGCCCCGCAATTGAAATATGAACTTGAAAGCTCTCAGGAGAAATCTCATTGCCTCTCTGGGGCTCATTTTTTCCATCTATGAAATCAAGATGCTGTATGGATAACTACAAGATGACAGAGTTGAAAGTGTTCTTAAAAGCCAGAAGTACCCAAAGAAATATTGATGTAGGAGCCACATACATCCAGTATCTATCTCTTGAGATCAAATTTAGGTATGCCTTCATGTAGAAATTTTTACTTTCTCTTTTTAGAATTTGGAATTATGTTCAATTGGCACATCTGAGTTATAGGCAAACCCAGAGCTCTCTCACCACACCACCCTTGTCGACCTGGGGAGAGATGGAAACCAAGTTTTCCAAAGGTCCAGAGGAGAACTGAGTCTGTCTGGTACTCTACATAAGGATATCTCAGCAATTCAAAGCACTAGTATGAAATTTTCTATCCATAGTCCAGCTTATGCAGATGGTAGCTGGTCTCAGTATTCATTGCACTGGGTGCCTCCTGATAGCCCCTCTCACCTCAATTTCTATTGATTTGCAGATGCTTAGAGAAATATCTGATATAAAAATTGCTCTTTGAACAGTGTCTAATCTCATTTCCTCCCTCCTGTGAAAGGTAATGGCATGGAGACAAGCTTTCATGAGTGCCTATCTCTAGTGTCCAAGCTATGAAGTCTATAATGCTTGGAGAACACTGACTTAATAGAAGGAGTTGAATACCTCCAACCTAATTAGAGAGGCAAAGGGAGGTTATCTTTCAAAACTGTTTGTTCCCCTTGCCTCTTAAAAGCAGCATTTCCAGTTTGCACGTCAGAGATCATTTCAGACCAATCCCATCCTGAGAAATGAAGGAAGAAAACTCTATAGAGACAGTCGATAATTTCTGAGAGGCAGAATGTCTCTAGAAGACTGTCACTGGAACATTTTAAGAGTCAATGTGTAATTTGGTCCCATATCCATGTCTCTTCAGAATCTGTTCTTGGTCTTCCTAAATTGCCTGTCTGGTTTTTCCACTGTAAGGGCTTTGGATGGATCTTTTAACTCATTGACTGCACATATGGGATCTTTCTATTTTGGGCATATTCACTCTCATAACATTGGAAGAAACTCATGTGATTCGGGAGTGCCTGCTTGACGTGACTAATAATGTTCAAGTAGAGTAGATCAACTCAGGTGGGTGAAGACCATGTCAATGAACATGGGCTAGCCTGCTGTATAGAACTGACCTTCTGAAGCCCAGATATGCACTAGCCCAGGGCACATTTAGCCCAAAGCCTGATGTTGTTGCAGCTAACTGAACCTTGGCTTCATTTAGTGGGGCTGACCTGAACACTGGACAGCTGCCTGTTACAGTGGCCTTGGGTAGCCTTCACTTCTTGCCGAACTTGGCCTATAATCCTTCACTTCAGGGCTTGGAACTTAATAGCAGGGCCAGCAGACAGCCTTGCCACCCAGCATGCTACTGGCTCTTCCCATGCACCATCAAGAAGTTCTCCAGGGCTCTTTCGAAGCAAGGATGGGCTATAGCTTCTGACACTTGGTCAGGGGCAACTGTTGAACTTCTGTAGTCTGCTCATCTATTTTTCTGAAGTACCTTTTAAGTGTCAAATACTTGCCTTGAAAATTAATTGGCAAATGACCCTAATTTAACAATGAACCAACAGCTAATCAGCTTAAGAGGAGGGCTCTTAATCCACTAAACCACATGGACTTCCCCTACAGTTTGTGACAAATTCTTTATATCTCATTTAGCGCTGCTGCCAGTATTTTTTTCCTTCATCTCAGCAGAACACAGGAGAGCCAACGAGGTGGCATCTCAGAAGGAGCATGTTGCTGAGAACATACATTGCTAAGTAGTGGGCATCATCCGTACCTCCCTGGTTTTCCTTTTCATCACTGGCATGGAAATCACAGTGCCTTCCAAGGAGGCAGAGGCTGAGTCAGATTCCTGCTAGGACAAAGTAAAACTTGGTTTCCTGGGGAGTATAGCTGAACTGTTTCCTGGGGAGTACAGCTGAACTGACTCAGAGGCTGGGGATCTAATAATCACAGGAGGAAAAACAAACCAAATTTCAGTACTTTTGATCCTGTACCATCTTAAGGCAACCTTCCAGGGAACAGAGGCAATGTGATCAAAAGCAACACGTGGCCTCATCTGTGTAGATTGTGGCTCTGAGAAGTGAAGGACCATGCCTGGCGGAAACAGACTTGTTCTGCCAGAGTGTGCCATCAGGATACCTTTTGGGAGAAATGGAGTGTCCACTCCTATTATTCTGTGTTTGCAGTGGGTCTCCGGGTGGTTCTGGGAGGACAAGGGTGTAGATATCAGTATGCACTGTGTATTCCCTCCAGACCTTACTTTCCTCTGCTCACCAAACCAGACAGTTTCTCCGTTAGCATCTGTAACCATGTCTAGCTAACATCCATATTCCCTTAAGCAACTGGAAAGCAAACCAAATAAATGTAGGATCTCTAAGCAAAGCAGAGTTTGATTAAAACAAAGCAAAACAAAACAAAACAAAATCTCACCTAGCTAACCCCAGCGTGTTAGAAGAGACCGCAGGACCAAGGCACACTGCCTGGGCTGCTGAGTCAACCATAGGAAAGAGCTTCTCATGCCAAGAAGGCAACCAGCAGCCCTATTAAACAGGGTCATACTTTTCTCATCCACTCGCTACAACTGTGATATCCTCCAGTGGAAGTGGAATAACAGTCCCTAGGGAAGCTTCACCCCATGGTGTACACCTTCGTTCATTCGTGCATTCACTCATTCCTTTGTTCATTCACCGACTTATATCCAGCTCCCACTGAATATGCCAGTGGTTTTCAATTCCATCTGCCCATCCACTCACATATACTTATTTTTGAACCCTGACTGGTGGACCAAGTACTATCTTAGTTACTTGACATGTGACAATGTATGAGACACAGTCTGTGACATAAAAGAAGATACAGTTTAGTTAGTAATTCATACTCAAGTCACTCACCTGTTCATCGATCCATTGATTGTTCCTTTGACACATACGTGCTGAAGACCTACTGCATGCCAGGTCCAGTGTTAGGCCCTAGGCCAAACATACACACCCTCATCTTCTTCTCTACCCTCTTTTAAACTCAGTGTATCACACGAATACCACCACCAGCTCTGCCAAGCACAGATGCAAAAACAAACCCAGCAGCGTTTGGGGTTTGGCACATGTGGATTTAGGTGTGTGGTTATTTTAGGGGAAAGGGGAGAGTGGGCTTCAGGTGGGCAGGCAGGGCTAATGAGTTCTACAGTATTCTTCCAAGTAGACATGGCTTTCATTTGGGCTAAGATAAAAGAAGGCAGGTAACGAGCTCAGCACAGCACAGAGCGAGACTTTGAGCCATGGTGACCATGGAGCGGTGGGGTGTGGTCAGAGGTCAGGCGACAATCTGACAAGGGCAGCACAGAAAGGATGTTGCCCCCACCAGACTTCTGGTCCCTGATCTCAGATTTTATTACCAAAACAATCTCCCTGGCACATTCTAAGAATTCAGTAAATATTTGGCAGGTGAATGGGTGAATCTTGGACCTCGAGCTCTTTGGGGGTAAGAGCTGGGTCTTATTCATCCTTTGTAGTCCCAGGGCCTCCAGCCCTCTCCAGGGCTCCAGGGAACGGTCTGAAGGCCTTTGTACTGGAGGCCCCCAAGCTCCCTTTTTAACATTCCAGGCAGAAACATCTTCCGGTGGTTTAGCCACCTGGCAGATTCTCCCAGCAAGGGGAGCATCCTTTACAGGCATATTCAGTTGTCTTTTCCTTAAACTCCAGGCTTTGTCTTCTTCTCTAATTAGCAAATTGCTGGTCTACCTCCTTGCCATGAAGCATTATGTACTAAGGAAGCAAAAATTCACTTTGTTATCAGCTAGAAAGGCAAAATAGCTATATAAAGAAACCGAATAATGCCTTCCCAAAGCACACAGAGGAACCGGCTTCTGGGTCAGGTCTGTTTGGGGTTATCTGTGGCTACTTGCCTTCCTCTGGTAGCACCCATAATCATAAAGAGACTGCATGATTGCCTCTGGAAACCGAGTGATTGATCTACAGCACTGTGGGCCAGACACCACTGCCTGAAGAGAGGCTACAGACAGGGGAAGCCAGAAGCCAACTTCAAGATTCTTGGGCCGCAGGCCACACCGTAATTCAGGTCATCACACTTTGCCAAGGAAGCTTATCAAAGAAGAAAACAGACTGACTTTTCCTGGCCCTCTGGTTTGCTCTCAGAATGTGAGGTTGGAAATTAGCCTGGCTTTCTCTATCCTAGGGAGAGATAGTAGAGGTTTGAGAATTTGATTTTTTGATAATACAAAGTGTGTAGCTAGTACAGCATTGTGTATGCTGTTTTGCTATAAAAAGGCACAAAGCAAGACCCAGAGAATTTCAAACGGGAGCAAGGACCTGACCCACTTGTATATGGCTATGTCATTCAGGGACAGCCTGTCTGGCAGAAATTTTCTGCCACGGAGCTCAACCCATTAATTGAGATGCAAATATTACTGAGTGAACACTGATTTTAAATTCCCTCTACTCCAATATGCTAAGAAACTTCCGGAAGCAATGCACCCTGGACCAGCCTGAGCCATCAGAGGGCAGGGTCATTTTTCACAGGGCATTTTGATGGGTGAATCTGGGAAAGCAATCACAGTTTCAGCAAGGGTACACATCTTTCCGGCCACAGGAGTAAACCCGATTCCAAGGACACCAGCAGAAAATGACTAAGTTTGTTTGCAACCATCTCTAAAATCACATCAAGTAACAAAGAAGCCAGTCTCTTTCCCCGTTATTGATGGAGAGGAGACTATCAGAAAACACCAGGCGTCCTCTGGCTTTTATCTGTTAACGATCTGTTATCTGTTCAAGTGCCACAGCCATTCCCTGGGAAGTCCCCTGTGTATGATGTTCAGACCCAGTTTGAAGTGGGCCCAGTTCTCCAGGTGACCGTGTCTCTGGTCACATCTCTAATCCATCATTTCAGCAGAAAGGCAGTGTGGCATGGAAACCCCTTTGAAATAATGTGGCAGAGGCGTCTTTCTCCGTAAGGTAGAGCTGCGGCATCTCCTCTCCTCCAGCCATTCTCAGGGACGCTCCGAACAGGCAGTAGCAGCATACCTAGGAACCTGTTAGAAATGTAGCTCTCTGGGCCCTCCTTAGAATTCCTGACTCAGAAACCATGGGCGGGGCCCACTGTTCTGTTTGTTTGTTTGTTTGTTGTGTTTTTTTTTTTAATTTTTAATGGTTATTTATTTTTGAGAGAGACAGAGCATGAGTGGACGAGGGACAGAGAGAGAGGGAAAGAGAATACTAAGCAGGCTCCAGGCTCTGAGCTGTCAGCACAGAACCTGACACGGGGCTTAAACTCACGAACCATGAGATCATGACCCCAGCTGAAGTCGGACCCTTAAGGGACTGAGCCAGCCAGGTGCCCCTCCACTGGTCTGTTTTAACAGACCCTCTAGGTGATTCCAATGCACACAAATGTTTGAGAACCACTACTCTATGCTCCATTAAGAAATGTGGGTCCCACCATGATATAAAAATACTTCTCTATATATATTTAGTAATGTATATATTTAGTAATCAATATACATTATACATTTAGTAATTATATTTAGTAACATATACACATATATACTGTATACTTAGTTATATGTATACATGTTAAGTATAAATTAATCCTTAGTACTGCCGTATATACACACACATAGATTATATATATAATCATATATATATCAATACTAAACTTCTAGATTTAAAAAATTCAGTTTAATAAGATAGAAACTTCTATTGAAACCTCAGTCTAATTGATGTGATAACTCAGAGTCCCTTGTACACTACCTCCGTATGCTTCCTATGATCTAAGTACCATGGGTGATAAACCAATAACCCAGGAAATCAGGGGACTTTCTCTTGGCTGATTTAAAATAAACTATTAGGGGGCGTCTGAGTGGTTCAGTCAGTTTAGTGTCCAACTCTTGATTTCAGCTCCGGTCATGATCCCAGAGTTGTGGGTTCAAGCTCCACTCTGAGTGTGGAGCTTGCTTAATATTCTCTCTCTCTCTCTCTCTCTCTCTCTCTCTCTCCCTCTACCCATCTGTCTGTCTCTCTCTATCAATAAAAATAAAAAAATTTAAAATAAGCTATTAGGAATCTACCTTCCCATTGAAAATTCTCTAAAAAAAGTAAAATGCTTGGCCTTCTTTGGCATTTATATGTATCTGATAGAGAAGATTAAATGAATATTAGATACCTTCCTTTAAAAAGCAAATTAGAGTGGTGATAAGGAACAAAGACTTTTGAGTCCGATAGATTTGGGTTTAAGTCCACCTCCATCCCTTGTCTGCTGAGTGACATTGGGCAAGTGGTTCAACCTCTCTGGTCCTCCATTTATATCTTTATTAGTACAAATGAGAAGAGTGATAGTGCTGAGCTCCTAGGGCCAATGTGAGGATTAGATTAGATAATAGAACCTCCACAGCGTTCTTGGGAAATACCACCGTTCAAGCAACACTGGGTCTCACTGTCACTCTTATTTTCCTGGGTTCACCCACAGTGATTAGCACCACCCATCACCGTGATTAGCGCACGGAGAGTGCTCTGGGTGTAATGTAGCTTGGCCGGATCGCTTTAGTATTCTTCCCCAGGGACAGTGCGAGGTGGTGAGGGCACAAGAGAACCTCGATTGCTGCGACCGTTTGGGGGACGTCGCGGGATGAGGAGCCAGGCTCAGGCGCGGGGTGAGGGGCATCCGTCGGCAGGGTGGAGGCTGCCGCGGACCGGCGGCCCCAAGCCCTGCGGCGGCCGCAGTTTTCCTCTCTCATTGTTATGGCGTCTGGGCAGAGAGGCGCTCCGGAGCCAGACCTCTGAGGCTGTGTGTGGTGAGCCTGCAGGGGCTGGCAGTCGCTAAGGGCGGAAACCACTGTGTGGGAGCTGCCGGCGGTTTAACTGTTTCTGTTGCTCGTGCAGAGGAGGAGGAGGAGAAGGCGGGAGGGCCGGGGCGTGCCACAGGGCGACGCTATTCCAGCAGCGCCTGCTCGCTGCCAGCGCCCGGCAGTCCCCCTGCTGAGCCACGCGCTTTTCCGGCAGCTCCTGGACCCAGAGCTTAGCTGTTACAGATCAGACGTCAGCCTCGTCGGCTCTTGCCTTGCTTCTCTCCTTCTACACATTGCAGACAACCGTTCGGCCCATTCCGGGAGACACCACCTCTTGAGGCTCGTGAGGTCCTTGCTGCTCACCTGAAGTGTACTCAGGACAGCTCCTTGCGGTGGTGTGCGCATTTATGAGGCTCCAGAATCCAAAGTAACCGTGAGAGTGTCAATGTTTCTTTATCTCCCACAGCCTCAGATGTGCTCCCTTCTCAGTCTCAAGGCTAGAGGTACACCTGACTCACCTTAGGCATTCTTTTCTTAAAAATATGACCTCCTCCAATCGATGGGTTCAACTATAGGGCACCGTTAACAAATCATGTAATAAAATATTATGCAGCCTTGAGAAAAGGTATTTTCCAATATAAAGTGAAAAGAGCGAGAATCGAAACCTCACAGAGCAACGGATCTCGCTCAGAGTGTGGTCCCGGGCCCACACGCGCCAGCCACAGCAACCTCTATAAACCCGTTAGAAATGCAAGTTCCCCAACCCCGCCCAGACCTGCTCGGAGACTTGGGAAGTGAGCCCACCAACGCATGTTTTAGTAACCAGGTGAATCTGATGTGTTAAAGTTTGAGAACCACTGATACAGAGCGTGAATTCAAATATGTAGAAGATACACACGTAGACGAAAATACACAGATAAAACGGTTTTCTTTGTGTTAGGATTATGGGTGCTTTTTGCTTTCCCCTATTCATCTTTTGCATTTTTAAAAAATATATGTATTCTGCTTTTTCTAAAATGACCATACCTCGCTTTTGTGTTTGGAGGAAAAAGGAATTAAATTATCAGACATTTGGCATGTATGTATCGTGTCAACTCATTCCATATTAGCATTTTCTTCACTGTTCTTTAATTTCTTTTTCTGACAAATCAACCTCCCTGTATTTTCTTTGACAAATCTTCTCAGCCCTGCTGCTGGTTTACTGACTTTCCCACCCTTAAGTCTTGAAGCCCCTGCTATTAATAATAAATAGCATTTCGGAAACTGTCAAAAGTCTCTATGCTTGGTTTGTCATAAGTGAGCAGATTGTTGGGGTTTTTTAAGGAGGATATTTCTTGTTGTATATATTTAAAGGTTAATCTGTTTTTATGCACAACTTATATTTCGTTTGATTTTTTGAAAACAACTTGACCCTCCTAATTGCAAGGGTTCATTTACAATTTACAAAGTAAGCAGATATAGCGGATTTGCATTTTATACAGGGGGTTTAAGTTCCAAAATCAGCAATTAAAGTAAGTGTCACAGATGATTAAAATCGCTCCATCTCAGAAGCGGCAGCGTAGACTGTTATCCAGCCCTGGAACTTAGCTAATCACCTGAGTACTAGCTAACATCGTTAGGGGCTGTGTTTTGCAGAAATGTCCACCTTTCATCTCCAGAATCACTTCACACTGTGAGACGCTCACATCATGAGAGGTTCTCAGAGTCAGAACCAACTGAGGAAATAACAGACTTCTCCACCTGTCTTATACTGATACATTTTTTAAGCAACGACAGATGAAATGGCCGAGCAATTTATTTTGGAGGGTTTGTTTTCTTTTGTTTCGGTTGATGGTACATAATTGCACTTGCCTGAGTCAAAGGTGCCTCTGTTATGATTTCCGTGCATCTCTGCAGGATGTCCTGTTGTGCCCTAGGCTTCCTTCTCTCCTCCTTTGTCTCTCTCAAATGTTCTCCAGGCAGGAATGACTCTGACCTCTACCCTGGTATTCAGATCTTACCCATCCTTTAAAATGTTATGCAAAAGCTGCCTTCTTACACAAAGCCTTCCTGATCTCAGTACAAGCTAATCCTTCCATGCTCTGAATGTCTCTGGGATGTTTATCACTCTTCATTATATTTACATTTCAATATGTCTTAGCTTGCCCAAAAGATTCTAGGTTTCCTTGAAGACAGAATCCAAGTGTCTTTTTTTTTTTTTAAATATTTTTATTTATTTCTAGGAGAGAGAGAGAGAGACAGCGTGAGCAGGGGAGGGTCAGAGAGAGAGGGGGATACAGAATCTGAAGCAGGCTCCAGGCTCTGAGCTGGCAGTCAGCACAGAGCCCGACGCAGGGCTCGAACCCACGAACAGCGAGATCATGACCTAAGTGAAAGTCAGACGCTTAACCGACTAAGCCACCCAGGCGCCCCAGAATCCAAGTGTCTTTAACACTGATCTTGGCTTTGAATCCTAGATCTGCCCTTTGTAGCCAATCTTGGCAAATTATTAAATCCCACTGTGCCTCCCTCCTCTTCTGTAAAACAGGGATCGTCATGGTACCAACCTCTGAGTGTTCAAGGTACTGAACTTGAACTGCACACACGGTAAGGGGCTATCACATTCTCCAGCACATAATGAACCCCAATAACTGTTAACTGCTCCTGTTTCTGTTCTCCGTTGTCATCCCAGTAGTACATATAAGCATTTGTTTACGGAATGTACGAGTGAATGAATACTATACAAATTCATACACACTCCTCTGAATTCTCAGTGCTCGACAGGGGGATTTATACTTGCCATCTGTCTATGAATCTATTGTAGAACTTAATGAACCAATGACTTTCTTTTATTCCCAAGGCAGGTATGGGGTGCATAGGGGTAAATTTTCTGTATTGAGAAATCTGCCAACCATCTCATCTAAACCTCATCAAGTTCAGTGTTTTCATCCATGAAATGGGAATTATAACACTGATCTGTGATTTTTTTGCCTGGATACAAGGAGAACCCCGAGGAGGACGAGACCTTCAGGAAGAAATTTTATAAACAGGGACTGTTTGGGGGGGTTTGAAGAATCAGAGCATGACTTTGTAAATTAGCATATTTCAGTTACACAGCTTCCAATCACATGGGACTCTAGATGTCGCTGGGTGAGGGCACAGAGCAAACCCAGCTGCTTTTTGGGTTCGTCAAGCATCTCAAGTTATTTCTCAGGAGTTGGGGTTTGGCAAAGTCTGAAATCCACATTGCCAAGTCCTTCTTTCCCCCTTAATTTTTAAGCCCATGTGTATTTTAAGGGAAATTTAATCCGTATGTTTCTGTTTCCTTTACACTTAACTCATAAAAATGGTTTGTCAGAGCAATTTGATGTCCTAAAAATCTTTGGAGCCTTTATAATGATATTTTTTAACCTTTCCCCCCTCCTTAGACACAGGAAATTGCACTTTTTTAAATAAAGAAAATGAATCAAACTACAAGTCCCAAGGTCAGTATTGATGGGTCAGACACAAAGCTCAAGGAGCTATGCGTTTGCAAATATGACATCTTCCTTGCTTCTCCTGCAGGGCTCTGAGGGCACAAGAAAGATCAATTTCACAGGCAGATGGCAATAATCGGCAGTGTGTTGTGATAGAGTCCTCAGATATCTGATTGCTTGCCCATCAGGCTGAGTGTCTCTCTCCTATCCATACTCCAAATTAGGAGGTCTGCTCAGAATTTGGGTCCCTCTACCTTAGCCAAATCCCAGAGTTCAGCACCAGAAGCTCATGCACACAGGCAGTCCGAAAAAATTGAAACCACTAATTCTAGAACACAGTAATTGTTTTCTAATCTAGTTTTCTGCATCATCCCCAGAGAGAAACAGGAGTCGGCGGCATGTGTTAACAGCCATAGGAAGTATTCTCACAAAACTTTGAAAAGATGGCATTCCTCCAGAGTCAGTGGGCTTGCTGTCATCGAAAGGACACACATAATCTCCACAGCATAGGCAGCACAGGCAGAAATGAGCCATGCATTGGTGATGTACCTCAGCCATGAGAGGGACTGTCTAGGGATGTCTGACCTGCATCAGATCCAGATTTGTAGCCTTCTCTACCAGTCAGCTGGAGTCAAACTCTGGTCAGGCTCCTTTCTGGCAGTGGACTCACTGCTGGATTGGAGTGCCTCTTTCTGGACACAAAGGATCACAGAGTCTCCCAGTACACAGCATGAAATAGTATAGGACAGATCAACCATAATGGCTCAGTTTAATTCAAAATGCCCTAAAATGCCAGCTTACTCCTTCCCACTTTCACTATATGGCATTAGAACTGGTAATATAATGACACAAGCTGAGGCTCATGTGGACTTATCTCTCAAAACAAAGTTACAGATAAGACCCACCAAGGAATGCCCTGATAGCTCTGCCATTCTTCAATGGGGACAGGTGCAAAAGAGCTGAGCTCCTCAGATGATGAAGATTCAGAGCTTTGAAGGAGTCCTCTCTACACTGAGCTAGCATACAATAGATGTGGGGCAGTGAAATCCTGGATCTGGGTGGCTGAATGAAGGGTTGAAAGAAGGGCATGTCTATAGAACATGAACACCAAACCAGGGTATTGAAATTGCATATTGCTTTTATTTTGGATCTTGGATGAGAACAGAAAACACCTGACAGGAAGTAGCCAGTCTTAGAAATTCAATGAGTCAACAGGCCTGATGGCAACAAATGTTTTCTAGGATTGAGAAGTTATAAGCAAAAGCACTAATCAGAAATCTAGTACTCTCCCACAGCCGAGGCAGTGGCAGATGCATACAAATGTATTTTATAAATTAACTGCTTTGAGCCAGGCCCCAGATCAAATGTTTACTTTACTTCACTGAATTCACATGATAACTTTATAATCTAAGTAGCATTATCTCCATTTTACAGATGAGGGAAAGGGGGGCCCCTAAACATACTTATTGGAGAGATGAAGTAAGTTGTCCAAATTTGTAGTTAATGGAAGTGGTGAATTTCAAACACCAATCTGTCAAACTCCAAGAGCCATCCTCCTTCCTTAAAATAAAAACACCTTTGTGTGATTACAGAAGTTATTGATGTCAGTAATAATCTATTCAAACATACAGAAATAAAGAACTGAGTTAAAATCCCTCATAATCCTACTTTCTCCCAAGATAACCATGTTCATAGCACAGAGTACATATTTGTCTATTTTTTATGTAAATGCTACCAAACCTAGAGACATATATATACATTTTTTATCCAAAAATTTAGCACTATTTTAGAACTTGCTTTTAAAATTTCTTCTTGAATATCTTTCTGTGTCAATAATACCTATCCACCAGATCCTTTTTAATAGTTGCATGGTATTTCATTATAAGGTTGCCGTGGTATATTTAAATCTACTGAATATTTTTATTCTGACTTTTGGCAACCAGAAGCACTACTGCAATGAAATGTGCACTGTTTATATGCGATTGCACATTTGCGGATGGATAACTATAGGATAATGTCTCTGGAATGGATTTATTGGGTGAAAGAATTCACAACTCATGCTCTGTCTACTCTACAAGGCCACTTCCTTTGGCTCACTTTGGCTTGCTTTGGCTTCCTTTGGCTTTCTAGCTCCTTTGATTTCTGAGTAAGTTGGATACCAAGTTTTCAGACCAGTAACTTTATCTTCCCCTTGTATTTCACTGCTAGGGAATCTGAAAGCCAACAATTCCATTAGATTTGAGGAACAACCAACACAGTCCAACTCTGAGGCAAAACAGCACATTTCTGAAAGTATTCTTTTATTCCATGTGACTTTCAGTAGCTACTTACTGATTTTTAATTTTGTGCAAAGCCCTGCACTAGATCCTGAGTAAGCAGTACATCGGGTAGCATACCCTCAGGCCACTAGAAAACTGGCTTGTACAAAATCTCTCTGCACCTCTGCACCAGATTGCCAGCATCCAGGTAGACATAGGTGCGATATTACCAGAACCACTGCTCCATGTTTATGTCTGCTTTCATGCCACAGAAGCAGTGATGGGGGTTAAATATCAGACAACTGAGGCAGGCTATTTTCACAGTTGATCAACTTTTTAATTAAATTTCTTTTTTTCTTTTTTTTTTTTGAGAGAAAGAAAGAGAAAGAACACAAGCAGGGGAAGGGGGCAGAGGGAAAGGGATAGAGAGAATCTCAAGCTGACTCCATGCCCAGTGCAAAGCCCAATATGGAGCTCGATCTCACGACCATGAGGTCATGAACTGAGCCAAAATCCAGAGATGCATGTTTAACCGACTGAGCCACCCAAGCACCCCTAGTTAAACATTTAATTTTGAAATAACTGTAGGTTCAGAGGCTGTTGTAGGAAATAACACAAGGAGATCCCATGTGCCCTTTACCCAGTTTCCTCTGATTATAACATCTTGCATCTTATGATAATAATATTGACATAAGAATATTGGTACTGATATAGTCAAGAAACAGAGCACTTCTGTCATCACAAAGATCCTTGTTGTTGCCCTTTAGTCTTATAACCATACCCACTCCCTCCTTAACCCCTGACAACTACTAATCTCTTCTCCATTTTAATATTTTTGCATTTCAAGAATGTTATATAAATGGAATAATACAGTATGTAACCATTTAAGGTTGACTTTTTTACTCAGTACAATTCTCTAGAAATTTACCCAAGTTGTCATGTGTATCCAAAGTCTGTTCCTTATTATTGCTGAGCATCATTCTGTATTATGGATGTTTGTTTAACCATCCTTCCATTGAAGGATTTCTAGTTTGTTCTAAATACAGACGCTATAGACATTCGTATACCTGTGCCAAAACTAGTCTTCATCTCTCTGAAATAAATGTCTAGTAGTACAATTGCTGGAACATAAGTCATTTGCATGGTGAGCACTTTAAGAAATTCCTAGCTTTCCAGAGTGACTATACCATCTTACATCCCCAATGGCACCATGAGTGATCCACTTTCTCGGCATCCTCACCAGCATTTGGTGTTGCCACTATTTTTTCGTTTTAGCCATTCTGCTAGGTTTGTAGTGGCCTCTCATTATGGTTTTACTCTGTATTCCCCTAATGGCTAATGATGGTGAGAATAATTTCATGTGCTTATGGCTTATTTGCCATCTGAATATCCCCTTTGATAAAATGTCTTTTTGTATCTTTTGCCCATTTGAAAATTCTTTATGTATTCTAGATGTCAGTTCTTTGTCAGATATGTGGCTTGGAAATCTCTTTCCCCATTCTGCAGCTTGTCTTTTCATTATTTCACAAAGCAAGTTTATTTTGATGAAGCCCAGTTTACCAATTTTTCATTTTATCGTATGTGCTCTGGGTGTCAAGTCTAAGAACTCTTTGCCTAGTGCTAGATCCTGAAGACTTTCTCCTATATGTTTCTAGAAGGTTATGGTTTACGTTTTATATTTCAGTTCATGATCCATTTTAAATTCATGTTTGTACCAAGTGTGAGGCTTAGGTCAAGTTTCCTTTCTTTTTTTCTTCCTTCCTTCCTTCCTTCCCTCCTTCCTTCCTTCCTTCCTTCCTTCCTTCCTTCCTTCCTTCCTTCCTTCCTTTCTTTTTTCCCTATAGATGTTTATCTGCTTCAGCACACCTTATTGAAAGGATATCTTTCCTCTCTTGGGTTACTTTTGCAACTTGTCAGATGAACCCAGTTGGGGATATTTGTGTAGGTTAGTTTCTAATTTATTTATTCTGTCCCGACAATCTATGTGCCTCTTCCTCTGCCAGTACCACACAGTTTTCATCACTGCAACTATATGATGAGTCTTAAAATTGAGTAGACTGCTTCTTCCCAGCTTAGTTTTCTTTTTCAGAATTGTTGAAGGTACCCTATTCCTTTGCCTCCTACCTATATTTTAGAAAAATATGTCCTATACCTACAAAAATTCTTGTTGGGATTTTGGTAGGAATTGTATTAAAACTAGATGTCAACTTGGGGAGAATTGGCATCATTACTATGTTGTAACTTCTAATCCATGGACATGGGATATCTCTCCATTTATTAAGATCTTTGATTTTTTAAATCAGTGTTTTATAGTCAGCATACAAATCCTGTACACATTTTTTAGACTTGTACCTAAGATTTCATTTCTGCAGCAAATTGTAAATAGTATTGCAGTTTTAAATTCAGTGTCTATATATTTATTGCTGGTATACAGAAATACAATTAAGTTTTGTGTGTTAATTTTGTATATTGTGTCCTTGTTGAATTCATTTACTAGTGCTAGGAATCTTTTGTATATTCCTCGGTATTTTCTGTGTAGATAATAGTTTTGTCTGTAAATAAGGACAGTTTCAGTTCTTCCTTTTGTATATGTATGTCTTTTATTTCCTCTCCTTACTTTACTACACTTCGTACTATAAGAACTCTCAGTACTGGGGCACCTGAGTGGCTCAGTCGGTTAAGCATCTGACTTTTGATTTCAGCTTAGGTTATGATCTCATGGTTCATGGGTTTGAGCCCCATGTTGGGCTCTGTGCTGACAGTGGGAAGCCTGCTTGGGATTCTCTCATTTCCTCTCTCTGCCCCTCCCCCCTTCAAAATAAGCAAATAAACTTTTAAAAAAGTTTAAAAGAAAAAGAACCCCCAAAACCGTGATAAATAGGAGCAGTGAGAGTTGACATCCATGACTTACCCCTGATCTTAGAGGGAAAGCATTCAGTCTTTCAACATCTGCTATCATGTTAGTCATAGATTTCTTGGTAGATATTCTTTATCAAGCTGAGGATGCTCCCTCTATTACTATCTTTCTTGGACTAATAATCATGAATGAGTGCTGAATTTTGCCTAACACTTTTTCTGCATCAGTTGAAATGATAAGGTGAGGTTTTTATTCTTTAGTCCGTTGATATCATGAATTATATTGATTGATTTTCAAATATTGAACCAGCCTTGCATGCCTTGAATACATGCCACTTGGTCACGGTGTATAATTAATTCTTTTATATATTGTTGGATTCTATTGCTAATATTTGATTAATGATTTTTACAACAATATTTAGGAGGAATAGTAGTGTGTGGTTTTATTTTTGTTTTCTTTATCGGGGCAAATATTAGTTTCATAAGATGAATTGGGATGCATTCCCCCCTCTTCTGTGTTCTGCAAGAGATTTTGCAAAAGTGATGTTAATTCTTCTTTTAATATTTGGTAAAATTCTCTAATGAAAGCATCTGGGCCTAGATATTCTTTTTTGGGTGTTTTAAAATTATGAATTTAATTTCCTTGATCAGTTAAAGGACTGATCATGCGATTTGTTTCATATTGGCTGAGTTACAATAGTCTGGGTTTTTTGAAAAAGTAGTCTATTTCATCTAAGTTGTAAAATTTCTGTTTGTAGAATTATTCATTGTATTTCCTTATTTTCCTTTTAAATATCTGTAATGATAGCCCCACTTTTAGTTTTCTATATGACCTACACAAGTTTCAGGAAATGTCAGAGGAAGTATTAAAAGGCCACTGTATACGTTTACATTGTAAATTGAGTTTAGATTTATTCAAAATGAATTTGTATAAAGAGCTAAATCTTCAGAAAAAAACGGTTCTGCAAGAATAATCAGTTGTAGGTGTTCTAAAAAGGACATTTCAAAATTATTAAAAAATTATCTAATTATTATTATTACTTGTAAAATATTCTTAACAGGTCCAGTAATAACTGTATCAACAGAAAGATCCTCTCAAAATCAAAACTTATCAACATGTATCTATGACCTTTCATTTGCCAAAAATAACTGAATAACTGATTTGTTTTCAGTTTTATCAACTGAAAATGAAGCTACTAAAATTATAAATTCTGCTGGCCAAAAAAAATGAATTTCCAGAAAAGCAAGCTAAAAAAATCTTATGGTCAATCAAGAGCACATTAGCAAAATGTTATTATTGTATTATATAAAAATTTGACACCAAAATATTGTGGTTTTTTGCACATTGATGTTGTTACCCATTCTCAGTATCTTGCTTCTAGTCCCAGCCACCCTAGCTGCCAGGTCTCTGGCCTCCCATGGTCCTCCCTGAAACTTTTTTCCCTGCAGGTCTCCAGTTATGCAGCCCTTGCTACCTGATCACCCACTGGGAAAGTCACTAGCTCTCAACTTCATATTTTCCCCCAAACTTCTGTCTGTCGTGTCACTCAACAAACATTTGTAAAGCATCTGCCATATGCTAGGCACTATGCTATATCCTGAGGTATTATGGTGAACAAGAGGTGGACTCCCTGCCCCTGTGGAATACATAGTCTAGAAGGAGGAGACAGAGAAAGACCAGGAAAGGAAATATTAACTACACATTATGGCTGGTGCTTTTAAGGCCAAAGGTCCTAGAAATTCATGGGGATGAGGGCAGAATATTTCCTCCATAAGGAAATGGCATTTAAACCATGATTAAAGAATCAAAGAGGGCCAGTCCTGTAAAAACACGGACAAATGCTTTAGGTAGATGGAACAGTATATACAAAGGCCTTGAGGAGAGCCCTCATATACAGCCATGCAAATTGTTCCTGGGACAAACAGGCCTGGCCCAATGGGTAAAAAGTTGGTGATATTCAGCCCATCTCTGTTCTCTAAGCAGTGTGCCATAGTGAGGGCAAAGGAAGAGCTTTGCTTTTCTTATTCTCACAAAGACATCACATGGACTGGTAGTATGGGCTTGGTGCTTGGGCTGGAGCCTGGGTTCACATCCTGGGATCTGCACGTGTCTTCCCGACGTGTGTCTTCGTATGCCTGCCCACAAAATAGTCTGTGTTTGGTCTTATCTCTCAAACAACAACAATGCAGACTTACATGGCATTTCCACTCACCTTGTTTCGCATTCAATCTTCCAACATTTCTGCAAGGTAGCTAGAGCAGACATTTATTTCTTTACACTTACATACAATAAAATGAGTAGATTTTAAGTGTTTGGTTAGATATGTTTCAATACTTGAATACACCCACCTAACCGATACCTCAGTTGAATATAGAACATTTCCAACATTCTTGGTGGTTTCCTTCTACTACCATCCAATCAGCTCTTCCCATACCCAGGCCTAGGCAACCACTGTTTTGATTTCTATCCCTCTTGTGATCAGTTTGCCAAATTTCTTTATAGACGTGCATCATGTAGTAAATATTCTATTGTGTCTGGCTTCAATATAATGTTGTTGTGGTGTTGGTGGTTGTTTTTGTGATTCATTCAGTCACATTATTATGTAGCTCCATAGTTCATTCCTTTTTATTATTGACTAGTATTCCATAGAATGAGTATACCACAATTTGTTCATCTGTTATTCTATTGATGGCATTCCAACTGTTTCCGGATTGACTAGTTTGACCAAAGCTGCTATAAATATTCTTGCACAATTGCTTTTGTGGGTATTTATTTTCCTCTCTTTTGAGTAAAACCCAAGACAGAATTGCTGAATCATAAGGCACATTGTATTTAATTTTATAAAAACTTACCAAACAGTTCTCTAAGGTTATTATACCGTTTCACACTCCCATCAAGCATCTGTGTGCATTCTAGTTGTTCCACATCCCCACCAACATTTGATGTTAGCCATTCTAGTGGGCATACACTAGTATCTCATTGTGGTTTTATTCTGCAATTCCCTGATGACTATTCAAGTTGAGTACCTTTTCATGTGCTTACTGGCCATTTGTAAATCTCCTGTTGTGATGTGTCTATTCAGGCCTTTTGCAGGATGACTACTATTAATTCCATTTTATAGATGAGAAAATTAAGACTCAGAAGTCAGGTGACTTGCCAGAGATTCACCACTAAGAAGTAGCAAATCCAAGCCTTTTATTTACATCTCCTGACCCTAACTGGTGTTTCATTTCCAATATCCTAGACTTTTTCCTACAGCGGATACCAGAGCTCACCTTCCCTCATCTGCTGCTTTAAAAAAATTTTTTTTGATGTTTGCTCATTTTTGAGAGCGTGAGTCAGGGAGGGGCAGAGAGAGAAACACACAGAATTTGAAGCAGGCTCCAGGCTCTGAGCTGTCAGCAAAGAGCCCAATGCAGGGCTCAAACTCACAAACCATGAGATCATGACCTGAGCCAAAGTTGGACGCCTAACCGACTGAGCAAACCAAGTGCCCCAGCCCTCTTCTGCTACTTTTGACAGCACCTTGAACCTCAGGGCCTACCAGGCAGGGGTGCTGCCGATAAAGGTACAGGTGTGGAGAAAGGAAGAGGGGAGAAATTTCATGTTAATGGAAATCAGCAGTGATTCTTTTTCAAACAGAGCTCAAAACCACTTCTGTCTAAGCGTGGGGTCTTTGTGTGACCCCTGATGACACCTCAGGCAGGAATCTACTCTTTCTCAAATACTCAGTGCTGCCAAGCTCAAAATGAACTCTTCTTGTTTAAGGACAAAGCATGTTTCACTAGGTTACACTTAACTCTCTTCTCTCTGTGTGGTTTTGATTCAATCCATTAAAATAGCCACAATTTCTCCTGTCCATATGCCACATTGCACTAAATTAATACATGGTTGATGAAGTGTAAATGCTCCTAAGCACTTGATTTTCTCACTTACATATATGGAGAAGATGGTGACTATGTAGTGAGGTGTGTGTGTGTGTGTACACGTGCATGTGTGTTCATTTGAGAAGGAAATGCATTTTGGAGTGGGACTGCTATGGAAAATCCCTACATTTCCTTGATGTTGCAGGTAAATAACTTAGAATAACTAGCTCTGGTTGTGTTTGATACACTGGGTTTGAATGTTGAGGAATGGAGAAATCAGCAAGGCTTTGTGACCTCCTTTCAAACCAGGAGGAGGCTGACCTAGCTAGACTGGCAGCACCAATGGAAAGCGCCCATTTCAGTCCTTTTAATCCTCCTTGAGCAAAGAAAGTCTTGGATTTTCCTCCAAATAATGAATGAAGTGAATAAGCCATTGAGCCTCTAAATCCATTCAGTGCCTTGCTCTCCTGCAAGGTGCATCCGGTTAAGTCTGACAATGCCATAGAAGAATTACTTTGAGTACTTGGCATATGCAGTCCTTGAAAAAGCTGTGCTCTGAACAATCTTACAAAGTGACCAGAGCACCCCATTCAGCCCCTCGTAGGTCTGCTGTCATGGGGGGCTCAGACTCTGGGACAGAGAGAAGAAAGGGAAGTGGGACTGAAGTCCGAAGACAGAAGAAGCAGGCCAGAAATAAAGGGGCTGTGCCGTGTCTGTAAGGGAAGACAGTAATAATAGAAATGGGGCTAAAAGTTAATGGGATGAGTCTTTAAAGCCTCCTTTAAAAGTACTATTACAGCCTCTTTAACTTTCCTTTTGATTCTTCCTCTGTTTTTCTTTCTTCTCTAATTCATTAAATGCCTTTTTGCTGCTGTGTGCTTTAGGTCAGATGCTTCTGGAATTTGTATTGCAAACCTGATGTGACATTTTTAGGAGAAAGGGGAAGAAGTTTTCTCTTTCAGCAGAGAGTAATTTGAATGGGTACAGTGTCACTTGCAGTCCAGTGTTTAAGTGACTATGTAGACTCCCTTTATAATTGCTGGCTCCTAACACCCAGCATAAGTCTTCATTACTATGTTCGGATGTGCAAAGACGATGAACGTCCTCATTTCTCCTTTACCCCAGTATTTTTAATTCTCACTGTGATTAATGACAAAGAATTCTCTCTTCTCCACTAAGATTGGTGTCATGAAGTCATGGAGATAAACCATGTTTCAAATTGGTGAGGTGTTTCTGGCAAGGCTGGGCAGGTGAGCAGGTTGGCAGAAGACAGGATCCCAGACAGCCATACAGGGATCATCTAAGGAACTCTTGGGGTGCAAAGTAAATGGAGAAAGAAAGCCTGGAAAAGAGGGAGGACCTCTTCAGATTTATTTGTCAGCTAACCAAGGGCCAGAGGACTCTCCCTGACATTTGGTCTTGGGGTCTAGAATCCAACTGAAACCTGGACTCAAACTCCAACATAAGTATCCCCAGATGAGTTTATGCAAACCTGTTGTGGCTGGCACCCAGGAGACAAAAACAAATGAGGGAGGAGAGAGAAGAATTTGCTCTACAGCTTGCCTGACCACCAGACCTACTCAGATTACTCATGCAAATCACTCCCCACTGAGTGGGGCCAGTCTCACCGACAGCAACACCTTGTTGAGGTTTTTTTTAAATGTTTTTATTTATTTCTGAGAGAGAGAAAGAGAGAGAGAGAGAGAGAGAGAGAGGCAGCATGAGCAGGGGAGGGTCAGAGAGAGAGGGAGATACAGAATCTGAAGCAGGCTCCAGGCTCTGAGCTAGCTGTCAACACAGAGCCTGACACGGGGCTCAAACCCACGAACTGTGAGATCATGACCTGAGCCAAAGTCTAGACGCTTAACCGACTGAGCCACCCAGGCGCCCCAATATCTTGTTGGTTTTATCCAAAGAAAACATGAATTGATACAGGGTTTGGCTAACAAGTGAAATACACTGGCATTCTTTTTTCTTTTTAAAGCAAGCATTCCTGACAAATAACACCTGCTTAAAGCAGATTCATTGCACTGTAGGAAAAGAAAATTAATACATGTTGGTTCTAAAGCATGAGGACCTATTTCCAATACAAACCAAGAGAAGCTGGTTAGAAATAAAGCATTTTTTCTTTGTGACAGCTGTTCTTTTATGTACTAAATGCTCTAGTGGCCTTTTAATATCATAGCATATTAGAGCCCACAGTTGCTTCCAGGTCATCTAGTTTAACCTGCTCAATTAAGAGAGGATAAAGCTTCAAGTTGTTTGGGTTTTTTGTTTGTTTTTTGTTTTTTTGCTATGGGGTTTTTTGGGGTTTGGGTTTAAAAAAAAAAGGCCAAGATAATCTTTGAGAAGATTCCGGTTGATGTCAAGAGATGCTACCTATCACCCTGCTCAGGCAGATCCTTCTGCAGAAAAGAACAACTGAGGCTGCCTCCATCTTTGACTCACAGGAGAGGTGTAAATCCCACCCACGTAGTTAGAGCTTTCTTACTGGACTGCTGTTTATTTTGAGGTTAACAAAGGCTAAGGAAGCCCATTGTGAAATGTTTGTTTTGAGGGCCAGAATCTAAACTTGCCCTCCTTGTCATGGTCATTTTTTTAAAAGAAGATGACAGATGGGAGCCCCAGGAAGGGACAGACTCCAGCCATGCCAGGAATAAGAGCATGCTCTTTGTCTTTTGTTGCTGTTATTGTTGTTTTCCATGTGCTTCTCGGGATATCAGCTTTATTACCGTGGCTGGGGACAGAGCTGAGAATGTGGTGGACGGTGTGACAACAACCTCCTTCCTGGTGTGTCCCTGAATGGCCAGCACAGTCAACACGTATCAGGCAATCTACAGCCACGCTGTTGCTGCTGACAACTTCATTATGCCCATGATATTCAGCTGGGTAATTCATTTCCCGAGCATGGCAATAGCTCCTGATATGCCTAATGGGTTGAATGTAATTTTGTAAGCTTTTGAAGATGAATGTCTCCCCTTGTGCTTAGCTATGCCCTAATATGGGAAACAATGATAGCTACCGTTAGGAAACAGTACTGTAGCATTCGACTTTTTACTGCAGGCTGGGTCTCTAAACCACAAAAGCAGGAAACATTAGTAACTGGCATGATACACTAAATGTGGGTCACTTAACGTCCCTTATAATGGCTTTTTTGCCTGCCTCTGCATTTAACCTTCATGTGGCCAGGGCATCCTACAAAATAGGGTGACCTTGCCAAGGATATAAAATGAGTTAATTAATAGTTCCGGGGGTGGGATGGGCTTTGGCATGATATGCCTACAGTCACTTACCAATGCTGTCCTAAAATGGAAGAACCATAGGACAAATGAGAAATGTGATCTGTGCATGGTTTCCAACACCCAAGGTGCAATTAGGGACAAAAATATAAAATGCATTCATCTGAATTATTTTTAATTCAGTTCAGCTAAACGTATATGTATTGAACATCATCTACCATACACAAGGCCCAGGTCATTGAACTGAGAGTCCAATTTGAAAGTTAGGGTGGCGTGAGCCCTGCCCTCCTGGAGGTCTCAATCCAGGGAAGTGGGGCTGCAAGTAACTCTAACAACGATAGACGATGCCAAGAGTGCTAACATAGTTACAAATGCCACAGTGAGCAGAGAGAAAGACATTCATCCTTTTTGGGAACATAAAACAAGTTAATATACCATCCCTAAAGACTTCCACCTTCATCTACCAGCCAATCTGAATTCTTTTGAGCAAATCCAGTCTCTTGAAAATCTTAACTTGAGTCAACTTCTTAATTTCTGAGAGTCAGGACTCCTCATCTTATATAATTTCTCAGTGCTTCTTGGTCATCATTTATGATGACCAGTTCCAAGTATCCCAAATGAAAATAGGGAAGTCAACATAATAACAGGCATGAGAATTTTTCGCTATCCTTTTATCCACCACCACACCTGTTTTCTTGACTTCACAAAACTAAATCCTACCAGGCAGATTCTTATTAGCAGCCGGCAAATAGACAGATTCTGTGCTAATACTTGTAACTAAAGATATTTTTGATATTAAGATTTTCTTGATGGAAAAAAGAGAAGGAAGACAAGGAGGTTACATAGGAATAGGAGAAATAAGAAGAGTCTGCCTAAAATCCAGAGGTCATTTATCCTTTGGTACTCTGACACATCAACTTGACCACTTTGACTCGTGTATTGAGCACTTACTTACTTTATGGACTCTGGTTTTCATGAATCCTGGTGAAGATTCATATTTGATGGATGAGTATGCACCTACATAGGTCTTGAAACCATGAGGTCTGACAGTTGCTTTATTGTTCTGATCTGAGCAAACTTTCTCTGAATTATGAATGTATGAATTATTAAATCTTAGGGTATTAAAATTTTCAATGGTAAATTATTTGAAAATTCTGCCTATCATGCTTAAAGTAAATGAAGACCCAAAAATCATCTTTTGCTTCCAGTTGCAAACAAAGACCTCCCCCAAGGAAATGGCCATAATGAATGTTGTGAATGGAGAGGGGTCCCAAGGTCTCTGTGATGGCTCATCCCCCTCCCAGACAACCCACTAGGGTCCACATCTCACTCTCCAAAGGCATGATGAAGATCCAGTTAGCAGCCCAATTATTGTAAATGCTATTCTTTATGATAAAACCCAGTGCATCAAAAAATGTAGATGGCCTTGGGGATGGTTGTAAGGATAAGTGACCTGTGCTAACTCTTCTTGGAGAGATTTAGGTGAATACTGCCACCTATTGATAGGTGAAATATATGCCACTGATTCCTACTCTGACCTGACAACGTGTTAATACTTATCAGAACAGATCTCATTACTCAGTTGGCCAAAACCTTTTTAACAGCCCTAAGTTTAAAATTCTTTGGGTATTTGTGATGAAAAATAACTATGTTATACTAATTTAAAACAACTCATGAATTGTATTTCTGGTAAGTAAGAGGCAAAGGAGTCAGGTACAAATGCCATGAGCTTTGCAGTCAGAGATCTGGGTTTGAGTCTCAGCTCAGCCCCTGAATGCACAGAAACAAGTTAATTAATCTCTCTGAACCTTAGTTCCCTCATCAATAGAAAGTGGATAATCCTCTTCATAAAGTGTGAGAATTCACTGAATTCAGAGAATTCCGTGACGTCGCCCCATGCCACACAAGAGGTTTATGTGACTGCATTTGTTACTATGTTTCCTCCAAGCCATTGAAATTAACTATTTGTGATGCAATGACTGGTAATATGACAAACCACATCATGCATCAGACTCCAGTGAACTCTTCTGTGAGGTTCAGTTATCCTTTGGCAATGCTCCTTGTCTCGCATAGTATCTTTGACATTCAAAATTAGGACAGTGTGAACATAAATATTAGAACTTTAAGTGTGCCAATTGAGAAAATGAGGATAAATGGGCTTCATTACCAAACGACTCCTGACTGCCCTAGAGGCATAGATCCATGGGGCTGAGCAGATAAAGAATTATGATAAAACTTTGGAGCCAAGTATAAATGGGGCTTTGTGACCTGCTGGATAGGGTTGAGGCTTAGGACCAGACCTAGGAGGTTCACATTCCTTCCTCGGCGTGGTGTGGGGGATCCCGGGCTCACACAGACAATAGGGGATTCATAGCTTGAGAATTCTAATGACGGCTGTAAGGAGGGTGGCAGTCAGAACAAGAAGACTTTTCAGAGGCACGGACCCTGATTATCACATCGGCGCTCTGGCCGGCGAGAGGCTGCCGAGAGGCGGCATGAAGCCGTTCTTGGAAAGCTTTCAGTGAAGTGTTTGTAACCTCCTTAAGAGAATCCCATTTCTCAAAAATGCAACACTGGAAAATCTCACATGATTAGTTCCGATAAACACTCTGTCATCAAATCATGGCAGAAGTCACAAGGCCCATCTCTTTTTGAAGAGTCTTTCTGAATGTCATGAGTCTGGTCTCCAAGACTTAGAGAAAAAAAAAAAAAAAAAAACCCAAAGAGAGTTTCTCAGGATATTTGGGGGCCTTTACTTTTAATCTGAAAGGTCAACTGGTGCTTAAAACAAAATAATCAAGAAATAGCATGCCTATGAACAGTCTGCATCTTTTGAAAAGGTCTGCTTTGGACTGAATAGCTCCTGCCTTCCCCCACCCCCATTTCCTTTTTTTCTTTGGGGCTTAGTAATTGAGAGGGAGGAGGAGGAAGAGTTTTACATTCATTACTAACAACTTCGCACATAATAAGCATGTTCAGATACACCCTGGGGTGTTAGTTTTCTTTTCCTATTTTTTTTTTTGTCTCCTTTTTAGCAGCTTTTGATAAGTAGCACATTTTATTTTTGAAAAAAGAATCGGAGCCGTTATTGAGCAACCGCGCCCTAAGGAAGGTCAGGAGATTAGGGAGCGGAAGTAGGCTGGCCAGACTCTTTGCTGACCACAGTAAGGGATTGCCGCTTTCTTCCCATAATTTAATTTTGAGACTCTGATGAAAAGGCACCCCTAAAAAATAAAAGATCTTTGCTGAAAAAAAAGAGTGAAAAATTGTTAGAAAAAGGTCATCAAAAAGTGATCAATTTAAACTTATGTCTTCCAAACAAACCACATGGAACTAACCACAGGGCAGACATGCATTTGCAGTGATATATGGACGTTCTCAAAATATGGGGATGAATTTGCAGGAGAGAGTGGACATTGCTAGCTTCTGATGTCGGTGGGCTTTGGCCCAGCTTCACAAGTCTGAAATTCTCAACGTTGCACTTCACAAATCAGGGAAGAGTCCACTGAAAAAGAACCTTTGAATTTAACTGGCTCCACTCCCTCATTTTCCAAGGGGGAAAACTGAGACCTGGTGGAGAGAAAGTAACTTGCCCAAGGTCACTCAAGGTCACCCAGTAGGTGAGAAGCAGCTTGAGGACTCAAGCTCAATACTCCTCATCCCAAGCTGGAGTTCCCTCCACCAGGCTCAACAACTCTGAGATGGGGACCATGTCATGGGGAAGTCCTCTTCCTGGGGGAAACTCTGTCCCTGTTCTCTCGTCCGTAGCCCTGGGTATCGCCAGGCGTCATTCATCTGTCACAGCCTGAACTAACTTCTTCCGCAGATGTCGAATGGCTTCTCCAGAGCAGTCCAGGCACATCCCATGTGGCTCCAAGGACTCGGCCCCCTGCTCTTTTCTCTATCTTCAAAATGTGCACAGACCAGGATGTGAATGCCTATGTTATCTCTGTGTCTGGCATCGATGGATTATTGCTGTCATCTGCCATCGTGCAGGTTAAAACTTGAAAAGTCAACCTCAGCTTGTTTCTTACACTCACATCTTCTTCCTCTGTCCTCATCTACACCACGGACAAGTCTCATAAGTTCTTCTTCCAGAGTGCACCCCACGTCCAGCTCCTCATCTCCTTTTCCATAGACCCTCACCATCAATGCCTTCCTGCTTCCAGGTTCTCACTGCTTTGGTCCACGGTCCACGATGGGGGCCCACCAGGAGGATCTTAATCCCCATCCCTGGCATTCTCCTGCTTAACTCCCTGTCACCTGTAGGAGAAAGCCCACACTCTAACAGAGCATCCACGCACACCCCAGTCCAGCCCTGGCCTATTTTCTGAAGTCCGCACTCCATTAGTTCTTCCCATCCACATTTGCTCCAGCCCAACTGGATTACTGGTTGTTCCCTACACATGCTGGGAACTCTGTGCATTGACTCCACTTCCTTCTCTTCTTTTCAACCTCTAGAGGTCTTCATTCTGCCAGATGCAGTGCAAAAGACAAACTCTGTGAATCTTTCCTAAGCTTCCCATAAGGAAGTACTAATTCTCTCTCATTAACTCAATCCCTTTTATCTTTGAAAAGCTACCTCATCATCTTTGTTCCCCACTTCACCATAGTGCTTCATCCATCACTTTGCATATAAATAAGGTGTTTTCTTCATATTTATTGAGCGCTCAATACCTGCAAGACACCAGTCTGGGCAGGGGGTGTAAGTAAGGACTACAGGAGGAAAATACAAATGAATTAAAGTGTAATTCCTGTCTTCAAAGGAGCTTTAATCAGTGAGACATGTTCACAAATAACCTAAGCAAGTGAACTAATAGTGGGGGTAGAATTGGATGGAGGGGCAGTGCTGAGTATGGAACAAACAATGCTCAGCGTTCAGGTATTATGAAATGGGGTTGGGGGGAGGGAGAGAGAAAGAAAGCATAAAGCTACTTTCAAATTCTATCTCTCTGCTGTGGTCATTATTAGAGTCCTGTCCAGGTCTGGTCAATGCAACCCATCCTTTCCCCAGTACCAGACTGATCTTCCTAAAGCAAGACTCTGATCATTCAACTCCCTGTACAAATGTTTGCTATTGAACAAGTCAAACATCAAATAATTGCAGACTTATGCTGGGCGTGATGGAGAATCCCAGTTTGTAGAGATGAGACAAAGTCCAGAAAACAACTGGAGAACAGAAAGCAAGAACGTGCTTTCAAAGTGCTAGATGCGGGCGGGAGACAGATTAAATGTGTGATCACTATGGGCTGAGATGATCGAGAAGGGATAATCAAGGAGGGAAGACTCCAGTGGATGGCCACTTGACAAGAAAAATGAGATGTACTAAGTGAGCTTTAGGGTTCTATTCAATTCTCAGGCCCCTGTTATTCTTTGAAATGGTTTATTCATTCATTCAACAAACACATGCTAAGCACTTCAACAAAACACTCACTAAATATTTATTGAATGCCTTCTATGTGCCAGGATCTTTGCCAGACTGGAAATAGAGCAGTGAATAAAAGGCTTTGCACTTAACTCTTACAGTAAAATGGGAATGGCTTTTGGAAAGCAAGTAAATGCACCAAAATGTGATGGATGTCATGATGGGGGAGTATCAGCTGCTCTAGGACCACAGAGTGGGGACCCTAACAGCCCAAGAGCTTGAAAAGTATCCCTGGGAGATGATTTTTAAGCCAAGACTCTAGTGCTGTACATGAGTTAGCCAGACAAAAGGGACTTGAGTATTCAGCGGAAGAATATCATATGCAGAATTCTGGAGTTGAGGGACAGTATGGCATGTCTAAGGAACTGAAAAACACTTAAATGGGCTGCAGCAAGGGGGTGAGTAGGGAGGGGCCAAGAGTTGAGTCTATAGAAGTAGGCAGAGCTGCATTATGGAGTATTTTGCTAAGGTGTGTGAAGGAGTTTATACTTCGCTGATAAACTTTTTGGTGGCATTAAAGTATTTGGCACGGTGTGGCACAGTGGTACAACTACTGAGTAACTTAATAAACGTCTGTTGTGAAGAGCAGATTGAGGAAGGAATGGATGAATCAATGCAATGGACACGGGTGCGTGAAATGACTCAGTGTGGAGCATTTGCTCCTAGAAGTGAAGCCACTATTACTAAGGCATCATCTCCTTTGGTTTGCATATCCCACTGAATCATGAGCCCTCTCAGGCAGCTCCTAACCTTGGTAGAGTTACCCAGTCACCTGGCTTTCCCCAGCAGGTGGAATTTAAGTAAATTTGCATTGAAGTCAAAGTTTTTTTTGTTTAGAGATAAGGGTAAAGTTTTACCTGGCAGTAGTTTAGGCTTCAGCTATGAAAGGTAGCCTGACTCTCTTAATCATTGATGAAAAAAATAGCCTTCTGGGCATGAATTTTGCCAAATTAGATTATTCATAACAATGCTTCCATGGACAAATACGTCTGAGAGAGAGAGAGAGAGAGAGAGAAGGAAAAAAAAAAGTTCCAGAGAGAGATTTTGCCTTTTAAGTGAGAAAAGAAAAAGTAAGACAATTGTGAAAAGCTAATCTAAGCCCCTCCTTTGGAAGGTTTTAGGAGTCACTGAGCCTCACCTTGGATCCCAAGCCCAGAGCAGCCACTTGCCAGAGACCAGTCAGCCACCACAGTGAGATGCTGTCTCTAGAAAGGGTAAGATTTTCAGGAATACAATAGGCCATTCGCAGGATTCTAATTAATTACCAGGCCAGAGATTAACATTCCACCCTCTTGTTTATCACCAAGAGACTTTCTCCTGATTTGCTGCAGAGTCACATTCAAAATTTGGGAGTTGATTTGGGTCCAGGTAGAAATAACATACCAGAGTCAGTGCCCAGTAGAAGGGTCCAAAACTATTTCTGAAGTCATCATAGCAGCTAAGCTTTCATTTGGCAGAAAGAGGCTCTGAAGGGATCTTTAGAAAGATTCTTAATGCTGTTGCTAGGGACGTCTGAGTGTGTGTATCCGTGTGCCGGGGGCGTGGGGGGCTGGGGGGGAGGCGGCGTTTAATATGTCCTCTCAATCAGCAATGTCTCCCTAACATAAAAAGCAGCCTGTGAAGGTCTTTGCCATTTTATTTCAGAGAGAAACATGAAAAATGCCTAAATAAGCAGCTTTCTAGGAAATTCATTCTATGTGTTTCATTAGTCATGTAAAGCGTAATATCATGAAAGGAGGCAGGTGCACCCATACGTAGCTGGCATGAAAGAAACACTGGAATCTTCCACCCAACACTGAGCCTCTTGGTGTCCTAAGACCCAGATCAAATACTTCCTCAGAACCTGCTCAGAGAAAAACTCTAGCAATGCTTGCATAGCCCTGGCTGGAGCTTTCTTAGCTCCTACTGGGAACTTGGAAAGGATTGCACAGGTGCCCTTAGGTGCAGGGATGTGGTGGCCACCTGTGTGATTCTGATCCCAGGAAGCTGTGGGAGTAAGGGGGCACCTGGCCCCAGGAGAGCCATGGGTCATTTGCAGTCACAGGTTGCTGGGTGGGCTCCTGGATTCCAGACAAGATTTCTTTCCCTGCAGTTGAGATAGTGCAAAGCTAACCGGCTGCCTTTGCTGCCCCTCTGCTCATCCTTGAGTGACATTCAGTTCTCGTTTGCCATAAAGCTTATTGTCCTGTGTGCCGTTCCTGATGGACCTCAGAGATATAATAGGCTAAAGACACACTGAAGTCATGGCATCTTTTGACTACACATACAAGAGTGAGAAATCAAGCCTCCTCAGGGCTACAGTCCCGAGAATACACCTAGATTCTGAGCCAAGCTGTTTCCCTCTCCCCATCCCTCCCTGTGCATCATTTGCTCTTTTTATTTGGCATTAAGAGTAGCTCAGTGATCATGGACTTCGGCTCTTGCCTGTAGTGATCCTGTTCGCATTTTATTCTTCACACAGAATAGGAAGGAGGTTTGCTTGCTTTGCGCAGAGGCTGAGCCACAGGAGAAAGCAAAGCCAATGTGATTTACTGAATGAAAGCACTGGACAATTACCAACAACTTGTTCCTCTGCTGCCTCGAACAACCTAAACTGGTAAGTAAAATTTATTGTTGTCTTTCTTTATATGAGTGTGGGGCTGTCTAATTCACTGATTATGTTTTAAATGTGTACGTGTGTGTTGCTGCGGTTTAAATGATATAAAAAATAATCTTCATCTTCCAAAGTTAGCTGCAGGCAGTCTATGAAGAATGCACACAAGCACACACACAATGGTCTGCAACAGCACATACATGTCCATTGTGCAGAGGCAAGAATGGGGGGTGGGGAAGCCCCACTTCTGATCATTAGGCATTTTGTTTGCAGCAAGCTTGAGGACATTACGTCCTTGCCAAATTGATTAGCAAGAGCTATGAAAAATAAAATACTCTTTTGTTGTATAAGATCATTTTCCAGTCGGGCTCCTGAGTACAAAATACATGTTGGATTGGGTAAAGGTGGATCCCATCAATGCTGCTAATCCTGAATACACACCCAGGTATATTGTCTTTAATCCAGTTTAGAGGTTGGACATGCAGAGTGGGATGCCAGCATTCTGTCCACCCTGGGTGAGCGTGCCCCTAAATAACATCATGATTGTGATGTTGAGGATGCCTGCTAAGGGCATACAGTGGGCATGATGCAGGCCCTCACTTGAGCCACTGCTATTTTTGTACCCATATACCTTGTGCCCCTTTTCTATTCCATGAAGACGCATGCTTGGCAGAGTATACTAGGTTCGAAGTGGGATACTGTGTCTTGTTTTCCATGCTGGTCTTTGGCCCTGCCAAGGCCACTGAAAGTACCATTGATAGTCAAGTCTGGTTTTGCTTCTCTGCTGGGCCACAAAAATCCCTATATGCACTTGATTTCTTCATTTCCTAAATAAGATGCAAGCCGACCCCTGCAGAGGGGGGAGGTGAATGGAGAAAGCTATTACTGTTGTTACCACCACCACCACCACCACCACTACCACCACCATCTTAGTCTTTCGTTTGCCTGGCTACAGCAAGGCTTTACAGCAGCACCACTCCATTTCTGGTGGGTTCGGAATCCATATAAATGTCATACTGAGTTTAATATCTTTGGTGTGCTCTATCTGCAGTATATCACTGACTGTTCAGATGAAGTTATGACCTTGGGTGCTGACAAAGATGGGTGATGGCAGAACATTGAACAGCATGCTTCTGGAAATAAAAACCAAAGTTAGGAAATCTGAGAGATGGGTGAGGCTTTGCAGAGTAGAAAGTATCTGAGGCCACTCAATCACAAGAGTAGGGTTATTCTCCCCTGTGATTTGTCTATTTCACAAAGGATGGCATTCTAATAGGAAGGAGATGGAATTGCCTAGTGGTTAGAAATGTTGGGAAAGCAGGGAGGGCACTTTTGCTAATTCCCAGACTGTGTATCTTTAGGAAATCCCCTTACTTTCCCCAGATCTCCGTTCTTCCATTCTTTCCATTCCTGATTGTTTTGAAGAAGGCATGCTAAGCTCAATTAATTTACCCATGAGATACTGCATAAAGCTTTCCTATGAGAGGTTCAGTAGGTAATCAAGATCATTGTTCATATACTTTAATCCAGAGATCATGCATCAGAAACCCACAGATGAGGGTTTATGTGGGGATGAGGAGATATATACTCCTTCTCCATCTAAGGCATATAGGGCACTCTGAAGGAAGCATGAACACACTCAGGGGAGTAGAAGAGGAAAATAGAACTGAAAAATGGCATTTAAAAAAATAACCTCAAATAAATAGGTCATGTAAATAATATTTTAATATTGATTGGGAATAACTGATTTTCTATACTTATGATACTAAGATACTAAAGATCTTAAATGTTTTCAAACGAATATTTTGGAGGAGTTAGTTCAAGGATGAGTAGAACCCATGTATATAATTTATGTACAAATTACCGCCATACCCATGCACATGGAATTAGCAGCTGCCAATGCACTATGATTTATTTGAGGAATTCCAGAAGACCCACTGGCTGAAGAAATGTCCCATTTCTAGGGTTAAGGTGCCTGAAATTCTTCTATCAGGGATTCAATGAAATATTGCTGTCTTTTATAAAATACAGATATTCTTAGTAGGAAGAAAAATTAAGATACTCATAGCCTATCATAAATTACTGCATTTAATGTTTTCTCCCTCGGGGGAAACCCAAAGGATATTGCATTAATTACATTAGTTCTTCTGGTTTCTATTTATTTCATACCTGTCTCCAAGAACTTCACTTGGAATTATCACCTCACTCATGGTCAAAAAACTAAGGAGCCTTTAGAACAAACTATTTCCTTCTTTTTATGGGATGCTTGGATTAGACAATACCATCTAGATTTCCTCTAGGCCATCAAGAGTGACATGCAGAAAGCTAAACTCATTATCTTTCCCCTTTTAAATCCATTCTTCCTCCTGTATCTTTTTTTTTTTAATTATTGGTGGAACCATTCTGCACCTAATCAGCCAAGCAGAGCTAATAGAAGTTATCCTGATTTCTTAGGCCCCTCCATCCAATCACTAACCAAGTTTGGTCCATTTTGCTTCCTTCCTCTTTTTAATCTGCCCACGTCTCTCCATCCACATTGTCACAAGCTATAGTTGAAGCCACCAGCTCTTGTGGGGACTTTTTCAAAAGCCTTACACTTTGCTGTCCCCTGTCACTGGTCCCACCACACCCCTCCCCTTCCAACCACCCTCTGGATACTACCAGAGTGGTTCTCTAAAAATACAAATGTCGGCCTTTCTGTAGTTCTTCCCTGTTGTGAACAGGTTGAAATCTATTGTCCCTCAACATGACATGCATAGCCCTTGATGATCTGGCCCTGCTCTCTCTCCAGGCTTCTTTCCCAAGGATGAAATATACCTTTGGAAGTGTCAGAGCCTAAAAGAATTCCATTAAGGCCCCTGTGGGCATCAACCTACCCGTAACACTATGACATGTCCTAACCTGAGCTGTTATACCTAGAATGTCCTTTCCTTTCCTTCCTGCTGGTCGATTCCTCATTCAGTGTTCAAAATTTTGCTCAGTCATCACTGTCACAGACACTCATTTCCCCATACCCTCTGCTCCCATGACACCTCCTGCCACTCACCCCTCTGTGCTACTTATTGCCTTAAACATTTGAGAGCAGTGTTAAGAGGCTAAGCTCTTAGATCTAGATCTATGTTGCGTAGATTTAAATCCCAGATCTGCCACCTTAGTAGCACTTTAATTCTTTCTACATAAAGTGGAGATAATAATAGTCCTTACTTCACAGGCTATTATGGGAGTCAAAGAGCTGGTACATACAAAGGCATTATTTTATTTTTTTAATTATTTATTTATTTTGAGAGAGAGAGCAGGAGGGGGGCAGCGAGAGAGGGGGAGAAAGAGAATCCCAAGCAGGCTCCACACTTCCAGCACAGAGCCCAATGCAGGGCTTGATCCCGTGAACCGTGAGATCATGACTTGAGCAGAGATCAGGAGTCATATGCTTAACCAACTGAGCAACCCAAGTGCCCCAGAGGCATTATTTTATTTTATTTTATTTTATTTTATTTTATTTTATTATTTGAGAGAGAGAGAGTGAGCAGGGGAGAGGCAGAAAAAGAAGGAGACACAGAATCCGAAGCAGGCTCCAGGCTCCAAACTGTCAGCACAGAGCCTGATGCAGGGCTCAAACTCACTGACTATAAGATCATGACCTGAGCTGAAGTTAGACACTCAACCAACTGAACCACCCAGGTGCCCCACAAAGGTATTATTTTAAGTAGTACCTGACTCAGAAAGTGCTAAAGTAATAAAAGCTATTATCATCATTCCATAATTTCACATATTACACTATTTCATACCTACATACACTTGTGTGACTGTCTTCCTTGTTAGCCTGTAAGCTTCTGGTACAGGTAGCGTAATGAACTTGTTTCAAATCGCCTGGGATTTTCCCAGTTTTAGCCACGAAAGTCTAACATCCCAGGAACCCCCTCAGTCCCAGGCGGGTGTCTTATTCACCTTTGTCTTCCCAGCATCTATCACAGGATACACAGGATACAAAGTAGATCACCCTTAAGGATTTGTTGGACTACAGAATCAAAATCAATTCTTTCCTCCTTCTTCCTCATAAATATTCTTTTAAACTTCAAAAATTAGTCTTCTTCCTGCTGTGAAGTCACCACTGACTTTTCAAAACTTATCACTGAATTACCAAATATATTTTTTTAAATGCACAGGAACATGAAAGGTTACTTCCACCTTGTTATATATTGTCAGTGTAATAGAATTGACCATTCTTTAGCAGTCAGAGACATACCTGTCATGTTAATAGCAAATGGGGAACAGGAGAAGGGTCACACTTTCTTTTCTGTCTAGTGACAGGCAGGTTGAAGTGTGAAGGTCCCTAGTTCACATCACAGCCTGAAGAGCAATCTTGTCGCAGTCAGAAATGTTCCCTTCGCTGAATGTATCTGTCTACCCACCTGTCAAGAATGGCTAGAGTTCCTGTTTCTAATATACTTTGTCTTAACAACTGCTGCTCATCCAAACTGGCTCAGATCTTTTTTCACAATACAAATATGATGAGAAAGTCCCACAACCTATGAGACAGGGACTCTGGACGTGCCAGAACTCACAACAAAGGCAAGATCTTCTCTTCAGAATCAAGGTCTAGGAAAGAGCTGACAGGCAACCAGACCAAGCTCCCTCAGGCAGAATAATAGCAGAGTTGCTAAGAGCATGGACTTTGGAGTCAGAATTCATTTACCAGTTGTAGAATCTTGGACATGTTACAAATGTCTCTGGGCCTCAGTTTCCTTATTTTCAAAATGATAATATAACAGTACCAGCTTTCACATAGGGTGATTATTACATCTTGTCTTAGCTTGTGGAGGCAAAAACCAGTCATGAATGTTCTTTTGGGCATTCGGAGAGACAGCCTCAGAGCATCAATAGTCAAGCAATCAAAGAAAAAGGGAAATGAGTCAAGGAAGGAGAAAAAACAAATATAGGTGGTTTGTAACTGAACTAGCCAAGGCTTCACAGAAAACAGATCTGGTGGTTTGTTTGTATGTGATTGCTTCCAAAAAGCCCTCAAAATAATCCACAAGGGAGGAATGGAGAAGAAATTATCTGCGGGCTACTTCTGGTCCCTTGCCTCTCACTGGTCCAGTTTTTCATATTACCAGGTAGTGTGACCCAGTCCCTCAGGGTAGCCATGAGTAAAGCTGGAGCCTCCCTCATGGGTCTGGTTGGGTCAGAACTGCTGCAGCTACTGTCACAGCAAGCATGGTGGGGCCTTGCCAGGAACTGATCTTCACTCCACACAGCTGGTGTAGGAGACAGGATAACGGTGGCAGCCAAGGCTCTCTAGTTGAGCAAGCAGCCAAAACCCAGGGAACAGGTGGTTTTAAAGTAAATCTGGGGAGGCTTCACTCTCCACAGATTATTCTTGCCCTTTTGGATCTGGATTCTCCAGGCTACTGTTAACTATTTCCTGAAGGTTGGTTCCAGGTGTATTTACAGGCCCTCCAAAAATGTCGCTGGGATAAGCTGAAATAAAGAGCAGAACTTTCTAAGTTTCATAAAGTATAATTCATCAATTTATTTTATGGTTTGTGTTTTCTGTGCCTCTTCTCGGAAATTATTTATTATCTTATGCAAGTTCACAAAAAGTTTCTCCTGTTTTCTTCTGGAAGTTTTACAGTGTTAGCTTTTGCAGTTAGGTCTATAATGTATTTCATTTCAAGTTACTTTCTATCTATGATATGACAGAGGAGTTGAGGTTTTGTTCTTCATTTTGCATATGGATATCTCATTGTTCTAGCACTATATGTTGGAAAAAAATATTTTTTCCTATTGAATTCCCTTGATACCTCTGTCAAAAATCAATTGATCAGGGGTATCCGGGCAGCTCTTGATTTCAGCTCAGGTCATGATCTCACTGTTCTTGGGTTCGAGCCCATATTGGGCTCTGTGCTGACAACACAGAGCCTGCCTGGGATTCTCTGTCTCCTCTCTGCCTACCCCGCTCTTTCTCTGTCTCTCTCTCTCTCAAAAATAAATAAACTTAAAAAAAAATCCTTTGATCATGTATGTGCATGCTATTTCTGGGCTCTATATTCTGTTTCATGAAATCTGTATGTCTATCTTTAGGCCACAGTCTTTTTTTAATGTTTTATTTATTTCTGAGAGAGAGACAGCATGAGCAGGAAAGGGACAGAAAGAGAGAGAGACACAGAATCCCGAAGACAGGCTCCAGGCTCTGAGGTAGTTATCAGCACAGAGCCCCGGTTGCAAGACTCAAACCCAGGAGCTGTGAGATCATGACCCGAGCTGAAGCCAGATGCTTAACAACTGAGCCACTCAGGCGCCCTTAGGCCACAGTCTTTATCTGGAGAGCTATCCTTAAACCAATACCACAGATCTTGATTACTGTGGCCTTGGAGCAAGTCTTGAAATCAGGTAATGTAAGTCTTCCAACCTTGTTCACTTTTGCAAAGTTATTTTGGCTATTTTAGATCCTTTCCATTTTTATAAAAATTTTAGAGTCAGGTTTTCTATTTCTCAGGGGGGAAAAAAATCCACCCTGCTAGATTGGGATTGTGTTGAATCTAGAGCTCAGTTGGGAAGAATTGACATCATAACAATACTGATTCTTCTGATCTGATCTATGAAGAAGGTAGTCATCTCTATTACTTAGATTTTCTTTAATTTCACTCATTACTGTCATATAGTTTCAAGTATACAAGTTTTGCATACATTTGTTACATTTATTGCCGAGTAGATTTTTATAGATTTATTAGACTCTTCTACAAAATGTTCATGTTATCTGCAAATGAAGACTGTCTTGCTTCTTTCTTTCCAGTCTTTATGCCTTTATTTTTCTTGCCTTGCTACACTGGCTAGAATGCCCAGTATAACAGAAGAGATAGGAGTGGATTTTCATGCCTTGTTTCTGATCCTAGGAGGAAGCACGTGGTCTTTAATCATTAAGTATAATGTTCGCTGTAGATTTTGTACAGTCTCTTTATCAGGTTCAGGAAGTTCCCTTATATCCCTGAAAGCTTTTTTTTCTTTTAATTACTTTTATTGTGAATGGATGTTGAATAATGTCAGATGCTTCTTTTTCTGCATCTTTTAAGTGACCATACGATTTTTTTCTTTTATTCTGTTAATACAGTAAATTACATCAATGAGTGGTTGAATGTTATACTAACCCTACTTTCTTGGAATAAACCCTACTTGCTCCTGATGTATTATCCTTTATGTATATTGCTGGATTTTATTTGCTAAAATTTTGTTGAGCTTTTTTGCTTCTCTGCTCACGAGAGACATTGAGCAATAGCTTTCCTTTCTTATAATGCCTGTTTTCTGGTTTTGGTATCAGGGCAATGCTCTCCTCAAAAATGAAGCCAAATTTTTGAAAGGCTTTTGTGTAGAATTGGGTTTTTGTCCCTTAAATGTCTACAGGCTGTAACATTTAACATGACCTTTATTAAATATTGTGGGAGCAAAGGAACTATTCAGATGGAAAAAGAAAGTATAAAACTAGAACCTAGCTTTCTCATACAGGATTTCATCACATCTCCTAAATTCTGGTCCTAAAGCTATGTTGCAGAGACCAGCCCACCTTCAGTCAACAGATCTAGTTTGACCTTCTCTTTAGAGCTCAGGTCCCTCAAAGCCTAAAGGGAAAAAAAAACAAAGATACATCTTCTTTCCTTAGAGCTCCAAGAGGTTTTTCTTATTAAAATAATTCATAAAAATTGACCCATCCGGCTGAATACTACTCAGCAAGAAAAAGTGAAGAACTACTTAATAGAACAGTGTGGATAAGTCTCAAAATAATTAAGCTGAGTTAAAGAAGCCAGATTTTAAAGGGATAGAGAGAGAATAGTGATTATTCCATTTTAGTAAATTCTAGGGGGGAAAAACCCTAATCTGTAGTGTCAGAAAGCAGACCAGTAGTTGCCTGGGAACAGTAGGCCTGAAATAAATAGATGTTCAAATAGTTTTTCACAGTAATCAAATATTTCAAAAATATTTAAACATCTATTTATTTCACGTATTCAGGCACTTTGCTAAACAACTGATATGTATCATCTCATTTAAAATGCTAATATCCTTCTTAGACATGACTTTTTTAATTGATATAAAGAATACTGTTAATGATAAGGCAACTGAAGCTTAAGGAAGGTACATAAATTTGCACAATGTGTTACAATTAATAGGTAGAAGAGTCAAAACCCAAAGTTAGACCAGCCCTATATCAAAGTCCCTACTTTTAATACTGTGCTTAAAACCACCATGATTATCTTAAAGTTGAAGAATGGAATAAAATGTAACTATAGATCACACCCTGTTGAGTATTTCAGTGAAAATGGCTAACAAGGAATGCCCTCTGAAGAGTGATATCCCAGACTTAATATGACAAAAGCAATTCCCCTGCCAGTTCTCCTCCAGGATTCTGTATCTATTTACCCATCAGGTATTTCATTCAACATTTGAGCCTCTTCTTCCCCAGTTCAATTTAATGCGAAAATGCAGAGAATAGTGTTACTGTCATTTTCAAGACACTTTGTTGGGTGTTGTAGGGATTGCATGACAGTTAAGTCCCCAACAGGAATCACATGCCACATGAAACTGAGGAAAGGTTAATAGATTTTGCGCTTCTTTTGTTAAATTTATTCATCATTTGAGTCTTGTTAATGTCATGCTATTGTAAATGCAATTGTGTTCTCTTCATTTTGTTTTCATTTCAATGTGCTAAATCAGAAAGGAGAATAAAGGAGTTATAAACAAAATATAGACTTATATTGCCTTATATTTATATTACCTTTTGTATTTACCCCCATAGTTTCCTTACCAGTGCTCTATCTCTCCTTGTGTGAATTTGAGTCACTGTCTAGTACCCTGAAGGATTCTCTTTACTATTTTTTGGAGGGAAGGTCTGCTATTAAATTCTCTTGGTGTTTGTTAAGCCATGAAAGTCTTAATATCACCTTCATTTTTGAAGGGTCATTTTGCTGGATAGAGACAGTCTTTTTCTTTCACCATTTGTAATATGTCATCCTATGTTTTCTGGCCTCTATGTTTTCTGGTGAAAAAATCGTCTGTGAACCTTTTTGAGGATTCCTTGTATGTGATAAGTTATTTCATGTTGTTTTCAGGGTTTTCTCTCTGTTATTAGCTTTTGACTGTTTAATTATGATGTATCTAGGTGGGAATATCTTTGCATTTATCCTTCTTGGTGTTCATTGAGCTTCTTGGATGTGTCAGTTAATGCTTTTCATTAATTTGAGAAAGTTTTTGATCATAATTTCTTCAAATATGTTCTCCACCTTCTTCCATTTCCTTCTTAGACTCCTATTATGTGTATGTTGGCACACTTTGTGGTGTTCCACACTTCTCTGAGACTCTGTTCATTTTTCTACATCTCTTTCTCTTTTTGTTTTTAAAACAGGATAACCTAAGTTGACCTATCTCCAAGTTTGCTGATTCTTTCAAATCTGATGTTGAACCTCTCTAGTAAATTATTCATTTCAGTTATTTTACATTTCATCTTAGTAATATCTACTTGCTTCTGGGTTTGTTTTATAAATTCTACCTGTTTAGTGATAATCTCTGTTTGGTGAGATATCATCCTCACAATTTTCTTTATTTCTTTAGATAGGATCTCCTTTTGTTCCTTGAACATATTTAAAGTTTTTGTCTAATAAGTAACATTTGGACTTCTTCAGGGACAATGTATATTGACTACTTTATTGCCTGTGAATGGGACATATTTTTGTTTTGTATATGGCTCATAATTTTCGTGTTAAGAACGAGGCATTTTAAATATTGTAATACGGTAACTCTAGAAATCAGATTAGCCCATTATCCCTCCTCCTTAGGGTTTATTGTTTAGTGATTTTTCAGAATTAAGTCTGTGATATCTGTGTTCTTTGTCACATGTGACCACCAAAGTCTCTGCTTGGTTAGCTTAGTGGTCAGCTAATGACTGAACACAAATTTCCTTACATGCCTGAAGGCAGTCAGTCTTCCAGTCCTTACAAAAGGGCTCTGTGCACATGTTGGGGCACACTTACAGTGTTCACCAAACAGCTGACAGATCTGCCTGACTGTTCAGTTCCTGCTTTCACAGAGCCCCAGCATTGGACAGTGAGAAGAGCTTAGGACCTTCTCAGGTATTTTATGACAAGGCTCCCAGCCCTGAGCATACCCGTGGTCTTCTATATCCCTCCGCAGTGTTTCAGAGCTTTCCAAAGTCCTCTATGGACAGCATTCCCCAGCATTTCCCTTTAAGCTTTTTGATTAGTCTATTGTTTGCTCCAACTTTTATCCACCCCCTCAGGCAGCTGTGATGATTAAACAATTGCTGATGTTTGTTTTTGACAAGATGCCTTAGAGGAAAAGGTTATTTGTACTTGATGAACCCTGAGGCAGGTCAAATAAAGAAAAGTCTTGTGAGTGGGGCCTTCCAGGGAACCACCAGGAAGGTCAAATAATGACAATTCTCTCAAAATGGGGTCTTGAAAGAGACTCCATCACCATTTTGTACCATCCGGTGGCTGCCAAGCTCCTGTTTTTTATTATGAATATACACCGCTGGTTTTCAGGGCTACAACAGAGCCAAGGAAGCTAGGAACTGAGCATCTGAAAAACACCACACAGCTTACTGCTCTTATCAAATCAGCTACTTTTCTCAAATAAACACTTCCTGGATTGCTGCAAACCTTTGGTTAATTTCCAGGGTCCTGAAGGAGTTAATTTTGACATTTCCTGCTATGTTCGAGTTGCTTTTATGGAGGAGAGGATTTTTGGAGGTCATTACTTTGCCATTCCCACTGTCCCCCTATTATTCTTTTGTTTTTAATCTTTCTGTGAAATGTTTATTGAGGTGTATAACTTGTAAATCACTTTTTAAAAATTCCCATTGGAGAGTTTTCTCTTTTATTAGGAAAAGTGAACTATTTGAGTATATTGTGCTCACAGGTATTTTCAATGTTAGCCCTATTGCTTCCTTTTACATTTCTACTTATGTTTTTCTTACTTTGTTTCTTTTTATTTTTTAATTTTTCCTTAGAGTTATCTTTATTCCTGTCTTTCAACTCATAGTTTGCAGTTCAACTTTGTTTGACTCGAAGTTCCTGTAAACACACATATTAAAATATCTAAACTTGCGTTTTTCTATCAAAATGAAAACTAAATAGTGTAATAAGTATGCAAAGTCATCTATTAAAGCAGTGTTTAAAACCAACAAGAAAACTATTTAAATTATTATGATGTACTTTGGAGTCTCTGGTTTGGGAAGCTTGAGGTATTCTTAATAATTGCTGCTATTTATTGAGTGGCTGCTGTAAGCATTGCACAGGATACATGCTTTCATTTGTTAATTCATTTCATCTTCATAACTCTGGAAGAACTCTTGTTACAGATGATGAAATAAACTCCAAGAATTTCAATAAAGTTCCTGGAGTCACACAGATTATAGATAACAACATCATGATCCGAGTTTGGGTCTGCCAAATTCCAGAGCCAAAGCTACAATGCCTCTCAAAGACCTGTCCCTTTCTATAATGGTAAAACCTTATGAGTGTAGTTAGTTGGGAGGGGTGTGCATGTTTATGAGAACAAATAACCCGAAGTTGTCTTTCTCATCAGACAAAATTTTAAATATAGAGGGGGAAAAGAAAATATAATGATAGATGAAATCTAGAAGAATAGAAACATGCTGAAAGATGGCCAGGAAGGAAGGGACAGCTGGGGCAGCATGAGAAGGAAGTCAAAGAGACAGAGAAAGTCAACCTATTTTGACTGAAGGGAACAGATGGGAGATGAGCAAAGACAAAAGGGGCCATGTGGGCAGGTGTCATCGGTTAGAGGGCAAGTGACTGGAATTTGATCAATCGACAAGAATTTATTTACTGGACTCCTGGGTACTGTGTGAGATACAAAAGAATGTAGAGTTATTTTGGGAATGATAATGATGTAGACAAGACAGATGGCTTGAACTGGGGCATTAACACTGAAGGAAGAGGCTAGAGACAGAAGGCAGAAAGAAAGAGGTTAAGGCAATCTCCATGTGAGCCAGCTTGCATATCAATCTGGATTTTTTTGTGGGAATGGCAAGATATAGAGGAAATGCTGTAATTACTATTGAATTGAAGTTAAAAAATTTATAGATGGAAGGAGGAAGATGCCAAATCACCTACTCTTTCTATTTCTGCATTTAGGTAAATTAAGAGATTATTAAAGATTTTATGAAAACACACCCTATGTGCATACACACTACAGATGTGCATTAAATCATCCTCCCAAATGTAGATATGACCATTCAGTGAAGACTGAGTGGGGCCTGATACACATGACTCACCCTGACTAGATCTGACCACCTTGGAAGGTACTGGGAAGGCTTTTTGTGTTGGAGGAATTGCAAGCAAGACTTAAAAGGTGCCTAAAGACATTCAACAACATAACGAGAATAGATCTCCATTTGTTAATGTGCAAGTAAGTCAAGGTTAGTTGTGGCCAGTGGACATGGAACCCAATTTAAAAGTATGTGGAGAAAATGAGCTTTCTGAGTAGTTCCTTAGAATATTACTTGTAATAGACTCTCATATGAGCATTCCTTTATTCTAAAGTATTTAGTGAGCATCTTCTGTAACAAAAAATAACAGCTGCCACGAGTTTTCTATATTCTAAGCTCTTTACATGCATTATCTCATCAAATCTTCATAACCATAATGTGATATTAGTATTATCCCTATTCTATAAATGAGAAAAATAAGATTCAGATATGTGAAGTAATGCACCCAAGATCACATAGTCAGTAGCTGGAAAAGGACCAATTCATAGCCTAATCTATATTATGTTTCTTTTACTTTGAGGCAGGTACATTTTAGGTGCTGGCGATATAAAAATTCATACTTGGCATTCCTTGTTCTTTTTTAAAATGTTTTTATTTATTTCTGAGAGAGAGAGAGAGAGAGAGAGAAAATACAGCATGAGCAGGGGAGGGTCAGAGAGAGAGGAAGATACAGTATCTGAAACAGGCTCCAGGCTCTGAGTTGGCTGTCAGCACAGAGCCCAACGCGGGGCTCGAACCCATGAACTGTGAGATCATGACCTGAGCTGAAGTCAGACGCCTAACCGACTGAGCCACCCAGGCACCCCTCCTTTTTCTTGAGAAGCATAAAGACTAGCTAGGAGACAGAAAGCCAAGCAGGTATAATACAAATATTATACAAAATGCCAAGTATTTTCTGTAAGGGGCATATACTAAGTGAATGAGTAAAGAAATATACAAGTTTGCAGAAATATACGTTTGCCTCAGACTGTCAGAGACCACTTGAGCGTAGACCTTAAGGCTCGGCAATTGTTTCCTAGGTGATGAAGGCACAGATGGAATTCCAGTACAGGCAAAAGCAGTGCAAACAGGCACCCAGATGCAGGAAAGAGTTTGAACTATTTAGGAAACTCTAAGGAGATCAGAAAGACTGAAACATAAAATGTAGAGGTACAGTAGGAGATGAGGCTGGAGAGGTAAGAACTTGTATGTGAGGCTGAAAAACTTAGAGTTTATCCTGTAGAAACCAGGAAATCATCAAAGTCAGTCCTATGAAGAGTTGGGTTAATAAAAGAGGTTGTACATGATACTGTATCATGAGATCCATAAAACTATGAAAATTCAAAGACTAGAGGTAACCTCTGAGGGCCGCAGCTAAGTTGCAATGGCAGCATTACAGATGGAAGGATCCATTGTAGATTCAAGGGGAGGTGGTGGGAAGGCAGCAGCGTGCTCCAGAGAGACCTGGGCCCCGTGTACCAGAGGCTCCTCCGGGGTGGGGACACTTGGCACATGACTGCCTTGGCCAGTTGTTTTATTCACGCATTTGCTCATCCAGTACACATATACACGCCAGGCAGCCATAGCCTCAGTAGCATCGATATTTCAACAGCAGTACCCAACTTAACGGTGGATGCCTTTTTAAATGGCATGGCTGATCTCCTGGAAACTGACTCTAGGGAAGACACTGGTGAGGACCTGTTTAGAGATTTGTGTAACAGCAGTCAAGTACTACTTGGAGAATGCCAGTAGTGAGTGCCCCAGACGACACTATCTGGAGTAACTGGGGTGAGCAGGGATGGAGCTATGGATACTAATCCCCCAAACTTCTGGGCACTGGGGTAGCTCACCAAATCTCAGACAAGAGGCACAATTTAACACCTCAAGAGAAGAGGTATCTGCAGGGAACAACCATACCCAACAGAGGGCAGCATCTAAAAGGAGGTAAGTAGAAAGAGCCCAATTACATATACCCAAGGGGAACTGAACAGAACTCTCCTGGGTTATAAATTTGAGACACTTCCCCTCAGTGGGTTAGAGACCAAAAGACTTGAGTCGAGGCTCATGTGTATACATAAATGTATATATGTAGATAGTAAATGGATGTAGTCATTTCATTCTTGTCCCCAATTAGCTATGTGGCTGTAAGCAAGCTGTTTCCCTCCCTGAGTTTCAGCTTTCTCATCTATAACATGAAAAAGCTGGCCCTCATCTCCAAGGTCGCCTCCAGCTACAATGTTTTATTAGGATTCCAGATGGTTACTGATGATGATAAAATTCTTTGTCAACTTGTAATTACGTTGTGTAAATGATACAACATCAGATTTTCCTCTTCTCAGGAACTGCTGTGTGAAAATGACACAACAAATGCAGAATCTGCATCTTTCTCAGTCAAAAAAACATAGTGCCCCATCATCTCCCAATGCTGCCAAACGCCTGTACAGAAACCTCTCTGAGAAGCTGAAGGGGAGCCACTCTTCGTTTGATGAGGCCTATTTTAGAACAAGAACCGACCGGCTGAGCCTCAGGAAGACCTCAGTGGTAATAACATGCTTTGGATTCTTTTTTTTTTTTTTTCTTTTTTTAAAAAATATTTTATTTATTTTTGAGAGAGAGGGAGAGACAGCATGAGCAGGGGAGGGTCAGAGAGAGAGGGAGACACAGAATCTGAAGCAGGCTCCAGGCTCTGAGCTAGCTGTCAGCACAGAGCCCGACACGGGGCTCAAACCCACGAACTGTGAGATCATGACCTGAGCCAAAGTCTAGACGCTTAACCGACTGAGCCACCCAGGCGCCCCAACATGCTTTTGATTCTTGTCTCCACTTGATTTGTGGAGTTGGGTTTGGGTTTAAGGAGATCCTAAGATGTCCCACGTTTACTTCAGAGCCTGGTGTTTGCAGTCTTACAAATGCCAAGAGTCAGAGAAGGCAGGGACCACACGTGTCTGTGCTGTTAGCCAAAGCTTGAGTGATTATGGGAGTTTCCCTTTCTTTGTTTTAATTTCTTGCCCCTTCTTTTCTCTTAGTTTTTCTTTCTATAATATATCAAAGAAACAAAAAAAAATAGCTGTTTGATAAATATGGGGCATGAATGAAATGGGCTTTCTGAGAGCCTCAGTGTTAGTTCAAGTATCAAATGAACAATGAATATTTCATTTACTTATTTATAATGTACAGCCCATATGTTTTCCAAAGGCATTCAAAACAGAATCCAGCCCCCCCCAAAAATGTGTATGTATTATATAATGGGAAATAAGTAAAGTGATAGAGGGAGAGAGGAGGGAAGGAAGGAAGGAAGGAAGGAAGGAAGGAAGGAAGGAAGGAAGGAAGGAAGGAGGGAGGGAGGGAGGGAGAGAGGGAGAGAAGGAAGGAAGGAAGGAAGGAAGGATGGAAGGAAGGAAAGAAGTGAGAAAAGAGAGGGAGGGAAGGAAGGAAAGAAGGAAAGAGTGAAAAAGAAGAAAAACTAGAAAATAATGAGGATAGAAATAGAAACAGATATACTAAAAGCCTAGGCAAATATAGTACCTAAAATTTATCATTACATTTATCTCTGAGCTCCTGGTCAATCAAAGTAGAAGGGGAAGCCCAGTTGGTTAGAGCATCCCATTAGCTGGTAACTGAAAGTATATCAGTCTACCAAGAGAAATGAGTATTTTCCTGTTGCTAGTCCTCTGGCCTTTATATGACGTCACAGTGCAGTATGTAGTAGAGACTAAAGGTCCATATTGGTGACATTACAGACATTCTCATAGAGTAGTTTCTGATACTGGCCCTCGGTAAAAGCTGAGGGCATAAGGTATCAACATGCTCAGCAAGGGCATCTCTGCAGGGGGTAATACCACCATTTGTTTGCACTTAAAACAGAAAAGAGCCCTAGGCTTTCCTGAGAGAAGCATGCTAGGGTTTGCCAGCAAAAGCGGGGAGGAGGAAATGACTTAAGAGTGAGGGCAAATATGGCGCATGAGAAATGAGGCGTACTAAGAATGACAACAAATACGTAACTGTGCACAGGGCAGCATCTTCACTGTGTTCTGTTTTCCAGTTTGTTGTCTCATTCCAAGCTCATCTGGGAGGGCTCAGTTGTGGCTGGGTTAAGGCCTGAGCATCAGAGGCTCTTCAGTTTGGCAGATTGAAGACAAAATACTTTTGCATTCATTCAATAGATTGTCCTGTAGCAAAGAGAGACCCCACTGTCAAAACAAGTATTTGCATAATAACCTTGTATTTCCCTCAGATTTCAATCATGTGTCCTGTACTCACTTAAACCCACCTGCTGTCTTTTATGGAAGGAATTGATTTTTTTTTTTACATTTATTTATTTTTGAGCTGTCAGCACAGAGCCCGATGCGGGGCTCAAACTCACAAACCATGAGATCCTGACCTGAGCCGAAGTCGGACGCTCAACCAACTGAGCCACCCAGGCACCCCAAGAATTGACTTTTGAGGATACTAAAAACCTGCCACCCATAAATATTTGGTCACTGGAGACCTTGCATGGTTGAATCAGGCAAGCTCTAAGCTGTGTCAGGACTGATGGTATTTCAACATTTTTTAAAGAGCACACAACTCTTAGAGAAGATATAAAATAGATGTAGAAATATGTGTATGTGGTGCTCTTCTTCCATGAGCTACAGAAATATGTATTAGAGAATTCCAGAGCTTTTGTCCTTTGTTTAGTATTAATCTCTGATAGAACTTTTCAGTGGAATCGTATTGTCTTTAGCTTTTTTGTTTTTGGTAAATGATTTGAATCCTATGAATATTCAACATTTGGTCCTCTCAGCACAGGTGGCCACCCAGCCACTGAAGCCTTCCCTGGACACCACCTCTTGAGCCCTTCCCTTGAGGGTTCAGCAATGCCAAGTGTTCAGTGGTTGGGGCTTTGGGGCTGAGAAGGTGCAGAGAAATCTAGAATCTGGGGAGCCAGCCCGCAGATAGTAAGAGCTATTCAGAAGCTACAGAAAGGAAGGGGTATGTAACATCATCAGTTTTAGGGAGATTACCCTTGTGTCAGTATGGAACACAGGCTGGAGGAGACAGGGACCAGCAATGGGCAGGTCATTGCCCTCATCCAGGCAAGGGATGACAACGTCTACATCTAAGTGATAGAAGAGATGTGGGGATGGGGAAGGAGGGGATGTGTCGGGGTGACAGTGTGCTCTCAATTCCAAGCCAGTCGTACTATACTACATTATCTATGCCAGCACTTCCTGAACTGGGTTCTGTAGAACACTATTCCAGGGGCAATTAAAACAAATGCAATAAAAAATATGTTCTCTGCACAAATATTGAAAACAGATTTTATTTCTCACCTATCAGAGAGTTGTAACTGCATGTCAGAATTATCAAAGGCCCTGGGGCGCCTGGGTAGCTCAGTAGGTTAAGCGTCTAACTTCGGCTCAGGTCATGATCTTGCAGTTTGTGGGTTCGCGCCCCGCGTCGGGCTCTGTGCTGACGGCTAGCTCAGAGCCTGGAGCCTGTTTCAGACTCTGTACCTCCGTCTCTCTCTGACCCTCCCTTGCTCACTCTGTCTCTGTCTCTCTCTCTCAGAAATAAACAAAATATTAAAAATTTAAAAAAAAGTCCCTGAAGGGTCTTACAGCAACATAACGTGGTAACCTGGATGAATCCAGTGTGTTCCAGATTTATATGACTGCATGCCACGTTCCTCATAGAATACCTTCTAATGACCTATCAGACACTATCACACAGAAGACTGGTTTGAGAAAAGCTGGTGTTTGCTCTTAACTGTAGACTAGTCGTGCTCTACTGTATGGTCTCAGTGCATCTAAATGAACAGATGCATCCATTGGCCATTAGACAAGAGGGAGAGAGGATCCAGCCATGTCTAACAAGTCATATTTGTTGGGATAAATTCCAGTTTTAAGTGGGGACACAGTCACTGAAGTTAAAACAGCTAAGCCGTAAGGCAAGCTGGTCTGGGAAACTGTGCTAACCTGCGCATGTGCTTATCCTACAGAACCTCCAGGGCAACGAAGCCATGTTCGAAGCAGTCGAACAGCAGGACTTGGATGCTGTGCAGACTCTCCTGTATCAGTACACACCAGAGGAACTGGACCTTAACACCCCTAACAGCGAGGGGCTGACACCCCTGGATATTGCCATCATGACCAACAATGTGCCCATTGCGAGGATTCTTCTGAGGATAGGGGCCAGAGAAAGTCCGCACTGTAAGTAGACCTGGGGATAAAAGCATGTACTATTAAGGCTAGACCCAGCATCATGCCACCAAAGTAGCATGACTGACACTCATAGCATGAACAGTTGATGAAGGTAGGCTCAGAATTCCTTTATATGCTTTCAGGGACTTTCACGCAAATACCGATAGTGTTTTACCAATCTAAGCGTCAAGTTACGTGCTAAACAGAATACACCGAGTAGAATTGAAAAGGAACCTTGAAAGAACTTCCTCCTAACAATTTAACCCAAGTTTTAAAATATGTGAAACACTCCAAGTGAGGCTATAGAATAGGAAGTATGCACAGAAAAGGTTTAAGTGTGTGTGTGTGTGTGTTAGTGTCTTCCGTCCACAGTCAATCTGGTGGCTCCATTCATTCACTCATTCGTTCAATAAACACTGAGAACAGAGTACTGTTCTAGGTACCAAGGCTCACTTTGCCATGTGAGCAAGACAAAATCCCTGTTTGTCAGAGAGTTTACACACTAGTGGAGGAGACTTCCAATAAGCAAGTAAATAGATCAATTAAATTATTAAGTGCAAATAGTGACACATGTGATAAAGGAAATAAGATAAGTGAGTGGCCAGATGTTGACAGAGTGGGGACTATTCTAAATAGGGTTGGGCAAGAAAAGCCTCTCTGATGCAGTGACATTTGAGCCTGGTCCTGGAGGATATCAAGGAATGAGCCACATGAGGACGTGTGGGGTCAAATTCTAGGCAGAGTGAATAGCAAATAGAAAGGGGCCCAGGCAGCAGTTGTGAGTTGCCCTGTTTGAAGAAAGAGGCCAGTGTGGCTACAGCAGATGAACGAAGGGGAGAGTGATCACAGAGGAAGACCATGCAGGCTCTTGTAGGCCATGGTATGTGCTTCACTTTGATTGTAAATGTGATGGGGAGACGGCAGAGCAATTTAAGCAGCTGACTAATGTGTTCTGCTTTACATCTGAAACGGTCACTGCAGAGCTCTCCGAGACATAGACAGTGGCGGGGCCGCTGTGAAATTGGGAGGACTGGTGTGGAGGTTATTATAGGGGTCCAGGAGACAGATGCAGGTGCTTGGACTAACACGGCAGTGACCTTGTTGGTGGCTGGGGTGGACTTCTGGATGCGTCTTTGAATAGCTTTATTGAGATATAATTCACATGCCTGCAATTCCCCCATTTCACGTGTACAGTTAGGTGGTTTTTGGTAAATGCACAGTTACGCAACCATCACCGCAATCAGCATTAGACTGTTTTCATCACTCACACCTCCCCTTTTAGCTACCACTCCCCGACCTCCCCACTCTTCCCAGCCCTAGCCAGCCACTAATCTACCTTCTCTTTCTAAAGATTTGCACAGGCAGGACATTTCAGTAAATGGAATCCTATAACGCACCGTCTTTTGGGACCGGCTTCTTTCCGGATGTGCTTTGAAGTAGAGTTGAGAGTACTTGCCAGAGGGAGCTGCTCTGGGGCCAGTGGCAGAGCCCGCCAGGAGCAGACGGGATGAAGTCGCATAGTCCTTGCCCTGCGCCAGGCACTATTCTGAGCACTTTACATGCATTCACTCCTTTAAACCCTACAGCAACATTCTGAGGTGGGCACTCACATTCCCCTGGTGCAAACTCTCTGACCCAATGACCACAATGGCTCTGAGCCACAGTTTTTATGTTTCCTAAAAGAAAAAAGTAAACCCATCAAACTGTTACTTTCACTAATACTGATTCACTTACTTCCAAGCGGTGAGACCCAGAGAAGCAAGCAAATATATAATTAGAGGCCACATCTCTGCTTCTAAGTTTCAGAAACCCCCACCACCCAAAGACTAGGTACAGAGGCAGATCCTTGTATCAGAAAACCCTTTATTTTAAAAATGCTGAGCTCACCACATCCCTGTCACACAGAGTAAGGATTTGGGTTCCATAGGATTGGGGTTTCTCAGTAAGAGCTCTTTCGTCAAAGTATCACTTCTTTCTAATGGAGCAAGGGGGCTCGGAGGGGTGGGCAAATGGAGAGGGAAGAAATCGAAAGGCTTCTCTGCTACCTTCCAATTTATGCTGCAATAACATCTGTCCCAAAGATCCAGCGAGAGAGCAGTGGAGAGAGAAGCAGAGGGTCTGAACATAGAGAATGTGGACTAAGCCCCATTCTGTAGGAACAAGGGAACCATTCATCCAGATGTTGCCTGCACTGGGCTGGATGAAACATTAGTCCCACTTACCTGAGACGCTACAAAGAATTCTGCATTTTCCGTGGAACTAGTGAGACTCCCAATCTCCCCAAGTCCCCTTGTGCATAATTAAATCTCCATAAAAGAACCCATGTACTAAATATCTAGCTAAACCAAAAGCAAATTCATTCAAAAGGTCCCTGGTTTTTCTCATTCCTTCTGGGGTGATTACCACAACCATCATCACAAAGTGGTAAAGGAAGGTGAGAGATAAACCTAGGTTTTAGCCTCCAGGAAATAGGACACCTAAGTCACCTTGGCCACCCAAGAAGTCAAAGAGATATTTCCCTGTTAAACTCCCATGTGTATAAAGATGGTAAAGGAATATTGATTGGGTATGAGTCTTCAGATATGTTATCTCTGGTTTTCATGGTAGCACAGACTCTGAGGGGTTACATGACTGACCAAAAGTCACACAACTGGCAAGTGAATAGGCATGTCAAAGACGCAAACCTAACTCTGTGGGACACCCATGCTTGGGATCCTTCCATGCAAACCCACTGCTTTTCCAAATAATCAGTATAGAGGACTGGGGCCCTGCATCCTTCCCTCTGTGCCATTTGCTGAAATCCTATGGTATATTTCTTTGTTCTGTCCTATACATGAAGGTGCATTTCCTGTTGGAGAGAGGCACAATAGAGAAGCTCAATCTGTTTTGGGGGATTTTTAATTCACTTTATATATCAAGTGCAAAAGAAATAAAATGGCTTCTGTGCATGAATGTGAGCCAGCCCATGAGAGACACCAGGGCTCACCAGCCAGAACCGGAGAAGCAAACACCTGCTGCAAATTATTCCCCAGAAGCTGCAGAGGCAGAAAGTAAGAGAAGAAAAATGACAATGAGGTCTTAATTTCTTAGAGTGTTTTACACATTGTAAAACTTCTTTAGCTTGCATCACCTCATTTGGTCCTCACAACTGGCTTGTGAGATGGGAGTTTGTTTCCTCCTTTTGATCAATGGGGAAACTAGAATAAGAAAAGTCAAGGGACACCTGGGTGGCTGAGTTGGTTAAGCATCTGACTCTTGATTTTGGCTCAGGTCATGATCTCACGGTTTATGCGATCGAGCCCTGGGTCAGGCTCTGCACTGACAGCAGGAGCCTGCTTGGGATTCTCTCTTTCCCTTTCTCTGTGCTCCTCTCCTGCTGTCTGTCTCTCTCTGTCTCAAAACAAAATAAATCGGGGTGCCTGGGTGGCTCAATCGGTTGAGCGTCCAACTTCGGCTCAGGTCATGATCTCACGGTCTGTGGGTTTGAGCCCCATGTCAGACTCTGTGCTGACAGCTCAGAGCCTGGAGCCTGCGTTGGATTCTGTGTTTCCCTGTCTCCCTCTGCCTCTCCTCTGCTCATGTTCTGTCTCTCTCGCAAAATTAAATAAACATTAAAAAATGAATAAATAAACATTAAAAAAAGAAAAGTCAAAATAATTCACCCAATGATACAAAGCTAATAAATGGTAGAAGTAGGATTTAAACCCAATTCCTCTACATTAAATGCTTTGGTATTTATGTAAAAGCCTCAGCACACTCACTATCACACCTTAATTATTTCCTTCCCTGAGTCTCTGTTGGTTTCTCTTCTGATACCAGTCAAGTATTTCAAAGCAGAGTACAGAGTCTCTGATAGGGTTAATTTTCTGCCTTCTGTTTCCTGTATGTTCCCTTCTGAAAGCCAGCCTGATGTGCTTTCCACTCTGCCAATCAAAGATCCGAACACAACTCCGAAGCAAGTCCTCTGTGATTCTCCCCGGTTCATTGCAGGAATCATAAAGACACAGATGAGTTTAGGGACCTAACTCCAAATCATTGGTCAGGCATACCTTTCAGTCTTTAGCTCCTGAATCACAACACTATAGCAAGGTGTTTTTTACAAACATGGCTTGAAATTCAATCATGTACATTTCCTTCTTCATAGGGAAAGTCCCAGAAGTGGCCACCCAAACTTGCACACTACCCCAAAGTTAAACACCTGCAGAACCCAGCCTGCTCATTAGATCAATCTAGTATCCTTATTCAGTGACTTTTCCTATTCTTTCCATTGTTTGGCAAGCAGCAAAGTAATATTCATTCCTTCTGATATCAGTCATTATTAAAGTAGAATCCCAAGTACTTTTACTCAGACTGGTGTGCTGAGCTCAGGAAACAGGCAAAGACTAGAAAGGACTTGAACTAGGACAGCTAATGTAGAGAGGCACCTCAGGACATGCAGGGACTGTGCCTTAGGTCATTCCATCCACTCAGCATCCCAGTCACCATAACACCTGCTCAGCTGAACAAATGCTATCCAAGAAAGACTTGTCTCTGTAAGTGAAAGTCCCCAGTCATAAGCTCTTGCCTCATTCTGACTAACTCCTATCCTGCCCCCATTCTCAAATCTCAGTTCAGCAGCCTCTAGGAGGAATTTGCTGACACATCAGTGGGGTGCTTGCCTTTCTGAGGCTGCTATTTATTTCACATCATCTAGGGTCCATAAACAGTAATCATAAACTAGTTCTCGGGGTGCCTGGGTGGCTCAGTTGGTTAAGCATCCGACTTCGCCTCAGGTCATGAATGACCTTGCGGTTTGTGAGTTCGAGCCCCACATCGGGCTCTGTGCTGACAGCTAGCTCAGAGCTTGGAGCCTGTTTCAGATTCTGTATCTCCCCCTCTCTCTGACCCTCCCCTGCTCATGCTGTCTCTCTCTCTGTCAAAAATAAATAAAACATTAAAAAAAATAAAAAAATAAAAAAGAAACTAGTTCTCTTTGGATACCTGCCACATACAAATCAGGTCACTCACATGGATTTTGTCTGTCTTGCGACCCCAGTACCTGGCACAGAGTAGGTGCTCAGAAACTTGCAGCTGAAATTTTGAACCCTGTCTTCCACTGTTGGGAATTACAGGTATGGAATTTATGCGCATAGACACGCACATGGGTTATGTAGAGTACATACACAGCATATGGAAAATACCTGTAAGTCTTCCAGTAATTTACACTCAGGACTACCTTTTGGTATTGTTGCGTTGTCATTTTCCAGGTACTATTGTAGAATTTGGTTGTAGAGGGAGCCTGACTGTGGGCAGTTTCACACTGTTGAATGATGCGGACCAGTAAGAATGGTGGGATGCTTTGAGGCGCCTGGGTGGCTTACTCGGTTAAGCGTCCGACTTTCGCTTAGGTCATGATCTCGCGGTTCGTGGGTTCGAGCCCCGCGTCGGGCTCTGTGCTGACTGCCAGCTCAGAGCCTGGAGCCTGTTTCAGTCTGTGACTCCCTCTCTCTCTGACCCTACAATGCTCACGCTGTCTCTCTCTCTCTCTCTCCTAGAAATAAATAAAACATTAAAAAAAAAAAAAGTTAAAAAAAAAAAAAAGAATGGTGGGATGCTCTTCATCTTTAGTGTTTCTGCCCTTCCCTGCAGCTGTGTTCTTTCTCCCTTCTCTGCAGAGCCTCTCTGCATTTCTCTGTGAACTCTCTCACTCTTCCTCGGGTACTGCTCGTGGAACTAGGAGATGCTGCCCAGAATTAGTTATGTTCAGTTACTTCATAGAGTGCGATTGCGCAGTAGCTGTCACACAAGTATGGTGTGGACAGCAATGTTACAATTTTGGCAGACACGTAAGATGCACCACTACTTTCTGCAGTAGTCGAGGGTCCGTGCTGGTGCAGGGACTGGTTCAGGGCACGTCTAAGAGGTGTGACTATAAACTAATGAGGCTTGCTTTATGTAAACAAACATACCAGAAAGTCTACAGTCCAAACAAATGTTATCCTTTAACACGGTCCTCACGGGGGACCCCACACTTGCCCCAACAGAGCGGCCATTGCTCCAAACACTTCTGGATTTGTCCTCAGAGCCGGTTTATGAGAAAATCTGACTCGTTGCTTAGAGTCACACCTGATTTTTGTTCCAAAACAGCATTGCCCAGCGTCATCACCCTCCATGTTCACCATGGCTTCGAATGATTTAGAGAGGTTTCCTGAAATCAAATCCATCCTCAAAGGACAAAGATTTGCAACCATTAAGAATATGTAAAGGACAAGCTTTGGGCAGGTCACTAGAATGAGTCCCCAGATATTTTTATTTGCTTCATTAAAGTAGGTGTACAAACCCTCACCCTGACCTGCAGATCTGCTCCTCAAGCTTCATCTCCCACTGCTCACCCCTCACCTGTGGTACACCAGCCTCACCAGCCTCCCTTCCATCCCCTGAACATGCCACACTGTCTTACCAGAGGGCCTCTGTCCTAACTATTCCCTATGCTTGGAGTGCTTGACTGCTTTTAACCTTGATCATTGCCTGACCAATGTCACATCTTCAAGTGAGGATTTTTCTGGCCACCAAGTCCAAAATCTAACATCACTTTCTAATCACATCACTTCATTTCAATTTTCTACATAGTACTTATCACTATATATTTTTTTCTTTTCCTTTGCTTATTTACTGTCTCTCCTGCATTAGCACATAAACTCCTTAAGAGCAGAACCTGTTGTCTCATTCATTAAGGCATCCCCAGAAAACAGTAGGCATTCAGTAAATATGTGCTTAACTGAATTGAATGAATCCCAAGTCCACTTCTTTTGAAAGGTGTGAACATATTATTTATTTTGAAGGGAATGATTTTACTAAATACTGAGTGAATTGATCTTTCACATTTCTAAGTAATTATCTAGACATCAGGTGGCTACAGCCTAAGGCCTATTTCACCTGCTCTTCAACAGTTAATTGTCTTTCATTCTTTTTGTTTTTGACTTTTAAATATATATGCAACATAGAATATGTTCTCCTTGTAAAAACTCAAAACGTTACAGATGAAGTTAAAAGATACCTTTGACAATCCACCCAACCCTTACGTGTACAAGTGCACACACTCACAACCTAAGTCCCCGTCCCGAAATTCTCCCAACATACCTGTTGCTACCATCTTAAGGTTTGATTGAGGTAGAGGATCCACTTCCAACCTTACTCAGAGTAACTGTTGGCAAGAGACTTATGTTCCTTCCTGCAAGGGCCTCTCCACAGCACTGCTCCCTGACATGACAGTTAGCTTCCCCCAGTGCAAATGATCTGAGAGAGATAGACAGACAGACAGACAGAGAGACAGAGAGACAAATCAAGGTAGAAGCAACTGTGTCATTTATAACCTAATCTCAGGAATGACAGTCTATCATTTCCTGCTGAATGTGGTTGGTCACACAGACCCAGCTCTGGTCCAGTGCAGAAGGGTGTGACTATACAAGACAGTGATCTCGGGGCCCCTCTTGGAGGTTGGTTGCCCCACGACCTATCTAGAGTTATGGAGGATTAAATTCAATAACAGCTTTAAGCTATTTCCCTGGCGCATCAAAATGGTAAAAAAAAAAAAAATTGTTAGCCAATATAAATATCAAAAACAATATAAAAGAACTCAAGAGTTTCTGGTAAAGAATTTAAATATTTTACCCATCTGTTGTATAGTTTGTGTTTTGAAAACACCATTCAACACAAACACTTCTTAAGGTTTGTGGAATTTCATGTTCTAAAACTACACTGTCAAACACAGGAGCCACTAGCCACATATGACAACTGAGTATTTGAAATGTGTCTGGTCCAAATTAAAATGTGTTCCTAATGTAAACTTTACACTGAATTTTCAAGGTTTAACTAAGTACAATAAAATATATTTCATTTGATTATCTTACATAGTTATTTTTATCCTTTCATTATATACATAATATCTATTCTATCTCATTAATAATTCTACATTGATTACATGTTGAAGTGATAATATTCTGATCTACTGAGTAAAACTAAAATAGATTATTAAAGTTATCACTTTTTTCTTTCTTATGGAAATTTTAAATGATTTAGCTTACATTATATTTCTATTAGCACTGAAAGTATTGGCAAAAGATATGGTTATCTTATTTCATACTTAAGCCGTGACATCATTTGCTGATCTGCTTTGGAAATAATTTTCTAAATAATTTCCTCAAGTGTTTTGTATGCTCATTTTAGAGACGTCTATTTATCCTTTGGAGTTTAGGAGACCTGGGACAGAAGTCTCTCTCTGGGTCATTGGCTCTGGCTTCTTAAAGAACCACAATTACAACTTAAACTATATAATACAGACTTTGTGAGTCCACATTCTGCTGGAAAGTAGCAGAGAAGAACATTCCAGAGCCCCATGTCCAGGCGTAATGAGTTCTAGGAGGAGAAAGCGCCATAGTAATTAAAATGAAACACTTAATCTCCAAATCTCTAAAACTCTTTGGACCCACATACTCATAGTCCTTGGGAAAACCTGATATAAGACAACAGGTCAGGACCTAAGTGAAGCCAAAGTGAACTCTGAGTTCCAAACCTTAGCAAGACTGGTAAATTGAAATGGAGGTATTGAGCTTTTCTTGTATGAGATGTTTTTAATTAAAAAACATTGAATTATTGGACTTCTCTATAGTATTTCCTTTGAGTTCCTACCTGAAAACAAGTCAGTTGTGAAGTTGTTAGAAGGTTGTCATTTATGATTAGCAAAGATAAATTTTATGAACTGCAGTTCTTGGTTGCCCAGAGGATATTGGCTTACATTCCCAGGTTTATATCTAAGTGACCTTGTTTTCTTCTTTTGAAATAACAGATAAGGTTGAAATTGACACCATTTAGTATATAATATATTTCTGAATGGTAGTTGGCGCAGAACATTTTTAACTATGGAAAGAGATTTTTGTTTTTTTGATAGAAGAACAGAGCTATTTTATAAAACAAGTATTTGATTTAGTTTTGTGTGCCTGTAAAAAATATAACGGACTAATGAGTATAATAATGACAATACAAAACTACACTAATTGAGAGCTATCTATGTAAAGATTATCAATAATTTGGTGTTGTTACTTTGCCACTTTTCAGATGAGACACTTGGGCTCAAGATGGCCATGTTACTGGTTAGGATCACACATTTGTAATGAGCGGTGCTTGATCTAGATCTAAAACCCAGAGCCCTTTTATCATTTTGCCTCTACTTTGGAAATAAGAGGAAAGCAGATTTCAGCTCAGGATGAGGGAATGCCTTAAAATTAAATGAAACTCTTTTAAATTAAAACTGAGAGTGAGAATGGACAGGGCCACCTTAGTGAACAGTGAGCGCCCCTCCTGGAGCACAGGTTCTATAAGAAGAGGCATTTAAGGCTCTTTCTGAGGCTCTTTCGGACACTGAGACTAAGTGATTGTCTTTGTGCCTCCTTTTCTTGTCAATTAAAAAAAAAAAGAAAAATGCTAGTAGCAATAAAAAAGTTGTTGCTAAGTTATAGAAGGCCCTATTATTAGTAATGGGCACATGTATTCATTTTTTTCAAGCAAATCAAATGAATTATTTCCTAACACCTTCAGTTGAAAATTGAAATTAGTTTACATTTTACCCTCATTATATTGCTCTAAGCAATTATCAACCAGGCCAAAACTCACGAATTGTAGGGCAAGGCGAAATTAAGAAGTAGTGTGTACTCAGTGATCCATAGGTTAGATTCTGATGGTGAGGAAAACACATTCAGTGTGATCATTATTTATCTCAGGATTTAAACAGTAACTGTAATTGTATTCTTTGAACACCAAGTTCCCACCCCGCCCCCACTCCCACCTCGTAGTTAATTAGCTGGGCAGGTCTTAGAACAAATACCCACTCAGACACTGGGTGGTAGAAATGCTGCTGATAATTAAACACCACAATAGCATGGGGCCTATTTCAGGAGCAGCAGAGTGGTCTTGCCCCAGCCGGTCGGCTCACCACACACTCACAGACCCTCTATTGTGCTGGCTGTGCCTGCTCAGAGGGATAGCAGCTTGGCTGGAGAAGGAACCAACTTCAATAAGAGAGAAAAGACCAAACCTTGCAAACAAGATTGGGAATTCTGGGCTACAGGGGAAAATGTCCAGAGTGTGGAAGTAAAAGGGGGATGGATCCAAGAAAAAGAGAAGTGGATGGGCAGGAGAACAAATCAGATGATAGACATAGCCTTTCTAGTTTCTGTGTCCAACCCATCAACCAGAATGAGTTCACAAGCCTCGTGCCAAACCCATAGCAGTTAGAAAGTGTGATATATAAGTACTAGGTTAATTTGCATTCCTTTTGGTGTAGAGGAAGTTCACTGGTTTCTTTAAGGTTTTTAAAAAAAAAATTTTATGTTTTATTATTTTATTTATTTTTTAAATAGTTTATTGTCAAGTTGGTTTCCATATAACACCCAGTGCTCATTTTTTATATTTGAGAGACAGAGAGTGAGAAGGAGAGGGGCAGAGAAAGAACAGAGACGATCTGAAGCAGGCTCCAGGCTCTGAGCCGTCAGCACAGAGCACAACACAGGGCTCGAACTCACAAGCAGTGAGATCATGACCTGAGCCAAAGTCGAACACCTAACCAACTGAGCCACCCAGGTGCCCCTTTAAGGATTTTAAGAAATCTCAGATAACCATCTCATCTCCTTGGGCTGGGTCTCTTCGTTTTCGAAGTAAGCAAATTTAAAAAATAACAATAAAATAAAATAAAGGGGTTAAAGTGCTCTCAATCTGGCCAAAATAGGAAGGGGAATCTCAATCACTCGCCAGGTATCAAAAAGGCTAAACTATCGCACCATTACTCAAGATAAAACTACACAGTCTAGTAAAATTATCATATTGCTTCTGCTTAAAATATATTAACCCACTTCATTAGGTTGATTATCTCATACTAAACAGATGCTTCTATTGGCAGTTACAGAGGTCATTAATAATAGGGAGAAAAGTGATTATAAGTCAGCTGATTTGGTAGTCAATAAAGGAAATTTTTCAAAAGCGAGGTGTTTTATTAAGGTATTAAAAAATCCATAGGAAAAAAATAATAAAAGTTTTGCTGGGTGACATGGTTGGAGCCCATTGGCTCCGTTAGTGCCTCTTCTACTCACCCACGGAATTACCTCTAACAACAGAGACAAATGAGTGTGTTCTCAGGGGTGCCTAGAAGAAAAGCAGTGGGAGAGATTTCTATAAAGTTCCTCTTTTTTTCAAACCTTCAATTTTGGGGCAATTTTTCCATTCTCCTCCAGAAGTGTTTTAATTTCTAAATACAATACCAAAATCTGTATGGAAAAACTGATGCCCTGGGAAGACACGCAGATTCATTCTGTGGCTCCAGAGCTGCCCACAGTGGCCCCACCCACCCCGCCATGTTCTGTCGGTGTTGAGGTAGCCCAGTTTGAGAAGCACAGGGATCTAGAGGATCTTGGAAAATTCACCTGGCTATCAAACTGAATGGGTTTTCCTTTAGCCTATGAAGAGGCAAAAAGGCTTAACCTTAAAGATGTAGAATCCCTTTACCACTACAGCTCAAATAGCATCAAGGCCACAGACAGGGAGGAAAGGGAAAGTCTAGAAACAAAGCGTGTTGTGCTAAGGAGAGCAGGAAAAATTTCAGGGGGAGCCAAGCACAGCTCAGGAGAAACTGTCCATCTGAAATGCCACCTGGAATTCACACCAATAATAACTGTTGTGGATATAAAAATTAATAGGGGGGATTTCATAGTATTAGAAAAATTTATTTTTATAAATCATGTGTCTATCACCCAAGTGTTGATGCATGCATGCAATTCAAACATCAGGCTTACAATAAAAAGCTCACAGAATGACTTAGCAAGGACAATCCCCCCATTTTCTCTATAATTTGGAGTGGAAGGAGGAGGGGGGTGGTGGGTAGAGGGTGCAGTTACTGGGTCAATTAATCAACCTGAAAACTGTGACACAAACCCTGACGCCTAACCTATGTCTAAAAATACACAAATGTATACGAATTTGTTTTAAACTGTCAATGCCTATATTTAGGACCTTCCCAGCAAGGCTATAATGAGACTGTGTTTGAGGCCTTCAGTCATAGCAGACTCTACCATTAATCTGAAGTTAGTTAAATTAACAGCATTTAGTACTGACTTGTCAATCTCACTGCTCCAGGAAATTGCACCTTGAGGCTACTAATATTGCCAATTTTTCCACTGGAGTGTGCGCCCGCGTGTGTGTATGTGTATTTTTTTTTTTTTTTTTTTTTTTTAACAGAGCCTCCACGTTCATACACCATCATTGCCTCCCTGCGTCCACAGCACTTATATTATCATTTATTCTGGCCCCCTTTAGCCTTCCCGGGGGATTCTGCATAGTGTAGCTGCTCAGTGAAAGAGTTTTTTAGCTTTATATTTATTTGTTTATTTTTCTGTCATGGCTCACGACTGAGCCTTTAAAAAAAAAAGTGTGACGGTATTCAGAGTACATGATTGACTGCTACAGCAACATTCATTAACCGTGACAAATCGGCAGCAAAACACAGTCCTGAGTGTTCTAAACAGCAACTTTAAAAAAAGAAGAAAGAAAGAAAAAGAAAAAAAAGGACTCAACTAATTTTTCATTGACCTCATCTGTAAATAAATTGAGACTGATGGTGAGCAGGAGGGCAATAATAAATTAGTATTCATTTCCTGTAATTAATGCAAACATGCCTATGAACACAGAGAAGATGAATCTATAACCACCTAATTTCCATTTCAAAATACACCTAACAAGTTCTCACTTGAGTTATCTTCATAATATTTTCCTCCCTTAATTAGAAGAATGGAATGGTTGGATTTCTTTCCCACCCACCAGGGGGAAATATTGTTTTTGGTCACAGCGTCAAACACATGCTGGCGACAGAGCAGCAGAACTTGATTCTGGTCTGTTTCAGTGTGTGCGTGGTCCCTTCCACATGACCATGCGGAGGCTGCCTCCTCCTTACCGCTAACTGGGGTGGGGGGAGGATGGGGGACTCCTGCAAAGTGACCAGGTGACCGCTGAGGCAGCCCTCACATGCGTGAGAGCCAAGAGCAAAGCCCAAGAAGCAGCTTCCCAACCTGACACAAGAATGTGATGCATTCTGTTGTTGTCCTGAACATTCACTCACACAGGGGCCGGTTGGGTAAATAGCATCATGTGGATTTAGTTGAGATATCATGTACCAAGTAAAACAGAGATAGCAAGCTGTATAATCTCTCTCTGCAAGAAAAGTAGTCAAACTTGCTGTCAGGCATGGGCATTTCCGGAGACCATTTCTTCCCTGAGATCATGATCAGAGATTGAATGGATAGAAGATCATTGTCTAATGACAGCCAGTGGTCAGAACACACTAGCACTACTGGGACAGCAGGCACTTTGTTAGCAATAAATAGATTGGTAAGGACGCCTGGGTGGCTCAGTCGGGTGAGCATCCAGCTTCAGCTCAGGTCATGATCTCATGGTTTGTGAGTTCAAGCCCCACATTGGGCTCTGTGCTGACAGCTGGGAACCTGGAGCCTGCTTCAGATTCTGTGTCTCCCTCTCTCTCTCCCTCTCTCTCTGCCCCTTGCCCACTCACACTTTGTGTCTTTCTCTTTGTCTCAAAAATAAACATATTTTAAACATTTTAATAAATAAATTGGTAAATTACACCACTGAGACATATGTACAAAAATGTATATGCTGGGCACAGTGGGATAAGAGCATAAAATTTGAATCAGATGCTACCAAAAAAAAAAAAAGAGAAGAAAAAGGAAGTAAAAAATGACCAACCAACTTTAATAGAATGCAACTCGCCTCATGGATGGCTTTTTCTAGGGCCTTCCTAGCCCTACAGAGCTTTTGGCCCTAAGTGTTTGTCTTTCTAAAGATTATGGGAACAAATGTGTGCGATCTGGGTTAAAAGTGGTCCTCATGGGTACTTAGTGGAGTTCTAATGAACCGTGTTAGGCAGCTACTTGGGGGGCATGTGGTAAGAGGGCCACAGAGCAATGGGAGATCCTAAATGGATGGATTGACCATTCAATCTAGTTGTAAATAGCACTACTTCGACCTTATTGGAGGAAGTCAGGTAGTAAGGAACGCAGATCCCATTTACCCCAGGCATTTTTTAAAAGTCCATGGTAGACTCTCAACTATCCTGCCGATGAAGCAGGATTCCCCCAAGAAGAGAAAGGAGTCACCCATGTCTTTCCCTCTAGTTGTCAGCCTGGAAAGCCGAGCGATGCACCTTGCCACGCTGGTGCAGGAAGCCCAGCAGAGGGTGAGTGAGCTGTCTGCCCAGGTGGAGAATGAAGGACCCAGTCTGGACAACACAGAGAAAGAGAAACAGCTGAAAGCTTGGGAGTGGAGGGGTCGGCTCTACAGACGCATGAGAACGGGCTTCGAGCACGCTAGTGAGTATAAGCAGAAGACGTCTGCATTTAACTACAAACCAGGTTGGCCGTAGGCAGCCAGGCCTTCTTTTACAGATTTTTTTTTTTTTTTTTTTTTTGGCAACTCTGTTACAGGGTCATGGATAGCCGTTGTCAGCCTGTTTGGAGGGAGGGCTCTGGGCGACTGTAAAAGGATCTTTTGTCTTGCTTGATTTTCTGGCTCCTGATAGGTTCTCCAACCACAGCCACGAGGCTTCAGTGCTGCTGGCCTGTCTCCACCATGTCATACTCATCTAGTGCTTTCCACCCGCTATGCCCTGCTGCCTAATAACCTGGATGGTCTGATACCCTAAGTGGCTATATTTTGGGATGTTGAGGTGGAAAATATTTGTTTGCCTATTTGTCCAGTTTCTGCCTCCAAACCAAGTTTAAGTTGTTTTCAACTCTCTCTTGCATTTTTTTTTATAGAGAGCTTATATAAACCAAGCTTACTACTAGAAGCTTCAGTTAACACAGGTGACAGAGGACAGTCAGTCCCTGGACTATGCTTGATCTCTACTTCCGTTCTCGTCACCAGTTCTTTCTGTTAGTTCAAGAAAAGCCTTGTTTCTGGATAATGTTCATTAGCAATGGGAGGTACTGCTTAGAGCAACCCCTGCTATAAAAATATATAGAAGTCAAACACTTGGGAAATATTAAAATCTTATACTAAAAGTAGATCTTATTTAAACAACAACAAAAAATTAGACTGAAGAATTTAAATACAAGAGCAACGTCAGTTCGTTAGTTTGGAAATACCTGCCTCTGCTTTGCGCTATAGATAAAGACCAAAAGCAGTGAAAATCTGGTTTTCTAAAGCAGTGCTAATTATTGAACCCATATTCCAATCCTTTCTCTTAAAGCAAATAGCTTAAGTGACATATATGAAAGTTTGCTTTCAATATTAGCAATCTGTCCAGCAATGCTGATATGTTTTTTATTTAAAAAAAGACATTCATAAAAAATACATCTTAGTTTACATTCAAACTTACTACATTTGCTTTAACTAATAGAATAACTTGCTTAAATAATTAAAGATTTTTTAAAAGAATTATATTGTAAAATAAATATTTTAGCATTAAAAAAAGACATTCAGCAATAATTTTAATAAATGCATTTGTTATTGTGCCTCATTTTGGACATAGATTACTACTAGAAGCAGTTATAGTTTTAGACTTACAGCCATTTGGGGGGTAATTTTCTAAATCACAAAACACCTTCTGGGTGTTAAGGAACACCTAAAACTATCAGGAGTCCTTTAAAACCTGAGGTTAATGGGCATGACATTCGTCCATGAATTCTTTCTCAGAAAATGTTTCTTGAGGTAATAAGAGGCAGCATGAGAGCAAGGCACTTAGCATTCCACATGGGGAGGAGCCCAGAATCGGGCACCCGAAGCCACGGGCTTCGGTCCTAGCTGTGTTTCCGCTATGTCCTTGAACTAGTGTGGTGTCCTTGGACTGCGATTTCTTCATCTTAAACGTGCACATGCTGTTTCTTGCCCCTTCTAACCAACAGGGTTGCAAAAGTCTCCAAAGCAATGATCTACATGAAAATACTTCATGAGGGGCACCTGGATGGCTCAGTCCGATGAGCATCCGACATCGCCTCAGGTCATGATCTCAAGGTTCGTGGGTTCGAGCCCCACATTGGGCTCTGTGCTGACAGCCAGCTCAGAGCCTAGAGCCTGTTTCAGATTCTGTATCTCCCTCTTTCTCTGACCCTCCCTTGCTCACACTGTCTCTCTCTCTCTCAGAAATAAATAAAACATTTAAAAAAAAAAAAAAGAAAATAGTTCATGAAATGTAATAGTCTCTATCAACAGTCAGTTTCTGCTAACACATTCTGGCCTCCTCTCCACCAGTCCAGGCCAATCTCCTGTTGTGTTTCCAGGATACTTTGGGAAGGCTTAACTGGTATTATTTACCCCTTCAGAAGATGTTCTAATGTTCAAATAAGACCACAATAGCAACAAATAAAGGCCGTTGAGACTTCTAATGAAAATGTTCAAAAGCAAAAGCTATTAGGCTCTACAAACAACTGTTTCCATAGTGTGTGTTTCAGGGTATCCTTTGAAGAGGCAGAAACATTGTTTGAAAAGGATTTGCGATGTTAAGATTCTTATGTTTTTCCTTCCGTCCCAGGAGCCCCCGAGGTGCCAACCAACGCCTGTCTTCTGGTGACCAGCAGCACATCACTCACTGTCAGCTTTCAAGAGCCTCTTAGTGTCAACGCAGCTGTAGTGACCAGATATAAAGGTACTGGACTCCAGCTTTGTTTTTTCCATTGCTTCTTAAAAATCAATCCATTGCTTGTTCTTGCTGATGATAGGATTTTTTTAACCCCATTTACTTTCTGAGTCGACATATTTCCATAGGCACTCATGGACAGAGCCAAAGGTTACTGAGAATAAGTCACAGAAAGCATGAACCCCAGAACCAGGTTGTCACTATTCCAAACCTCTCCACGATATTAATAGTTCTATTCCTGTTTGCCGAGGGCCTGTTTTGTGCATAGCATAGCAATGGAGACACGACTGAGTAAGACACACTGAAGAACCAGTCTCAATCCAGGGAGTTCAGAGGGTGGCAAGTGGAGCATTGTAAGAGGCATAGGCATCGGCATCTGTCACAGCAGATAGCTAGGGTGGAGGATTTAAAAGAAAAACAGATAAAAACATCGGGAGTCAGAAAAGAAAGAGGGGAGTCACGTGATAGTATCAGAAACGTCCCATTGTAGACGGGGCATTTAGTCTTCAAGGATGTCTAGGATTTGGACCAAAAGATGCCGGAGGGAGGGGCATCTGGATGGCTCAGTCAGTTAAGCGTCTGACTCTACATTTCGACTCAGGTCATGATCTTGCAGTTCATGAGTTCATGCCCCCCATGGAGCTCCATGCTGGCAGTGTGGAGCCTGCTTGGGATTCTCTCTCTCTGTCTCTCTCTCTGTCTCTTACTCTCAAATAAATAAAAAAATTTTAATTTTGTTTTTTTGTTTTTTTGTTTTTTTAAAGAAGATGCTGGGTGGAGGGGAGGGGAAGTAGCCTCCAAGTGGAGAGACCTGGGAGCACAGTGGAAGAGCAAGAACATGCTAGCACAGGCAGAGGAGAGCAGGGTGAGCAGTCGCAGCTCCAGGGGAAGGGAGGGCTCATGAGAAGGTCCCGTGAAATGTTAAGAGCAGAGAGAGCAACTAGGGCAGGAGGCAGGGGTACGATGACACTTGGATTCAAGAGTAAGGAGCTTCAACAGTATATGATGAACTCTGCAGACCCCTGAATAAGAGGGAGACAAGATGGGCAGTAGACTGTGAAAGATTCAGGTCGCAGTACTGTGTCCAATGCATTGGAAGAGGCGTGGACCTGGCATGAGGAAGTAACTTAGGAAGCTATTCGAGAGAGATGCTGGCAGCCTGACGTGGCTGCCACAGCAGCACCTGGAGAGGAGATGGGGAGCCCAGAGGAGAAAGCAGCAGAGTGAGGCTGTAATAAGTAAGAACAGTCAAGGCTACAGAGCGCCTACAGTATGCCAGGCACTGTTTAAAGCCACCATATGCATCAGCTCTGTGTAATCTTCACAAGAACCCTAGAGGTGGGCACAGTTAGGATTCCCACTTTTGCACCTGAGGAAACTGAGGCAGTGAGGTTAAGGCACTTTCCTGAAGACTCACAGTAGAGATGGACATATCATGTTCTGTTGATTCTTGAACACGGTGGCCAAAAAAGGGAGCAATCCATTTTCCTCATTATACCCTGCACAGTGCTAAAAGCTGATAAAGCCGTCCATGTATATTCCAAGATGCCAGGCCACAAGGCAGAGTTCCTGTCCAAGTGGTGTATGCGATTCCTTTCTCCTGCCCAGGGCCTAGTCCCCGGAGAATCTTCCGTGCCTGCAAAAATGACTCTGCCCACACCCTGTAGCCTTCTGAGGTACTTAGAATTTTCCAGATAACTCCACTCTGTATTACTGAGGTAAGGCAGCATAGACTTGGTTACCACTTTGGGTTTTCTGTATCAGAAAGTAGCAGCAGACAAATGAAGCAACCCAGGACGGCCTCCTACAGCCATCCTTTGATAAAATTCTCATACTTTGTCTGATCATCTGCTCTGCCAAGACTTCCTGAAATCTGGAGCGAGTGTTTGCAGGCAGTGTCACACTTGGACATTTTCCTTTCTTTCCACCTTGCTCCAGCTCAGGTTCTTTGATGAAGGGTTTCATCAGTGCTGCCAAACTTGCCATTTTCTTCTTACATTTGATTAGTGAACTATCAGGAGCTGATTTATCCAGACTGTCCACTGTTTAATACTTGCCTGTGAGGCCAGCACATTCTATCAGCGTTCACATATTAACACGTCTCATCTCAGGAGACTTTGGGTGAGGTTGAAATGAAAGCCACAAGTGGGTTCTGCTGGTGACTGAAGGGGATTAATTAAGCATTATAAATAGAATTGTCTGTTGCATTATGGAGTAGGTTTCCTTGTGTTAATTTATAAGGTCATAAATTGAGTCCTTAACCTGACCATGCTCAAGGGTTATTTAAAACAGCTGGCAGCCTCCTCCTGTACCCGGTGACAACAGGACAGTTTTTAATTCAGAGTTGAAGTAATTATTTAATTACAGAAATATTAGCAAAATTACCCTGAAACAAGGCTAGTTGTTTTGTTTGGTTTAAAAAAAAAAAAAAAAAGCAGAAACGAGGGAGAAATCCGCAGAATGAAATGTCAGTTATCTAATTGCTTAGAGAGAAGGCTTAACCCTGCAGTATTTAGGGTTTGGAACAATTCTCACCCTGCTCTCCAGAATTTCTGGGTTCGCAAAACCTCAAGCCTATTTTGACAACTGGATGTTCTCTCCTTCATACTTGAGCCTGCGTTTGAAAGAAAATATGAACCCTTTGGTACCTCACTTGCATATGCTCAACTCATCAAATATTCGGGTTTTGGGTTTTGTTTTGTTTTTTTAAGAGTTTGTTGATATCCAGAAATCTTTTTAAGAGCATCTCTTTATAAGCTCTCTGCAGGCCCTGGTGATAAATGGGCCATGCACCAGGCCAACTGTCATCACAACTTGGACATTAAAGATGTCAGTTTCAGTTTTAAACCACGGAGACAGTTCTGAGTAAGACCCACTGGAATTTTCTGCCTGTATCTCCCCTAAATGCAGGAAAATGGGGCTAAGAGAGCGACTTCTCCGTTTCTAGCTGTTTCCTCCTTGGATTCAAAGAGCGCTTGCATCTTTTGGTCCCATCTCACCAATCTTCATGGCTTACAGAGCCAAACTAGAATTATTTCCAATGCTTTGATGCTTTGGACAATTGCCAGGACCTCATTCCACATTTTCTCCTCACTGCCTTGGGTAACCTGCCTGAAGCTCTCATTTGCAGAAGATATGCCATTTCTCTGCAGCCCCAAAGCAGAGAACATTTGCAAAAGTGATTTTGCTGCTCTTTGCTGGGTCGGGAACGGAAAGGAAGGTAACCTCTAACAGGTGCAGTGCAGCGTCTATTTTCCATCCATAGGATGAATTCTTTTCTATGTTTTGTTTTGTGTTTTGTTTGGTTTTGGTTTTGAGCTGGGCTTAACATGGTCACTCTTTGGGGTTTGCCAATGATGAGATGCTACAGTAGCTGTTCCAGTGGGTATGGGCAGGACACTGGTTTGGCTGGTGCACTTTCCCATCTCCTCTCACTCTGTCATCTCTCAGATTAGAAACCACCACCCTCATTCCTTCCTGCAAAGGCTTGCAGTAACAAACCGTTTAACCGGTCTTCATTTGATGACATTTTCTAAAAAAAAAAAAAAAAAATTAAAAAGCACTTCTCCTTGCAGAGATTGCCAGGACCTGGCATTATACACACTCCAGCAAAGCCCAGGCCAGTGCTTCTGCAAACCACCACCACCAGCTTCTTTCCCAGAAAGAAAGGAAGTCAAAGAATTCTAGAGAGATGTCTGGGAGCGCTGTAGCTCGTAGGAAGGAGAGTCCACCATTTGTACATGAAAACCCTAGGGGTTGGTCATTTATAATAATAGTGCGAACTTGATCATGATTTGATCATTGGGGGCCATCTTTTCACAAGACTTAAGAAAAACCTGACTTCCTGAGGCTTCAGGGCACATCGCTTAATATTTGTATTATTTTTACCCCTTCTATTATTTTTTCCACCACCTTGTAATTAGAAAGATATTTTGCCTACCAACAAAAAGCATTACATTAGGGACCATAATTATTTTCCATGTTTAATTAATTGATGAATTAATTTGATCATAATACGAGGTGGCTACCCTCCTTACTAGATTGAACTGATTAAATCCCACAAAGCAAAAGGATTTATCATTTTAGTTCGCTTGTTTGGCCAAGGGTGAGGCCAGAAGTTTGCAGCTCAGAGCAACTAGGAGAAGCAGAAGATGTTATGTCTGGGGACATGAAACTCAGTGGATTCACATTTTCTGCATGCAAGTGAAAATGTGGAACTAATTTCAACAGCTAAATGTATGATGAAGAAAAACAGAAGGTCCAGTGAGAGGGAGGGGACATCAACACTGCTCAAGTTCTTTCTTCTAATAATAAGATATGTTGTAAAACACATTTACATTTTCCTCATTTAGAAAGGTTTTTAACCCTCAAATAATGCAGTACAGGTTATATAAAAGATAAAGTAAAACATTTACTCTTTCCCCCAATGTCACATCCCTGTCACTACATTAATCTTTGTTATGAGTCCAACATATGTCCTTATAAATTCTTTCTGGAAGCATGTACACACATGTATAAGCACACAGATGTATAGTTTTGTTTGTGTGCTCTAATACGTAATTATCACACCATCTGTGTAATCTTACATTTATTTTTAACTCAACAATGTAACATACATATCAATCTATCTGTGTCAGTGTGTTTGAATCTTCATTCTTTTTAGTAGTTGTATAATATTCCTGTTCCTTGGCTAGAAGTGCCATAATTTATCTAATTACTCTTCCACTGATAGACGTTGGTTATTTCCATTTTTTCCCTATTATATGATGTTACAATCTTTGTGTCTCTATTTTACTTGCAACAATGTTTCCTTCTAGCATTGTTAACTAGAAGTGGGAAGGTTTATGCATTCACTTTGTTTTTTTTTCTTTTTTTAAACGTTTTATTTATTTCTGAGAGAGAGAGACAACATGAGCAGGGGAGGATCAGAAAGAGAGGGAGACACAAAATCTGAAACAGGCTCCAGGCTCTGAGCTAGCTGTCAGCATAGAGCCCATCGCAGGGCTCAAACCCGTGAACTATGAGACCATGACCTGAGCCGAAGTCAGCCGCCCAACCGACTGAGTCACCCAGGTGCCCCTATGCATTCACTTTCTTTGTCTCACTCACCAGTCTACACCCATTGTTAACCTTAAAAAACAAAATCATGTTATTTCATCAGCAAAACTGAGTTCATTTAGCAAACGTAGAGGGTTGCAACGCGGGATAAGCAGGCTACAAGTCCAGAGAGCAAAGGAGAGGAACACCCTTCGAAGAGGAAAGTGGGGGAGCTGAGGGAGCTATTATAAACCAAGAATCTACTGGAGTAAACTGGAAATTTAAAGTATAACACCTTTTCATTGACTGAGTTGTGAGGTCTCTCATTGGCTGAGCTGTTGCTGGGGCAAGAGAAAAACCTTTCTCCCTCCTGCTGGGGTAGTAAAGCAGTAACTGAAATACTAGAGACTTCCTGTTGGGTCTGCAATGGACAATGAGTGGTAGGGTGTGATAGCTCCCTCTGCTGGCCTCCCAATCCATTTTAAAAGATGTTTCCTTTTATTAATTTTCACAACAGATAGTAACTTCACAGTATATTTTAACATCTGGTAGGGCAAGTCCCTCCCCAGGGTAATCTTTTTCAAAATGTCTCAGTTATTTGCACACATGTTCTCTTCCAAATGAATTTTAGAATTGACTTGTCAAGTTTAAGTTAAAAAATCATATTGGAGTAGCATCATATTCCTAAATTAATTTGGAGATAGCCTTTCCATCCATGACATGTCTTCCTAATCAAGTTGAATTTTATGTATTCAGGAAGGTTTAATAATTTTCTTTCTATGGGTCTTCTACATTTCCTGTTAAGTTTCATGCTGGATGTATTTTACAGATTTTGTGACTATTATGAATGAACTCCCTTTTCAAGATATTCTCTAACTGGCCATTGTAGGACAAGAGAAGAGCTCGTGCTAGTTCAAAAGAAATCTTTAGTTCGTTGCTTTGCTGAACTCTCTTAGTAATGTGGGTTTTGCTTTTCTTCAGTAGAATGTCTTGCATCTTATTTCTTTTTATCATCCTCAAATAAGGATCATTTTTTCCTTTCCAGTACTTTTCATTCTTTCTTGGATCTCACTTCATTAACTAGAATCAATGTGATTTCTGATTCCCAATACATTGGGTACAGTCAATGGGACAGTAGCTATCCTTCTCTCTTACCTGCTTTTGTCAATATGCATCTAATATTTTTTAAAGTTTATTTTATTTATTTTGAGAGACAGAGGGTGCAAGAGCAGGAGAGGGGAGGAGCAGAGAGGGAGGAAGAGAGAATCCCAAGGCTCCACACCACCATCAGTGCAGACATAGGGCTCAAAACCCACAAACCACGAAATCATGACCTGAGCCGAAACCAAGAGTCTGACACTTACCCAACTGAGCCACCCAGGCACTCCTAATATTTTACCATTAAGTATGATGTCTAGGAGAGGTTTCTGGTAGATAGCCTTTACCAAATTAAGGAATTTGGATTATTGATATAGCATTGAACATAATTTTAAAATCTCTTCTGTGATTATGGTCCCTTTAGTTATTTTACTGGTTTGTTTGAAGAATTAACTTTCTTGATTCATAAAACTATTTCTTGCTTATTACTTAATTCATTAATTTCTGGCTTTAGCTTTGTCAATTTCTGATCCTTTCTGTTGGTTTACTTTATTCTTTCCTTTTTTTTTCAATTTGAAAATTTAATTTACTTATTCCTTTATTTTTATTGTTTTCTAATCCATATGTAAGGCTATAAAATTTCCCCTATCTTGTCCATATGCAAAAAGTTTAAAGTGAGGTGCTGTAATCACCATTTATTTCTAAACAATTTGTAATTTCCACTTTAAGCAGAGTTTTCAGGCAAGCCATTTTAAACTTGTAAATGGCCATCTACTGGCTATATTTTTATTGCTAATTTCTAATTTTATTATAATAAAAAAATTTTAATGTGCTTGGTATATTGTTGAGATATTCTAAAACTCTTATTCATAGCTAACCAATAAATCCGTGTATATACGCTGTATTTGATGTTTGAAAAGAATATGTGAACTCCATCGGGTATAAAGTGTGAATGTGTGTATGTTGTTTACATCCCTGTCTTTTTCTAAAGTGTTTGTCCCTTTGATCTTTGATCTCTGAGAAGCTGCTTTATTTGTCTTGCTTAACGCTGTTTGCTTCAGCTATTTTGTTTGTGATTAACTGTGCTTTCTCTGTTTCCATTTGCCTGCTGTCTTTCCATGTTTTTATTTGCACCCTTCCCATGACATTTGACATATATTTATCTCTCGTAGAGTATATAGTTATATTTATTTATGCAGTCTGTCTGTTTTTATGTATACTTTTTTTTATTTTTGTCTAAAGTGATCTAAGAATGGGATTAAAAAACAAATTTGCACTGAAGGGTTTATAGTAAAAAAAAAAAAAGTTATTTCTCCATTCTTCTTACCCTACTCTTCAGAGCCAGCCAGTTTTAATTCCTTTGGTTCCCATAATTACCTGTCTACTTTAATTAATATGCTTCTTTGGCTCTTTCTTGATAAATCAACTGCAGGTCTTCTATATGCAATTATAACTATAACAGAAAAGAACTGAACTCTCTCATAATACCACTCTGATCTACAGTCCCTGATTCTCTCAACATAATTATATTTCTATTTTTAGTTAAGTCAACAATGTTTATACTATTATGAGTGTGCACACTTTTAGTTTGTTTTTGGGTTTTTTTGTTTCGTTTTGTTTTGTTTTTAACTAAAGTCCTTACTCTCTTAAGATAACCTTAGTTTTCATCTGATGTCTCTTTTTTTGTCCCAGGACCCCATCCAAGACCACACATGACATTTAGGCATCATACCACCTTGGGCTCCTTTGGCTGACAGTTTCTCAGACAGTGCTTGTTTTCGATGATCTTGATAATTTTGAGGAAGACTGGGCAGGTGTTTTGTAGAATGTCACTCTATTGGACATGACTGATATTTTTCTTCATGATTAGACTTAGGGATATGGGTTTGGGGGCAGAAGAGCACAGAAAGTTACCACTAGCCATTTTCATCACCATCATATCAAGAGTACATGCTCCCAACAGGACTCATCACTGTTGATGTTGGCCTCGATCGCCCAGCTGAGGTGAGTCTGTCTGGTTTCTCCACTGTAAAGTTACTCCCTCCATCCTGTTTTCTTTGGGAGGAAGTCACTATGTGCAGCCTCCACGGAGCATGTAAGTTTTGACATTGCAAAGTCAGATAGCATAACTTTGATTATATTTCCTTACCTATATCTTTTCCTCAAATCTCTAATAGCCTCTTTTCTCTTTCCTACCCTACTTGCCATTATCATATTCAAAATTTGTTTCAAAGGATCCTTTCAGAGTGCAGTACCTACTTTCCCAAGAGTAGCACTTATTTTCCCCCCTCAAGTACTATCTCGTCCTGTTCCACCATATAATAATAACTCACTGGGTTTGCATTAAGGAAACGCGAATCAAAACCACCATGAAATATTGCCACATGCCTATCTGAGTAGCAAAAAAAATTGAAAATAGTTGACAACACCACACGGCAAGGATGCAGAGGCATGGGACCACTCATCCATTGCTCGTGGGAGTGTAAAATGATGCAGGCACTCTGAAAAGCAGTTTAACAACCTTTTTCAAGAAGAAGTGTGCAAGTACCATACATCCTACCAACTGGTAGGCATTTATCCCAGAAAACTTATGTTCTTATAAAAACTTGTTCACAACTGTTTATAGTAGCTTTGTCTGTAATAATAAAACACTGGAAGCAGTTCAGATGACGTCCAATTTGGTGAATGGTTAAACTAAATGTGATACATTCACACCGTGGAATAATACTCAGCAATGAAAAGGGACAGATTATCAGGACACACAACGGCCTGGATGAATTTCTAGAGGATTATGTTGACTTAAAATACCAGTCCCTGAAGGCTACATCGCATACTGTTCCATGTATAGAACACCATTGAAATAACAGAATTACAGAAACAGAGAACAGATTAAGGAGGAAACAAGGAGGTAGAAAATGGGGAGGTATGGCTCACTTTGTTTTCTGGCTAATGAATACATTTTAAAATACTGTACCTCATTTTCCTTTTGAAAGATTTGAAGAGAAATATGATAGGCATAGGTGCCGTTTGGCATTTTGATTCAGTTTCCAGGTCACTTCTCCCCGTTACCCAGACTGTATGCTCAGTAAACATGACCTAATACTAATATTACCCTAAGCCAACATACTTATGAAAGCATATCTGCTGTTCCCAAAAATTATGTAAGTTACCTAGGGATAAACACAAAATGGGTTTTTATATCAGCTGGTGAAGGATTATTCCTGACACTGATTTCTTCTTCTTCCTGTTATATTTGGAAAATCACAGATCCATAGAGTAATAGAAGTTCTTCGAGTATGTGAGTTTTTCCCTAAGGTCTGAGTTCCTTGAAGGCAGAAATCTTGTCTTTTTTCCCCCCTCACCTCCTACACTGTGGTGGCATTGACCACCTTTCTGTTCTTAATGCAATTTACCCCTATCACAGGACCTTTGCACATGATGATCCCTCTGCCTGGAATTGCCCCCTCCCCTCCATTCCCTGCCCATTGATTGTTCAGATCTCTATTAAGAGTCATTTCTTGGGGCACCCGGGTGGCTCAGTCAGTCGAGCATCTGACTTCGCTCAGGTTATGATCTTGCCATCTGTGAGTTCGAAACCCATGTCGGGCTCTGTGCTGACAGCTTAGAACCTGGAGCCTGCTTCGGATTCTGTGTCTCCTCTCTTTCTCTCTCTTTGCCCCTCCCCCGCTCATGCTCTGTCTCTTTGTCTCTTAAAAATAAATAAATGTTTTAAAAATTTTAAGGTTATTTCTTCAGAGAAGCATTTCTAAGTATTTAATATAAATCATGCCTAATAAGTTATATCATGCTTTTCAAAATAATGTTCACAAATTATAAACATCTATTTTTGTGGTATATTCTTAAGTTTAAATATATTTCTTTATTACAGAACTTTTTAGAGTCTCTAGTATCTAATATATCCAGTAAAATATTGTCCAAATTTCATTTGACCATCGTTGGAGTTCATGGAATCCTGAGTATTTTTAGAACAGGAATAATCCAACAGAGCTGCCCATCAGAATCACCTTCGGGTCCATGCCAGGGACCCTTCCAAGACCAATCAAATCTGAGTCTTTGCAGGATAAGGACCCAAGCACAGAGACTTTTTAAGAGCTGCTAGGTCATTCTCATGTGCCGCTAGGCTGTGCATGTGTGGTAATGTTTTCAATATGGGTCTCCCCCTTCAGACTGTAAGCCTCACGTAAACAAGGATGTTTTGTTCATCTCTATATTCCTAGAACTTGGCACAGGGCTTAACATTTATATAGTTAGGTATTCACTGAATTCATTGTGAGTCACAATGAACATGATAAACACACCCAGTTTATAGGGCTCAGAGGGCTTATTTGGGGAAAGAACGTAAGAATTCACTTCGCAGTACAAAGAGAATAAGGCCCGAAGCGTTGAGGCTGGAGTTTTTAACAGTCTTTGTCCAACACTGTCTTTTACTGAGCCTCACCTCTCACCCCTTTCCTTCACAAGTCCTCCACAATTCTTCTTGGACATCACCCGCCTCCCTCTCCTCTCTCCCCTCTCCCCGCACCCTCTCTCCCCTCCCCTCCCCCCACCTTCAGTTTTATCCTTCTGCACCCTGCTGCCCACCCCAACCCCCACCCCAAGCTCGCTGTCTTCAACACACTTGCCGCTGGAAAGTTTCTGCAAAGGTGATCACATCAGCACTGAGTCCAGTGGCTTATTTCTCCTCCTCCCCCTCACACTCCCCTCCGGAACTTTGGAGCCATGAAGCCTCTTGGCCGAGAGGGAGGCCCACCAGGCAGCTCTTTATTGCCATGCGACTATGAGATTCCTCCCCACGCTTCCTCCTGGGGAAAAGTCAGCCTGCCAGTGGAGATTTAACAGTGGAGCAGAGCTCAGTGACGTGCCAACCCCCCCACCCCCACAGCTCCCCCCCACAACCAGCCCCATCACCACCTCACGCCACCATCCCCACCCCCAGACTGAACAAACTGTATCACTTACCCCCTGGGAGCCTGGCCGTTGCTGAACCCAGACGCCACAGGGGCTGGTGAGTTTCCAGTGGCCACAGAGGCAGGTCTCCACTCAAGGCCCAGCTCTGTCCACGACGGCCCCACTGGGTACACAGCTTGCACTGCAGGTGATGAGCCACTTCCGGGCCACCTTCTCCCCTTGGAGATTTTCTCGATTCCTTTTTGGCCAGATCCCTTTGCAGCATTACAGTTTGTCAATAGTCCGCGACTGCTTTCTAGAATTTCTCTCTGGGAGAAAGTGTGTTTTTCTAAGAAATAGGTGTTCTAGCCTGAAGCCTAATTTCATGTGAGGGCTCAAAAATGAAACAAAAATAATCACCCTCAAGTCTGGAAGCTGAGGGGCCTCTCCACACGGTGAGGAGTGCTTCCTTTTGGGAGGTGGGAGGCAGGGGTGGTCCCTGGCCACTTCGTAAATACAATTTTTCCAATCATAAAAATAATGTACGCTCCTTCTATCAGCCAGAGTCCCCACAGAAACAGAAAGCAGCACACTCAGCTTGAAGTCTTAGAGTAACGTTAATGAAGGGGTTATTTACAGAGAAGTGAGCAGGGTTCATGAATGGACAAGGGGTAGCAAGGCACCCAGGACGAGCTGGATCGGGAAGCTCGTATCACCCTACACTTGGGGGGAGAGGGGCAAGAGCGGGGGTGGGGCACCAGTCAGGAGCTGCCACCTGAAGGGATACACCCATCGCCAGACCCAGGCACTGGCGGAACCCAACCAGAAGCCCAAGGGCAAGGGGCCCTGGTGGTGCTGTGCATAGGGACCAGGCTCCTGGAGACACAGAGCAGGTCAGTAAAGGTCACAGGTTTTTCTGGTGAAAAGAAGATAGGGAACAAATGGAAAAACCAGTGTAGTAATTATAGAACACTTCAAAGAACAGAAATTATAAACGAAGAAACAAATCACTTACCCTCAGTCCTACAGCCCAAAGAAATCTCCTCCTTGGAGGAAATTTTGGTAATTTTTGACCCCATAATAAGTTAAGATCATAAATTTAATAACAATGGTGAAAATTTGTCAAGCCCATCACAAATGCCAGGAGTTGAGTCAAGGCTTTAGGTTTTTAAAAAAATTTTTCTTAATGTTTTATTTATTTCTGAGAGAGAGAAAGAGACAGCGTGAGCAGGGGAGGGTCAGAGAGAGGGAGATAAGAATCTGAAACAGGCTCCAGGCTCTGAGCTAGCTGTCAGCACAGAGCCCAACAACCGTGAGATCATGACCTGAGCTGAAGCCAGATGCTTAACCCACTGAGCCACCCAGGCGCCCTGAGTCATGGCTTTAGGAACACTGCCTCTTCTACCCCTCACACAGCCCTATGGAATAGGTACGATCATTATTCTCTCCTCATGAATGAGGAACCTAAAGCAAAAGCCTGCTGAGGTCCTACAGCCACACAAGAGTCCAGTTTTTCATCCCATAGCCTCTACTCTTTTTTTTTTTTTTAATGTTTATTTATTTTTCAGAGAGAGAGAGAGAGACAGAGCGAGCAGAGGACAGACAGAGAGGAAGACTCAGAATCCAAAGAAGGCTCCAACACAAAGGCTGACATGGGGCTCGAACTCGTGAATGGCAAGATCATGACCTGAGCTGTAGACAGATGCTTAACCTACTGAGCCACTCAGGAACCCCACCTCTAGTCTTAAATTTTTTTAATGTTTATTTTTGAAGGAGAGAGAGAGCGTGAGCAGGGAAGGGGCAGAGAGAAAGGGAGACACAATCTGAAGCAGGCACCAGACTCTGAGCTGTCAGCACAGAGCCCGATGCGGGGCTCAAACTCACAAGCTGTGAGATCGTGACCTGAGCCAAAGTTGGATGCTTAACCAACTGGGCCACCAAGGTGTCCCTCCCACCTCACTCTTAATGACTATGCTGTACTGGCCTTCTTCTCTTCTACTTCACATCCCCATGTTATGACTTTTGCTCCGAAGCATTGTTTTAATCCATTCATATGGCATGGAATACATCAGTGTGGATTTTGGTTTTTTTATTCTTGGCTGTTCAAGTTGCTTCCAATTGCTTCACTGTTAGAAATGCTGCCACCACGAACATCTCTGTATTTAGAGCACTTCCTGCAGTTTGGAGTGTTTCTTTCAGGGAGAGTTCTACTAAATTTTTCCTCGCTTTAAAACCAGTCTTGACTGTTTCATCACTTCAAGCCACATAGTTGTAAATAGCTAAATGTGGATATGGGAAATAATATTAAAATTCTCCAATTCCATCATGTGACTTGTCCCCAAAGAAAAGATAAATAAAATTAAGTGGAGAGAAGCATAGTGAGCCAAAGAAGTCTTAATTTTAATGAGAAATGGCATCCATCACCCCTATCTAATCCTACTGTCCGAGGTGTTATATGGGGGCACATCCATGAGCAAAGGGTGCATAAAACCCAGAAAAGTGCTACATATACAGTAGCCAAGTCTAAATAAATGGGGTTGTGTCTCTTCTATTCTAATCAACCATTTCTCCTTCTGATGAGGTGTGTGGTAAGCATTACATTGATGGATAGAAACAGTTTATCAAGAGAACTTAGATCAAACTGTTCACTGCCCAAGAAAAGTTGTCCATTTACAAAGAAAGAATTCAGGCTATCCTACAAAGTACTTTATACTCTAAACATGTGCCCTCAGCTTGGGGAAGTTCAGCTTCTTCTTTAGTACAATAATGGATGAACCACTCAAGGAAGATGAGATAAACTATTTTCTAGAAAATACCTAGCTTCATTGGTCAGTGTTTGTCAAAATCTTGGTTTGTCTGTTCTATGCAGAGTGCTGATTACGGGATGGTATAGACTAGGTCAAACTGCCACAGGATCCCGAGAGCCTTAAGTTGTGAAGAGTGGTGTCACTGTGAACTTTGGTAGTAGAGCATGGGTCTGCATGAAGGGCATTTGCAGCAGCACCTGGGTGGCTCAGCAGGTTAAGCACTCAGCTTCAGCTCAGGTCATGGCCTTGCAGTTTGTGAGTACAAGCCCCACGTCAGGCTCTGTGCTGACAGCTCAGTGCCTGGAGCCTGCTTTGGAATCTGTGTCTGCCTCTCTCCCGCTCGCCCTCTCACTCTTTCTCTCTCTCTCTCTCTCTCTCTCAAAAATAAACATTAAAAAAAAATTTTTTTTTAAGTTTAAGATGGCATTTATATAAAAGCCCTAGCCAGAAATTCAGGAGGTTGCTGTCCTCTGCTTCTGCTCTAACTAGAGCTAAGTGACCTTTTTGGGTAAGTCACATCTCCTCTTTGAACTTCAGTCCTGATCCATGGAATCTCAGGTCTCCACAGAGATGCTTCAGGGACCACAGAGCAGGCTGGAATTGGGTTGGGTCGGGGGAGCCATGGGAGGTCTTCCAGACTCTGCAATATATAAATAATTAGGTCTTGGGGCACCTAGGTGGCTCAGTCGGTTAAGTGTCCGACTTCGGCTCAAGTCATGATCTCACAGTTCGTGGGTTCGAGCCATGTGTTGGGCTCTGTGCTGACAGCTAGCTCAGAGCCTGGAGCCTGCTTCGGATTCTTTGTCTTCCTCTCTCTCTGACCCTCCCCTGCTCAAGCTGCCTCTCTCTCTCTGAGAAATAAATAAAACATTAAAAAAATTATAAATAATTAGGTCTTCCTGTTATATTCTTTCAGAGCACCACGTAAGTTTCCCTTATAGTCTTGTTCCCAGTTTGTAAGTACATATTTATCCATATATTATTTGCTTGATATCTGTTTCTCTTTCTAGACTGTATTCTCCTTGAAGGCAGGGACTGAGACTACTTGGTTCACTATTATAAACCCAATGACAAGCCCAGTGCCTGGCACATGGTACATGATTGTTTGTCAAATGAATGAATGAATTCATAACACTCATTTCTGGCCCTGGAGATACTTGTATACATGGAGATGATTAGTTTCAGTAAAGTACACACATTTCCCTCATCCTGTTCCTTATTAAACTATCTTTGAGTTCGGGCTTAGCCCTGACTTCTTAGAAACTAAATGATCTTAGGAACAACTCAAAACTTCTCTGAGCTTTGGTTTCCTTTTTTTTTTTTTTTAATAAACTGACTAGGTTAGTCTGTAACCTCTCAGTTCTTCTTCTGCTCCAGCATCCTATGATTTCATGATTTTGTCCCTTCCTCAACCCAAAGAAGGTCAGGTAAGGCTGCAGATGCTGCCTAGGCTTAGAGCGCAGTAGCACAGAGCAAATCTGTGGGCTGAACAAGCTCTCTGGTAGAGAGCTACTCAGAGAATATCTTACATATTCCAAGGAGTGGAACCATGGACTGGCAGAAACGTCATCTCTCTGCCACCTACTAGCTTTGTCTGTGACCCGGGACAAACATTCTGCCTCCTCTGGACTTCAGATTCTCCATGTATGAAATCAGGACAGAAGCACCGGTTCCAACTGCCTCATATGATGTTATCAGGATCAAATCAAATGAGGCAGTGGAAGTGAAAGTGCTTTGTAAATTATAACGTGCCGTTTAATGTATGTATAACATATGTGAAGATGATGCTATCATCATTATGATGAGATCACCAAAAGGACATGATATGGACACATTATAAAGTCAAAATAACTCCTCAGTGTCGCTCTGGGACATAATATGCCAGTGGATTAGAAGGGAAATTCCGTAGGTAGCTCCAAATGCAGGCATTTAGTATAAGATAAAAGTAGTATCACATGTACGTAGGGGAAAGATGTAGAATTCAACAAGAAGGCTACTGAAGAGAAAACGTAAAATGTGATTGGATTCATGTCTCATAGTGTCTTACAGCATAAATTATACAGGGATCAGAGATTTCAATGTAAAAGTGAAATGAAATGAAGTCATAACTGTTCTAAAAAAAAAAAAAAAAAAAAAAAACTGGGAGGAATCCATTATAACCAGAGTAAGGAAAGGCCTTTATTACCATGATTCAAGATCTAGAGTAAATTCAACCTCATTTTAAAAAACTATCTTCAGCAGAAACAACTACAAGCAACATAAAAAAGACACCATTTTGTATAAGAGGCAGAGGCTCATCTTTCTGATATATAAATAGCTTTTGAAATCTATAAGAAAAAAATGAGGGAAAGACAGTTCATAGAGAAAGAAACACAGATGACCCCGAGCATATAAAAAGAAGTTCAAAGTCTCCCATTATAAAAGAAATGAGATTTAAAACGAACCTGAAGTATCAATTTTCACCTTTCAGGAGGGCAAAAATTCTAAAGTTTTAACACACACCCTATAGATCAGGGTCTAGGAAACTGTCACTTCCATATAATGCTGATGGAAGAATACATTTTTATGACCCTTACGGAGGGCAGTTTAAACGGCAGTATCTATCAAAATTACAAATGCAAATAACTTTTGACCAGTAATCCTTATCAGGAGTATTTATCCTACAGATATGCTTAGAGATTTATAAAATGAAATATGCACAAGTTTATTCATATCAGCATTGTTTGTAAGAGTAATTGCATCCATGCAGTATAAAATACAAACACTCCATCAATGGAGAACTAGTTAAATTGTCACACACATCCATATTCAAAAGCTATAGGAAAGAATGTGAAATCTCATTATGTATTTATATGGAAAGATCTCCAAGATAAATTAAGTTTAAAAAAAAAAGGGTTGGGGTACCTGGGTGGCTCTGTTGGTTAAGCATCTGACTTCAGCTCAGGTCATGATCTGGCAGTCCATGGGTTCAAGCCCCGTGTCAGGCTCTGTGCTGACAGCTCGGAGCCTGGCGCCTGCTTCGGATTCTGTGTCTCCCTCTCTCTCTGCCCCTCCCCCACTCAAACTCTCCGTCTCTCTCAAAAATAAACACTAAAAAATTGTTTTAAATAAATAAATTAATTAATTTTAAAAAGGTTGGAAGGGTACATATAATGAGCTTCCTGTTACATAAAATGCTGGGGGGAGGGAGAATCTATATTCATATTTGTTTGAGGGTGAATAAAGAAACTCTGAAAGATACATAAGACACTAAGAACAGTGGATGCCTGCGGGGAGAGAGCAGATCAGGGTGGTGGGAAGATGGCAGAGAGGACTGAAGGAGACTCAGTGCTGTATCACCAATTCTACCTTTTGATTTTTGAACCATTTGGATCTTTTCAGAACATTAAATGTAATAAAAGGATCAAAAGGAAAAAAAATTTCATGGGACACAGGGGGAAGCAGAGTGAGTCAAGAGAAGGAAAAGCAAAGGAAAGATCACTGTCAGGCAGAAGAAGAGTGCTCAGAAGGGATGCCCTTTAAGGAAGAAATGTCAGGTCGAGAGATACATCGTGTTCCTTGTGCAGAAGAAGAGAAGTTCCAGGGCACACCAAAGAGAGAGAGAGAACAAAACTTGTCTGTCAGTGTCCATAGTGTATTTTTTTCTGTGTGGACAAATAGGAGAGAATAATGCAGTAAGCCCAAGTGGGCAAATTATTTCAGATCTTCCAGGAAGCCAGGAAAAAAATATCTGTTGCCATCATTTCTGTGACCATAGTGGGTGAATTTCACGTGGCAGGCTCCCACACTGTATGAAATAACAACTTGCTCCAAAGGAGTGTTTTGTAGCACTTACTGAGGCTATCAGGAAAGTGAAGAGTCTTACATGACAAGAGTGTTTACGTATTTAATTTTTGTGTAACATTAGAACCGTAAAACTCTCTCTTTAAGATGGGGAATATGTGACACATGCAGTGAATTTCCACATTAAATTATTGAATGAAAAATACACACATTATCCATTGCAAGTCCCGGATTAGGTCAGGTCAGATTTTATTGCTTTTGGCCAAGGGCTTTTGTAAGACTTATAAGTCTAAGAGCAGGTACAGTGTGATCTTTGGTATAAGTTATAGAGTTAGAATGAGGTTCTGAGTGAGAAAATACTTAGCATTTCAGAGGTAATTTCATGAAAGCCATCATGAGACCTCGCACATCACTGTGTTGATTTAACTGGAACTTTATAAGATCGCTTTAGCTCTGGTTTCTGAAACTGCCAAGGCTCGTGTATCCGCCTGACAATAAATAACCAACCTTTTCTAGATTGATCTGTAATGGATGCTAATTTGAATTACCCCCAAGAAGCTTCTGGCACAGGACCAAATAAACATGGCAAGGGAAAAAAGGGTGGGGGGGAGGGAGAGAAGAGGAAATGTGGATGATTCCCTAGCTCAGGGGTTCAAAAAATAAACATTTGATGGGCTAAAAGTGTCTAATAGCATCTGCCTTCAAACCTGGCCATGGGCATGAAATCTGGGACAGGTTTAATGATTCTACTAGGCTAAAGAAAATTTGTATCTAATAAAAACAGTCTACAAAGCATGGCATTTTGAACAGAGTGCTGTTCTTAGACTGGTTTCTGTGAGAAATATAGTAGAGGTGGTAGCAGTAATAGAAGTATTTACTGAGCCCTTACAACATCCAAGCTAATGTCTGTTTTGTAGACATTTTTCTCATTTAATACTCTCAACAATCTTATGAGGCAGGATCTAGCCTCAGTTTGTAGATGAGGAAAATTAAGAAGTTACATAACTGGTAAGGGATGAAGCCAGGCGTGCCCATATCATACTAAACCTCCATTTATATTAAAACCTGTTCAGGCTTTTGTTGTTCTACAGTTGTGGGTCAAAGCTTAGTTATATATTTGGTTGTAACTTCTAAACCTGTGGACTCAAATTAAGGGGAATCCAATTTCCAGGTGCTTAGGTGGCTTAGTCGGTTGAGCGTCTGACTTCAGGTATGACCTCATGGTCTGTGAGTTCAAGCCCTACGTCGGGCTCTGTGCTGACAGCTCAAAGCCTGGAACCTGCTTAGAATTCTGTCCCCTCTCTCTGCCCCTCGCTCAGTCACGCTCTGTCACGCTCTCTCAAAAAATAAATAAATGATGGGGCGCCTGGGTGGCTCAGTCAGTTAAGCATCTGACTTCGGCTCAGGTCATGACCTCATGGTTCGTGGGTTCAAGCCCCACGTCGGGCTCTGTGCTGACAGCTAGCTCAGAGCCTGAAGCCTGTCTTCACATGCTGTATCTCCCTCTCGCTCTGACCCTCTCCTGCTCACGCTGTCTCTCTCTCTCTAAAATAAATTTAAAAAATTTAATAAACAAATAAATAAATAAATGTTAATAATATATTATTATTGTTTATTATATATATTATATAAAATATTAGGAAATATATATATTATATAAAATATTAGGAAAAAAAGTGGGGGTGGAGTCTAATATCTCCCCGCTCATAACTACCTAAGTATTAGAAGAAAAAATGTAAGATAGGAAATAATTTAGAACACTTTTACAAGAATTATTGGGTATAGTAACTATAGGCCATTTTGACCCCCCTGTGCCTATGTTAGACATAATTTAGGCTGGAATAATATCAGAGCTGGAATTCAGCAAAACATCCAGAGGCTCTTTTCAGTGATTGCAGTGACAGCAACCATATTTTCAATATGAACTTTCTAGAAGAGCATTTTATTAAGCATAGATAGCTACTTATATTGTTTGGCCCATCACAACATTCTGGGTCTCTTTCTGAAAATTACTGTAGGTATTTATAAGATTTTTACCTCCCTACATGCATGTATTTGTTAAGTTTATTCCCTCCATTTCTTTTCTTCAAGACATCTGGTTAGGCCTGGGTTCCTGTTATGCATTAGCTGAACTGTACATTCCTAGTGGATTAGGATAAAGGCACCCATGAAAATGATGGGAACTCTTACACGGACCCACCAGGAATATGCTCTCATATTATCCTAGAGGTGGAGGAAGAGAGCAATCAGACTCTTTATCTCCAAAACTACACTCAACTCACAGATTTTGTGGGAAGGAAACAGAAAAGAGGATCAGAGATACCAAAGTTAGGCTACTGGATTAGCAAAAGGTTTCATTTCTGTTACCTATTTCAAAAATATTTATGCCAGGTAAACAATAAAGAGGGAACTAAATTCTGAGATCACCTATGGTATTGGCATCCCTCCTGGTTATAAAGGTAACGGGCCCCTAAGCGATCAGCATAGTGGGTTCTGTGGAGATGGCTAAAGTGATACAAAAACAAAAGTTTCTACTCCCCCTTCGGACTAGGTTTGACCACAGAAATTAACACTGACTAATAGCTGAGGGATGGGAGGAACTCATGAGATCATGGTGCTTAGAAACACAGGAAGGTAAATGCTGTTAATATTTTTTTTTAGTCTGCATCTTAGAATTTGTGTCTTCATTGTATGAGATTCCGGGGACCCAGCTGCAGTGCGATAATCTCAGAATCTCACTCAGACAATCCGAATTTATCAGAAGATGGAAGAGACATAATTTTCCCTATTCTTTCTACAAAATACAGCTAAAAACCCTGGAGCAATGTTAGAAAAAGCCAGCTCAAACAGATGTGTTATAAAACATCTCAGGTCTCACACACAAAAAAAATATGTTGTCTGGCCTTCAATTGAAAATCACTCACAAAAGCAAGAACCAGGATGGTCTCAAACTGAGTGAAAGAAGGCCAACAGCAGAGGCCAACAACAGAATCACGGAGATGTTAGAATTTTCTGACAAGAGTCCACAGCTATGAGACAAATGTTTCAATAGGCAATTACATTCATGCTTGGAACAAATGAAAAAATAAAAAAGCCCAAGAAAAGTAACAGAAAGTCTTAGCAAAAAATGGGACACGTAAAGAAGAACTAAATGCAGACAGTACAACTGAAAAATGCAAAAGCCGAAACACCGGCCTCGGTGGATATGCCTCACAGCGGAATGGAAGGGGCAGTGGGAAAAAAATCAGTGAGCTGGAAGACAGAAGAGTAGAAATTACCCAGTGTGAAGAACAAAAAGAAAATATACTGGAAGAAAGTAGATGGAGCATTAGAGACCAGAGGGATGATAACAAAAGATCTAACACGCAGGTCATCGTAGTAGCAGGAAGAGAGGAGAAAAAGCGCAGTACCGGAAAGGTACTTAAAGGAATGATGGCTGAAAACTTCCCAATTCTGGCAAATGACAGAAACCTACAGATTCAAACAGCTGAGCAAACCTCAAACAGTATCCAACCAAAAATAATCCACACCAAGATACAAAATAATCAAATTTCTAAAAACTGAAGACAGGAAAAATATGGAACACAAGAGAAAAATGACACGTGACCCACAGGAAAAAAACAGTTCAAACGATAGCGGATTTCTCATCAGAAACTGTGGAGTTCAGCCAGAAGCAGAACAATATTTTACAAGCACTTCAAGAAGAGAATCGTCAGCCCAGAATGGTATGCCCTGTAGAATAACCTATCAAAGTGCGAGCAAGATTTTTTTGTAAGTACAGACAAGACTTTTTAAAATGTTTTTTGAAAGGCAGAGGAACTAAAATAGCTACAATAACTCTAAAAAAGCAGAATATGGGGGGGGGGAGAGGGGTGGAATTAGTCTACCCAGATCCCAGACTTTATTGCAGAGCTGTGTGATCAAGACCGTGTGGTAGTGCCGGAAGGACAGACACAAAGAAATCCCAGAATTTGAGCCACACAAAAACACCAAACTTATTTTTTACCAAGGTGCAAAAGCAATCCTGTTGCCAACAGACAACCTTTTCAGCAAATGGTGCTCCAGCATTTGGATATCTCCAGGCAAAACAAAATATCTTTACCCTAAGTTTCAAATCAGGTACAAAAATTGATGCAAATTGGTTCATGGCCTTAAATGTGGAAGGGAAAAGAAAAAAGAAAAAGTTATTTGTTAGTACTAGTGATCACTAACAAATATTTTGTTTTATTTTTATTTCTGTTAATGTTATGTATATTGTTTTAAAAATAAATAATTTATGCAAAAAAAACAAAAGGGATGATTTCCACAAGTAATGATTATAAAGTTGCTTTGGGAATGCCAAAAATTTTAGAGATTTCCACTGGAAGAATTCATTAATACACACACACACACACACATATACATTTTAATTCCAGTATAGTTAACAGTGTTATATTAACTTCAGGTAGGGACGGATGGGTGGCTCAGTCAGTTGAGCATCTGACTCTTGATTTTGGCTCAGCCCATGATCCCAGGGTCATGGGATTGAGCCCCGAGTTGGGTTTCTCACTCTCTCTCTCTCTGAGACTCAAATAGCCTCATTCCTCCTCATTAAGCCAAGTTATCCCCAGTTAACAAAATCATGACATTAATACTTGTATGATGCCTGGGTTTTTTTTCTAAAACATGAGTTTACTATTTTTGAAATGCAAATAGTCACAATCCCCTTCCTCATTCATTTGAATTTTTTTCCACGTTCCTCTACTTATTAGCTGCATGAACTTGAACAAGGACTTAACTCCTCTGGCCTCAGTTTCTTCTGAAAATAGGAAGGCAGTGTTTCTGCTGTTTTCAGAGTCATAAAATGGAGCCACAGTGACTTAAATAATATATAATTAAAAAATAAGAACTGACAGTATGATAGGCAGGAGAAAAGCTAGGCCAGTGTTGAGAGTTGAAGCCCCAAATAACAGACTTCCCATTTTCTTTGCTCTGAGAATAACATTTTCTTGTTATTCCTGGGAAACTACAAGAATTCTCCAAAGTCTCTACTCTTTTCTTTCTACAAGGAGTTAGATGTTAACGCAGTTTTGTCCGTACAGGAGGAAGAGTACTTCCTGGAGGCTTCATCGTTCCTACTGATGGGTTCAGTGAATCAGGATATATTCTGTTTGCTTTGTTAGTAGGGAAGAGGGACTCTAATTTCTTTCTAATTCTATTTGAGTTATTTTCACATGGATAGTTCTAGCTACTTAATAGAAATAGTTTGCCAAAACTTTCCCAAACTTTCCAAGTAAATTTGGTCATTATTAAGTGGTGTCTTACAGTATATTTTTAAACTGACCTTCTTTTCTCATCATTTTATTCTTCTGTGTTTCAACAGTTAAATTTATCTGACACTGTGGTGGTAAATTCTTTGTTATTTGGTAGGGAATTAACAAAGGCAAAAGAATGTGTTTGTGTTGGTTTGATGTTCTTTGAGATTGGAGGATAAAGGTTTAGCTTTACAGATCATTTGCCTGTGTTGTCTGATGTACTTCTGGAAAATCAAAATCCAGGAAAAGTTAACAGAAGAATTGGGATTTTTAATAAAATGGTCTTAGGGGCACGTAGGTGGCTCAGTTGGTTAAGCGTCTGACTTGGGCTCAGGTCATGATCTCATGGTTCATGGGTTGGAGCCGTGCATCTTGGCTCTGTGCTGACAGCTTGGAGCCTGGAGCCTGCTTCAGATTCTCTCTCTCTCTCTCTCTCTCTCTCTTTCTCCCCCCCGCCCCCCGCTTGTGCTCCGTCTCTTTGTCTCTCACAAATAAACATTTAAAAAATTTTTAATGGTCTTAAGAGATGACCATTTGTTTTAAGACATTAATAGTAAAACAGTGATAAAAAATAAAAAGTAAAAGGCATTAAAAATGAAAACATGTAAAATAGGGTTTAGAAATGGTTTTGTGTAAAATGATGTAGTGAGCTCTAAAAAGGAAAACTAAAACCATAAATCACAGAGGGGCGCCTGGGTGGCTTAGTCGGTTAAGCGTCCGACTTTCACTTAGGTCATGATCTTGCGGTTCGTGGGTTCGAGCCCCACGTCGGGCTCTGTGCTGACTGCCAGCTCAGAGCCTGGAGCCTGTTTCAATCTGTCACTCCCTCTCTCTCTGACCCTCCTCTGCTCACACTGTCTCTCTCTCTCTCCTAGAAATAAATAAAACATAAAAAAAAAAATTAAAAAAAAAACATAAATCACAGCCGCATAAAATATGTATAATATTAAAAAAAAAACCACCAGTTTTAGAATTTACCAGCCAAGGAAAAGCAGTTTCTTTTAAAACGAAGGCAACTGAGTCCCAGAAAGGTAGATGGACTTGCTTGAGGTCACAGAGCTGACATAAAAGCCTTAGATCCCTGTTCCCCGTTCACTATTATGTCCCTGATAGCATTTAGTAAAACTCACCAGAGAGACCTGGAGCCCAGGCTGGGAACCTCAGGGGTTAATGCACCTAGCCCATAATCTGAGCAATTTATAGGACTATGGTGAGATTTCTTGAGTTTGCAGAAGCTGAGAAAGCTCAGCAAGGGGAGCTCATTCAGCTCTGAGCTCCCTGGGATTAAAGTAACATGCTGAGGGCTCTTAGACCCTTGCTACTTCTGCGGGCATTAGAGGTACACACCTCAGCCTTCAGATCCCTGCATGTTTTGTTTTGTTTTTTTTTCTTTTTTTATTCCTGCATTTCTAACTAGGTGGATAATGGGAAGCAACATGTCAGGTAGGAATCTCGACAGTTGGCCAACAGCCAGTCAGTGCACAGGAGTGGCCCACTGGTACTCCCTCTCCAGGACTATGGCCATGATTTTAAGGAACATAAATTTGAGAATCTGGTTTTGTTATTTCTATGAATTCCATTTGAGCATGACCAGCTTTGTTTGGTGATGACCACATAGTCCATACTCCTTAACAAGTAAACAATCTTTACACAACCTGGCCCTAATACTCCCAGGTTCATTTCCCACCACCTGTCATTCTCCATTCCAGGGCTAAAACCACACAGCAGCTCACCTTACCTGGGACTCATCATACAATCTCATGCCTCATCCCCTCACACATTTCCCTTTCGTCTTCTTCCAACATCGAGATTGAACAAATAGATGGCTGGCTGGATAAATGAGTGGATGGAACATGAATGAGAGAATATAATTTGAGGAGCACTAGAAAAACCTGCCGTCTGAAACTAGCTCCAGCTCCCATTCAACTACTGAAAATTAAGGCTTTACTACTTCACCAGTGTTGTGATTATCTGCTATCAAGTATATAGCAAATAGTTTAAATAATGGTTATGATGCTGAAGCTGCAGTAGTGAACTTGGAAAAAAAAAAAAAGCCTTTTTTTAATGTCATTAAGAATTCAAGGTTATTGATATACTATTACTTCCACTTCGCATTTCTTGAGCAGCAGAGAAGTGAAATTATACCCAGGGTGCAGGTAATTGTGCAGTACCCTGGATACATCTGTGGAGTGTGGCATGTATGGGAAGCCATAGCCCATGATATCTGCAGTGGAGGAAACAAGCCTTGGAACACTCTAGCAGAAATAGGTATTCTGTGTTGTCTTCTGACTTCCCCTGTTAACATGAAAGTGCTTTGGGGGAAAAAATAATTAACTAAAATACGTAAATGAAAATAAATAGTCCCAGGCTTAGCCATCACTCATACTTTGATGTAAAGTCATTTATCATGATATGTGTCTTTAATTTTTAATTAGAAGTTCAACTTTCCTGTGTGGCATCTGGGTTCAGAGTTTTGATACTGGGAGAATGCAGGGAGGCAATTCTGGAAGGCTGGCACATGGTGCAAGCTGGCTCATTGAGAGAAATGCATGGCCCAGTAGGAGCATGTAGACACTGTTCTGGGGGGAGGTCAGAACAGGAGAGAGACCCAGAAAAAGGGAGAAAGCCTGAAGGGCAACTTTATCCTGCTTTACAGTCTTCATTCTCTCTGTCATTTGATGCACATTCAGTGAATACAGCACAACCCCAAGAAAATGGCACTCAGGCTCTAGAATGCTGGTCCTAAACCACTTTGTATCATTCTCCCTTTGAAAAGTTCATAGCACAGTGGCTCTGCCTGCCCAGTAAGAACACAGGTCTAAATTTCAAGGCCTTTGTAAACACTCTGAAGTTAAGCCTTAGATTTTGCAAAGGTCTGTGAACTCCAGGTTAAGGACCCCACAATCAGTTAATATTTGCAGACCCTTCCAATGTCTGTCAAGTACATTGCATATCATTCTTTTAACAGCCCAATTCGCCAGGTACGCTCTTATTTTACACATGAAAAAAAAGAATGTCCTCCTGGTAGGTCACAGTCTATTCTCTGTTTTGTCTAGATGGAAAATATCTGGAAGCAGAGTCAAGAACAGGTAACAGTGGTGGCCTGTGGGAAGCAAGCTAAGAGGAGATATAACCTTTGGTAGTATTTGCACTTTTCCCATGTATGATGCCACCTATTTTTTATTTTTCGGGGTTTTTTTTTTTTAAGAAAGAGATCTGATCTGCTACTTTCAAACCTGTATTTTTATCCCTTTAAATAGGTGAAATGATACATATACTTAGAAAAGTCAGAGATTTCTGACTTCTTTTTAATACAAATTCTTATGTCAATTATCTCCTAATACTAGTCAGATAATTTATGGATAAATTATACATTTTAAAAGTAAATTTCATTGCATCATGGTGAGACTGCATCTTGCAAATATATATGACTTATATATTTAAATTTATAATAATTATATATTTTATTGGGTCTCCTTGGCCTTTTACTTGTAAATTGGTTTTCAGTAGAATTATTGGATTGTGCCAGTTTTGTTTTGTTTTGCTTTTTAAAGTTTATTCATTTTGAGAGAGAATGAACAGGGGAGGGGGAGAGAGAAAAGGAGAGAGAGAGAATCCCAAGCAGGCTCCGTGCTTGTCAGCACAGAGCTCAATGCAGGGCTCAATCTTATGAACTGTAAGATCATAACCTAAGCTAAAATCGCCACCTCTCTGACCTACACACACATTTCCAACTGTTTCTTCTTGTACACTACTAAACATCTTTAGGTAACTAAATAATCAGTATCCAATGTTTGCAAATGCTTTTTTTTAAGTTGAATTATAATTAATATAGTGTTATCTTAGTTTTAGGTGTGTGATACAGATTCAACAATTCTATACATTTCTCAGTGCTGGTGACATTCTTAAGTGCTCTTAAGCCCCTTCACCGACTTCACCCATCCCCCCACCCACCTACTATCTGGTAACCGCCAGCTTGTTCTCTGCATTTAAGAGTCTGGGGGTTTTTTTGTCTCTTTTTTATTTAGTTCATTTTAAAAATCAAAACCCTAAAGTCTGGGATGCTTGTTACTTTTCTATTATGAGGCTTAATGGAATTTAAAAAATAGTAAGGACATTTATAAACAGGTGAGGCAGATGAACACCTTGATGTGAGAACCTACCATCCAAAATGATTTGAAATAAGCTATTGAGTGGTGACCCGGAAGATGCTAGAAACACTCAATTTCAGCTCTGACCACCTCCAGTAGGTTTTTTTTCTTTTGTAGTCTCTGTTAAAAATGGAAGAATCTATTCCTGAAAGGGTCGGCGAAAGCAGTGTAATTATTTTTAGCTCCTGCCTGAACTCTAGCTTTCGTTTTCATTTACTGCTGGCGCTCAGTGGCGGGTCTGGTATGGCAAAGGCGAGTTTCAAAGCAGAGCCTGCCACCAGGCTTTCTGCAGTGGAAGAGCCCATGTTCTGGGTCTACAGCTTCAGCTGTCCAGGTCCCCAGAGTCCGGGCCCTGTCCTAGGAGGGTGAAGGCGACAGCAGGTTCACGCAGGACAGCGCGGGGTCTGGGGTCAGTACAGCTGCGGGCCGATGACATGACGCAAGTGTTCGTCAACACTATCCAGCAATTACTCTGAGGAGATTTATCTTGTTGACTGAGTGAAAGTAAGGAAAAAAAGAAAAAGAATCATGTGGAAAGGTCACTGTTCTCAGGTACGGCAGACCTTCGCAGGAAATCTAAGTTGCTGTGCACAGTGTTGGTGGTGAATGAGCTGGCCAGACCACCCCAGATATTATAAACCGTAGGCCCCACAGAAAACAAAGAAGTTTAAGGCCATGTGTCACACAGGCATGCAGAATCTATAGGAATTAAAGTCAGAAATGATACAGCTGGGTTGTGATACCTGCACCAACCAGCCATCAGGAAGTTGCTGGAACACTTAAAGAACCAGCTCCCTTATTTAAAATACAAGAATAAGAAAGAAGTTAGCAGAGCTAGTGAGGTTTAAATGTTTCCCATGACCCTCCTTACATCAACACTGGTCATCAGATTAAAACATGAATCAATCGGGGCGCCTGGGTGGCTCAGTCAGTTAGGTGGCCGACTTTGGCTCAGGTCACAGTCTCGCAGTTCATGAGTTCGAGCCCCACATTGTGCTCTGTGCTGACAGCTCAGAGCCTGGAGCCTGCTTCAGATTCTGTGTCTCCTTCTCTCTGCCCCTCTCCTACTCACACTCTGTCTCTCTCTCTCAAAAATAAATAAACATTAAAAATTTAAAAAAAAATACATGAATCAATCATGTCATTCTGCTCATGAGCCTTCACTGGCTCCCATGAGATGAAAGCCAACTCTCAGCATTGCATCCAGAGACTTCCATATATCAGCCCAGTCCCAGCCCCCTCCTCCTGCTTCCCTCTGCTTCAAACCATCCCTCCTTTACCTTATGCCCATTCTTTCAAACCATGGTCTCTCTCCCCGGGATGAAATCCTAGTCTTCGAAACCCAGACCAGACATCACATTGCCTTACCCAGTCCCCCTCCCAAATGTTGTTAGTCCTTAGAATGTGAATACCACCTTGTTTACCTGCCTGTGACAAGGAGCATTGTGTCCTACTAAAATTGCCTGTATTTTATCCATCTGCCTGCTGAGCTGTGAGTCCCAAAACAAGGATGGTGTCTTAGTCTTGTTTATGTCCCTGTCACCCAGCACTGTGCCTTCCAATCTTAAAGATGCTCAAAAAAGTGTTGGCTCCTATGTGGAAATGTGAATGTAATAAGGTGTTCTTAAGCTGGAAAGTGTCAGTGAAGCATAGTATTATCATTACTGAAGGTGAAGCACATGAGCAGTAAGAATTGGTCCCAGAGATTTGCACTTAAAGGAATGAGTTCTAACTATAAATTCTTCATGTTTTTCCAGGGCCCTGCAGGGAAGTGGGTGGGCACACTGGGGCTGAGCCCCTTGGGGTGCCAAGGTGTAATGCCCTACCCCAAAGTTGGTCTGTGGAACTGTACCTTCATCTGATAGCTAACTTAAGATTCAGAAGGATCACCTGTCAAACCTTCTCAAAATCAACACTTACAAACCTGTGTGCCTCCACGATTCCTTCTTCTCAGCAACTGTTTTCCTCACCTTCCATCCCTGTGAAGTGCTGTTTAACTGTGTGGGAATGAGGCACTGGAGTTTGAGCCCTGAGCGACCTGGATTCAAAACTAGAGCCTGCATTCATTCCCAGTGTACAGCTTGGATGGCACACGCAGGCTTGCAGAGCCTATGACTTCACATCTAAAATAGGAAAAATGTCTAACAAGGAAACCCAAGTGAGACAAATGTGGAAGGAAGTATCGCACACTGAAAATGTTACGGAACATAAGATGTTCTTTCTGAGATGAGAGGTAGACAAGTACCAGCCACAGTCTTACTTTCCCTTGTTCCTTTGCTGCTGCTTCCTCCTTTTCTGTTCCTCTGCGAGGAACTGCAGTGTGAAAGTACATCTCACTGGTCTGATTTTGTGTAGAGGAGTGTTTGCTCCAACCCCTAATAAGGCTCATCTAAGGGACAACTTTTGGGGAGGAAATAACAGGGTCAGCAGCCCCCGTGGTAACAGCATTTCTTTGATCTCTTGCCACTGAGTGTTGTTCTGAAAGTTAATGAAGGATGAAAGCATCCCCCCAAAAAACTACTGTCAAAGGAGATTCCAACTGACCTCAGACCCAACCCACTCTGTTTTGTACATGTAAAACTGAGATGGTGACCACCACATAAATATGAAGTGAGCAGTGAGATGTCAGTGTTTTTATTACTGTGTGCAGGGGGACTCTGAGCAAAGCTGAGACCAGTTACCTACACCTGCAGAGTCAGTGTATGTTTTGTATGACCACGATATTTGATTTAGAAATTTAAAAATATACAGTGTTGCTAATAGCTCTTAGTTTAAAAAAAAAAAAAAGAGTTGAGCTCCACTAGTCACCATTTCCTATAAGAGCTTGAGAGGCCAAGTACTTAGGTTTACATAAAAATTTGGTTCACAGATACCTCAATAGATAGGAAAAGCTGTCTCTTGGTGGGTAACAGGAAGTCAAGCAATTTCTTCCTCTTCACAGAGGGTGAGATGCCAACACCGAGCTGGTATTCCATCCCACAGGGATCATGGCACTAATACTTCTGGTCTCCCCAACTACAGCCTTATCCCCTCCAGTTTTTCTCCTACAAGCTACAAGAGTCATCTTTCTAAAGTGCAAATCTGTTTATATAATGGCCTGATCTATCAATAGCTACAAAATGCCTTCGGCACAATGAGCTCTTGCCCTGCTGTCAAATCTCTGCTCTGATTCAAGTCACACTCCCATCGCACCTCTTCTGTTCCCGGTGATTGCCCCGCAGTTCCCTGACCACACCATGACTCTGTGCCTTTGCACTCACAGCAACCTCTACCTGGAATGTCTCTGACCACTCTCTTCCCTTGGCAGACCTACAATCTTCGGGACTCTGTCAGGAGTCAGCTTGTCCAGAAAGCTGTCCCTAACTACTGTCTCCTCAGGCTGCTGAGGGTGCCCCCACTCTGAGCCTGCTTCTCTCACAGGCTCATCATATTGCCTTAGAACCTTGTAGTGACTTACCCAGTGCCCCCATTGGACTACCACTGTCTTTAGGGCAAGGATCAGATTTTATTCATAATCCCATCCCCAGAACTTTACATAATCTGGTCCCTCCTAGAGAGTAAAAGTGTGATAAATCAATCTGCCAAACAGCACTAGGTTGAAAGTTGGATATGACTTCTTATCCCAAACATGCCAGCAATTAGTGTGGTATCGGATCTGGGCCAATAGTTTGAAAATTCAATACATTCAGCTATATTTATTGAGACCCTATTATGTGTTGTTTCACTCCAGTAAGTCCACATAATTCTTTCTCTCACTATCTAGGGGCCAGTACCTTACTCCCAAGATTGAAATACTGCCAGTGACTTTCTTATCCCACCTTGTTATCTTAGAATAGATAAAAGATTTTTCAGAATCTGAAGAGCTCTTTACCTTCATCTTCCCCACAGTGGGTGACCTCTTTTAAATGTTTTCAAAGTGGCAGTCTTGTTCTTCCTTTGTAACTGGGAATGTGACAGAGTCTTCTTTATTAATCATTGCATCTACTCATTTAAGACAGCTTTAATAGGACCCTACTATGTGCCAGTCACTCCCATGGACCAAGACAAAAGGCATAAGTGAATCTGCCCATTAAACAGAATAGCTGAAAAATTCTCAACATTATACATCGTAGGTCCAGGCTACTGACTCATTAGATGTGTCCCATATAAGGAGAAATGTAGAACCCAGAGGCCACAAACAAAATTAAGATACCTATGGGACTACTCCCAAGAAAAGTAATTAGGCCCTTTAAGTAGCTCCAGCTAGGATATACACTGTACATTGTGATGTATAGCCTTTCATAGGGATCTAAGGGCGATCCCTCAGGTACACCTAAGTTGCTTACAGTATGAAGGGTTTCTTTGATCCCCTGAAGCCCATTTGGAATTCTTGGGCCCCAAGTGAAGAACTCACAGATGAGCATATTGAGGTCTGTGCCCTCAACATCAGCCATTCTGACCATTCACACAGAAACAGAAGCTGGGTCTGGGAATGAAAGACAGGGCTCTTTGTCCCCTGGGGAGCTCTGGAAGGCTTATTCTTGCCTTGATGGGAGAAATCTAAAGATTGGATTTTTCAGGGTCAATAAGGCACCTTGTTGAGTAATTTACAGTAGAATGTGAAAACAAATACAGGAGGGAAGCATGCCAAACAGCACACTCCCCTTGGTGAGACAAAGGAAGAAGGGCTCTGGCTGACTGCTCCCATGGTGGTCTGGTTCGTTCTTATTTATTTCCATTCTCCCACACATTCCTCTGGATCCTGGGGGGCACTCCTGCTCTGGAGTTGGTCTGTTCCCAGGTCATCCATCCTATCCCTCACCTCTGCCTAAGTGTCTCTAGCCAGAGGGGAAACAGGATTCGGGAGGGCCAGAATATACTACCGCAGAGGGAGAGGGAGGAAGACTTGGCACCGGTGGAGTTATAGAGCATGAACCAGGCTCAAATTATATGCCAGCAATTTACATGAGTCTTCTGTGACTGTTCACACTGCTGTTTATTTATTTATTTTTTGAAATCAGTACTTATCTTGGCCACCACAGCCATATGTAGCTGACATGAAAATACAGAACACCTTCATGAGACTCACGGTCGCCCAGCATCAGTACAATCCCCTGTTCGGCTTGGTGGTTACTGCCCCCAACCCTCTCTCCATCTTGAAACCACAACAAGGAAATCACAGTACTAGAGACAACGTGGGCCCTTGGGGAAAAGGGACAGAGGCGCCAGCCAGGAGCCTCTGCCTTCGGTTCCCTTAGTAGAAGTCAAATATTGCAAATACTTTCTGCAAGCTTTTCACAGTTGGTGCTTTCTCTAGCTGAAAAGATCTCAATTTGGCTGTTAGTCCATTTATCATCTTCTCCTCATATGGGCTTGGCAAGCAGACAAAACAGACAGGGGTTCAAATCCAGACTCTGCGGCCTTAAGTTAGTTGTTTATTTAGGAGGAAAGCACAGTTCCCCAATACTGATAGATATCATCCCAGGATCCTCCAAAGATCCCTAAGTCTTAGCCTCCTATAAACCATTATCTGGTTTTGTTTAATTCAGGATTTTCTTTTTATTTTATCTTTTATTTTTTGTAACATTTTACACATGCCCATTTTAAAAGGTAATCTATTACCTTTAAAAAAATGACTAGAGCAATTTTCTTAGGAAACTGCCAACTCCACCCTTTGCCAACAGTTCTTTCCCATCATCCAAAAACACCCAGCCTAGCTTCTGCATCAACTGGGAACACCCTTCACCAGGGCACTTGATGTACCAATAGCCACAGTTCTCTGAGGAATATGCTGGAATCCATGGAATCCCTCCTTTAAAAGTGCTCTCAAACAGTGGAGTGGAGATGAGGTGAAAAAGATGCTGTACACATTTTTTTGTTTCTTGGGGTCTTGCTGACAGCAGGTGTTTTCTCACTTTGTCCCAGGAGGAAGAAAAAGTGACTGGCATTTTATTTGGTCAGTAGCTATTTGTGGAACGATGACTCCATAACAAGGCACAATACTGGCCTCTGTGGGGGATACAGAAATGAGTCAGACACTGTATCTTCCCTAAAGAACTTGTAGGGAAGATAAAATGTTCACTTTGCACAATTTTTGGAATGCCTACAATGTGCATATCCTCTTTTAGGCCCTGGGGTACCATGAGGAAAAGCAGATAAGCTCATATAGTTCATATTTTCTTGGGTAAGCAAGTAAAATTAATAAATACTTGTAGACTGTGATAAATGCTAAAAACAAAAGAACAGAGGATAATGGAATGAGGTACAGGTAGAAATGACTTGGGAAGTTAGAGACACAGAAAGTGCCAATGAAGGAAGATGGGTAGAATAACAGGACATGGCGGGGGCAGGGGACGCCTGCGTGGCTCAGTCAGTTAAGTGTCTGACTTCACGCCAGGTCATGATCTCACAGTTCATGGGTTTGAGCCCCCCATCGGGCTCTGTGCTGTCAGCTCAGAGCCTGGAGCCTGCTTCAGATTTCCTGTCTTCCTCTCTCTCTGCCCCTTCCTTGTTCATGCTCTGTGTTTCTCTGCCTCTCAAAAATGAAAAAAACATTTTAAAAAATTAAAAAAAATAACAGGACATGGAGCTTTGGAGGGTGGACAGGAGTCAGATCATGGCTCTTTGTAGACTAGGGGTCTGTAAGCTTGTCCTATAAAGTGTCAGACAGTAAACATGTTAGGCTTTGTGGGCCATGTGGTCTGTATTACAACTGTTCAATTCCACCATTGAGACAATATGCAAAATTATGAGTGGGGCTGTGTTCCAATAAACTTTTAGTTATGGATAGTGAGATTGGAATTTCACATAATTTTCACATGTTACAAAATATTATTTTTCTCAGTGTAGAGACCATTCTTAACTCACAGGCTAGACAAAAACAGGCAGTAGGGTGGATTTTTGTACAGTTTACCCATGCCTAATGTACAGTACAACCTAACAGTACGTTAAGGAGTTTGGATTTTATTCCAAGTGTACTTAGAAGATTTCAATGAAGGGAAGTATTGTGGTAAGATCTATGGTCTGAAAAGATCCTTCTGGCTTCTGTGGATTGGTGAGGGGTATGTGCACAGGCAGAAAGACCAGTTGAGCTCTGAAACTGTCATAGAGTATCAATGTGAAACAACAGTGATGTGAACAAGAGTAACAAGCATGGAGTTAAAAGAAATTAAAAGGAGACTGATTTGAAATGTACTGTGCAGGTAGAGTTGAAAACACAAGTGCATAAGTCATTATAATACAAAATAGACAGGATTCAAGCCAGGAAGAATGACAGATACAATTACTGTCAGAAATCAGAGAGAGTGAGCTGGTGTGGAAGGAGCCGGAGCCTCTCTCACATGGGTAGGTTTTTGACAAAACGGGATGGGAGAGACCTCAGGCTGGAAAGATAGATGATAGAGTCTGTATGGTGATGGGGAAGGAACTCTGTTCTGAGGGAGACCTGACCTCTCCAAACTTCTGTCTTCATCTGCAAACTCATTAAACAGTAACCTTCTTAAGGCCAGGGACCATGTCACTTGCCTCTGTCTTCATCTGCAAACTCATTAAACAGTAACCTTCTTAAGGCCAGGGACCATGTCACCTGTGTCACCAGCCACAACCTGGCTGGCCAATAATCTAACATCAATTCAATAAGTCTTCATTGACCTACTCTATGCTATGGCATATGCTAGCTGTGTATATACACATAGTTAATGTCCTTGCAGAGCTTACAGAACTAAAAAGAACTGCACTAATAGTGCTACACAGGGACAGTATTTGGTGGTCCAAGAGATATAACGGGGACTTCATGTTATCTTGGGACCAGAGAAGACTTATGAGCAGGAGTGACATATACATATACATATACATTGATTGTTAAGGGGAAAGGAAGGGATATTTAATGAAATGAAAGTCAGAAAAAAGGAGGAAGAACATTTCTGAAAAAATGAACAGTATGTTTAAGAGGAAGAAGCCTGACATGTTTGAAGATCTAAAAATCAGAAAGAAGAAAACAAGTGGGCACAATGGACTGTGGCTAGCAGGTGAAGAAGGCTAGGGTGCAAGAGGAAGCTGTAGGGGAATACTGAGTTCACACAGACTGGGCTTTAATTCCCAGCTCTGCCGCTTGTTAAACTGGTAGAAAGACTGAATGAGTACCTTAGTACATCTTGGAAGACCGTTGTAAGAAATAAATGATGAAATTTCCTGTAAAAGAATCCAGTAGATTTTCATTAAGTGATAATTTTCCTTCCTTGGTGCAGTGCAGGGAGCAGTGCAAACTCAGAAATCGGTTAAGTGCCTGGAGAAGGAATCCTTATGTTGTAGTTCACAGGAAGCTAAACGGAACCACGAGGACTGTCCCCTGTAGAAGCCAGACCTGCTCCATCTGAGCTTCTATCACATGCTTCTACGAGACAGAGTGGGGTGGGTGTCCAGAGATCAATATGGCAGGGCCCTGCCTTCAAGGGTTTTGATTACGTAAAGTTATAAGGAGGACCGTGGGGTGTGAAATGGGTGCGATAGGATGGATGAACAGCCAAACAGTGCTCTCCTCCCAATGAAGGCTCCTCGTCTCGCCAGGGAATTGGACTGTTGTTGCTTTTGCCCCCGTGGTTGGCTATTTTAATTCTATGAGGGCCCAAAAGGATTCAGAAATCTGGGAATTGGCCACATATCTTGGACCTTGTGTGTAGAAATCAGACAGCTGCTGCTGTGTTTCTCTGCTTTGTGCTCTTTAAAAACATAAAGTAGTTTGCTAGAGCTCTCTCCCTGCGGGCCAGAAGGGCATCTCTTTTGCTGGGAATAAAACAAAACAAAAATATCAGCATCGCAGCAAGCTCAGCCAGAAGAAGGCTCTTTCCCTGTGGAAGAGGCATCAGATGCCTTCAGCTCTCTGTCACTTGGACTTCAGCACTTGAGTCCCTGCTATTGTTCAGCTATATCCACTGCAGCCTTTAAAAAGCTTATACTTCTTAATAAAATTATTATCTGGACGCTATTAAAAGGACTCTAAAACAAGCATAAATCTGTCTGGACATCCTATAACTCAAGGATATGGCAGTGTTCCAGGGAAAAAGGAAAAGTCAAAAGTGTCTGAATTAACGACCTGTGTACCTATTTTCAGTCCAGAGTGTCTTAAAAGTGCCCATACATATAGCCCTGATCATCATGAAATAAAATATAATATCAATGTATAATAACAGAATATAATAAAGAATATAATAATCATGAAGCCCAGAACATCTGGTTTAGGAATGGAGCTCTTTCACGCCATCAGGAGTACTGGACTGGCATGTCTTGTCATACCTACAACCGACGTGTAGGTTTCTGCTGGGCAGTCCCCGACACTGCCACCCTGGTTGCGGCCAAGTCCACGGATGCTGCCCAGCAGGCTGTGTGCTGACCAGTTTCTGGGCCACCCCTGGCTGGGGCTGGAAGAACTAATGCAGGAAGTGCCTGGGGCCTAGCCACTGGGCAGACGTCCCCAGTGGTCACGGCTTGGTAACTGAACTTTTGCCCCAGATTCCCTCACTGTACCACTCCTGCTCCTAAAAGGGATTATATACCTCATTCTTGCCTCCTAGAAAACGTTACCTAAATTATGCCTAAGAAATCTATTTCCCCCCGACATTCTACTCAGCTATCAGGATACCATTCACCCTTAGAGTCTGTCTAAGCAATCACCTAGCATTTATTCAGTGGTATTTAAGTGTTTAACAGTTGGCTCTCTGAGGGGAAAAGTGTATGTGTGTGTGTGTATACTTACACATAAGTCTATTATAAATTTTACTGATAGTATATGTTGCACACAATTTACAAATTGTAATAAAATATATAACACTCTTTTTTGTAAATTTCTTATAGCCTGTTGATTCATCCAAAATGCTTTTATTTTTATCAAACTCTTGAATCTGTAAGCCAACCTATAGCTAATTAATGGATTGGTAGAGTTGCCATTTAAGTGTTGATTGATATATCCGTTTACTTTAAGGAAGTAAAACAAGATGAAACAGCACAGGCTTATCATGAAGCTTCACTTGTTGATCAGTGGCATAGGCAACTTCTTTGTCAAATCAAGTAATAATTTTTGAGTACTGGAAGAATATTTCCTCAGGTTTTTTTGTGCTATTCACAATGAAATAGCCACAGAGACTTTAACCTGCATTATTAACATTTTCTTCATCGCTTTCTTAAGTCTAGACTAGAGATCAGCAAATTTCTCCTGTAAAGGGCCAGAGAGTAACTGTATTAGGCCTTGTGGGCCACAAATGATCTCTGTCACATATTCTTCTGTGTGTGTGTGTGTGTGTGTATGTTTTACAGTCCTTTAAAAATGTAAAAACTAAAACCATCCTTAGCTCCTGGGCCACACAAAACCACACTGAGGCTGGATTTAGCTCATGGAACTATAGTTTGCCAATACCTGATCTAAACAGTTAACAAAAGAAAAAATCAAGACCTGATTTCTGATTTTTATGGTATAACTACTCCCACCATGGCCACTTCCAAGCTACCAACATAATATCATGAAAATGATTAGGAAGAGACATATACTGGTGCACCATCATATGTATTTCTGCTATTCAGATACAACAGACATCAATAACCTCAGGAGCATAAACAATAGCAAAATTCAGTAAAATAGGGAATAATAAGTTTTAAATATTTACTGTCTTTAATATAATTTATTTAACTTTAACTTTATATGATTTAATTTTTAATGATGTCTGTGTTTAACCACTAGCTCACAAAACTCCTGAGATCCTAACAGTCCATTCTTACAAGCCATCTGGGTCAACCCCACCCAGTGCCCTGCTGCCTTTATCCCATCCACACATGGCTGAGGGCCAAGCCCTGACTTGCCCCATCTCCCCATTTCGGTGCCGCCTCTCAAAGCCACTCTGTCACACCACCTCACCTTAGAATCACCATGATGCATGGATTCTGCACTCTGTGATAAATCTGTGACCTTCCCAACTCTTAAATGTTTCAGGAAAGCCAGGAGGTGAATCTTCCAAGGAAAGATATCCTATAAATTAAAAGAGAAAAGTGATTTCTACATGATCTGAAACTTGGGGGTTAGTTATGCTTCCAGGAACCCTAATGGTGCCACTGATTCAGATTTCTTGAGCCCAAAACTGCAGAAGTTACTGAAGAGGTTTTTCTGGAGACATGCCTGGTTAAGTGCCCAAAGAAGTACATGAGAGGTGACGTTCTCTGAAAAGGTGAAGGCTGGCAGCACCTGGGTCTCTGGAAGACTGGTATTCATTCAACAAACACTTTGTGCTAGGGTTGGAAAGAGAGAAAAAAACTACTTGCAGTAGTAAGAATCATACAAATGATAACACCTTTCATTTAGAAAGCCAAGGGGATAAAGAGAAAGAATACATTTAGATAAGCGCCATAATCGGGTGAACTATTAGGAGGGAAATAAAGACACGGATGGACTGAACTGTGGTTACTTGTAGTGCTTATGTACTTTTCAAAACCCTGAATTTTAGACATCCCTGCTTCTGGTCTGTGTCCATGTGTCACTCTGTCACATAGCAGGCAAAGCTATGACAGTACACAACGTATACAGATAGGGACATGTCATTTTTGTGGTTGCAGAATCTGACCATAAAAAAAGGAAACAGCTCTCTGATTCCAACTTTGCTTTTAATCTTCTAGAAATAGAGGGTGCAAGAAGGCTTTACTACTGTCAAAAAAAAAAAAAAAAGCCTTTTGCCCTTAATTTAAATCATTGTTTTTCTAGGGAAATTTAATTTGGGGAAAAAAATGTTTTTCTAATTAACTGGAAGACTGTGTGCTGTGCAAACAATAAAGATTCTTGTTTGAAAGTAACGCATGCCCCCACTCCTAGGACTACCAGGGGAATTTAAAATTAAAAAAAAAAATGCAAGCAGATCTGACCTCGTATTCTGCCAGAGCTAAACAGAATTCCCAGATCCAGAGTTTTCACGTCAGTTCCCAATTTCAAACCCACAAGTGTTGAGTGGGTTCATGCTTCAGCAAGACACATCTTCTCATCTCTAGAAACAACTGTATTTGATCTCTTCCTGGGTTTCTCGGCACGTCCCTTACTCCCTCTTTCTTCCTCTTGTGCTATGGTTGGCCTCAAAGGTTAGAAACTGCACAATTGGATGGATCGGGGAGGATTTCATAATGCTCTGGTGCTGGGCTGGGCAGTCTAGCCAAATTCCGTTCATTAGCTAAGGCGCCAGGGTGAGTGTGGCCAGTAAGAATGCCGTTTTGGTCCCACTGAAGTGCTGATAGGGAACAGGAAATAAACTTTTTATTTTTTTGGTTCCAGAGCAGCAGTATGGACAAGTGAAGGGTCTGGGATGCTGGGAATTAATCTCCATCCCAACCACTTACTGGGCATCTCAAGCAACTTCTGTTCTTTCTGGTTTTTTCTATTCTAACATTGTTTTCTTATTCTTAATGTACTAGCATCAGATTTCTGTCTATCTTAGGCTTTAAACATTCCAAAGTCAGGAATCAAGGAATCAATTCACTCACCATTTACTAAGTCACCTATGCTCTGCTAGGTGTCATGACAGGCGCTTCATAAACTGGTATAAATCCAACATGGTCCTTGCCCTCAAAGAAAGAACAGATTACAGAGGAGGCAGATCTCTTAGAAAATAAACACAAAACAAATAAAGCAAGTGCAAGTGTGAGAGACACATTAAAGTTACTATGGGAAAATGGCAAAGGAGCTCCCATTGGAAAGCCAGGGAAAGCTGTGGAAAGGAAGGGACTTTGAGCCACTCCTGTTTGAATGGAGGAGAAGACAATTTGGGGGAAGAGGAGAGCATACCAGAAGAGAAAAAAAAAACATAAAAACAATCAATGGGTCTGAGGTCAAGTGACATATGGCTAAGGTGAAAAGCTCCAGCAGGGCTTGGGCATGAACTGAACTCTCACAGTATACTGCTCCTGATGTGCACATAGGACAACAGCTCTGGGCTTTTGGGGGTTTCAGACTTGAGGGAGAACCTTGGACAATAGCAGGTTTTAGATGGTTTATCAATTAAATAGAAGTTAACTAGACATTGCTGTAATGTTGTCTCCTTACGCCTTGATTTTTCCATAGTCTCCACCCTCTCAAGATACTGGCCTGAAAACTTAAAGAGGTTACTGGCTGAAGCAGAGTGGCTTATTCACACAGTTCACACCAAGAGACTGAAAACTCACTTGAGCTTTAGATTTGGTCCTACTTATGCATCCCAAAGCTTCTGGTCATGAATTTTCTACTCTTGCCCTGATTCTGTGACTTTTCTCCTACATTGTAGACTTCAGATGATAATGCCAGACCTTCAGGAGATCTTTTCCTTCTTAAGCTTTTGGACTACGTTTTATGTAGCTGCCATCCAATAAATAGAGGTGCTCAGCTAGAACCCTCCTTCTAAAATGACTTTACATTTCTAAAACTTAGATAAAAATGAAATATTAGTTAAAATAATAAAGCATCATATTTAAAATATTCATAGCTATTTGATATAAATATAGTAAATCACAGTTTGAGCCAGAGCCAAATTTTCAGAAATACTAACACCTTGGTTTTGTCTGGTACCTTTCTTGCTAATGTTCAACTGCTATGAGCCACTGCATGATTAAATCCTGCTTCTATTTCCCAGACCTAAGTAGAAACAGTTGCCCTGATCTTTATCTTAAAATTGTAAGCCTTATACAGTTTTAAACTTCATATACATGGCTCCAGCCCTTCAGGGATTTAGAGCAGGCTTATAAGTGATTTTCTCGTGGCTTTAATATGAAGTCTTTAAACTACCTACACATAACTTTCCAGAGAGACCATGCTATAAGTTGCCTTCTTAGAATTCCCACTTGGCTCTCAAAGTGATTCCTGCTGACTCTATTTCCCTCCCTTGATTTTTAAGTGACCATAAGCTCCTTTCTTTATGTCAAAAGAGTCTGCGAACCCAATGAAGCACACAGAGGAAAGACTGTTGGTTGCCCCCAGAATAGACTGTCCATTCCAATATGGAGGATTTTCTTCCTTCCATATGAATTTTCTCTTTCATGTTACAAGATCTAATTAGACTTAAATGCTTAATACTTTCTATTAACTCCCAAAGCTGCACCACATCTCCTGACAAAGCTGCTTCTCTTTGTATTTTGTTTTGTTTCTCAAGAAGCCAGGTCTTCTTTTCCACCTGAAACATGTTTCAATAGAACATGAATAGTTATTATTCAAAAATAGATCATTTCTTCCAAAATTTTAAAGATTGTATCTTTGAGCAACTTTTCATTAATCACTTGCCAGATAATCTGGTGGTAAGTAATCCCACTAATCCTTAACTCTTCTTTTAGGAAGTCTCGCTGAATCCTTAGCTGGGTATTGGAAACCATTGATTCTCATCCTTCTGTTTAGAGCTCCTCCATACTACTCAGTTATGCATGTCTCAGTGGCAACCAAGGATATTTCTGTTTCCAGAATTTTCCGCTCCTCCATACTACTCAGTTATGCATGTCTCAGTGGCAACCAAGGATATTTCTGTTTCCAGAATTTTCCTGTATTCCTTGCTTTTTCTAGATATCCTTGCATATTTGCTACTAATTTTCATTTTGTTTTGTTTGTGACAATTTCCTCAATGATTTCCTTTTTTTTTTCTTTAGCCAGTTACATGCAACAGTATTCTCGTATTACAAACCCTCTCCAAGTTGACTTTTAGAGACGTGGCTTCTTCAAGAGCTAGTAGCTTATAAGCATAATAAAACACTTTGGAAAAAATACATATATACAATGTATATATTAAATTATATCTTCTAGAATATCTATTTGTAAGGAAGTATAGGCCTGATTTGAGATTTAACATCTAATCTTAATCATTTGATTCTAATTACATTTACAACATGCCTAAGAGTTTCAATGGTCAAAGAACTGAAGGAAAGAAGGAAAAAATTCACAGGAAGAAAAATATCTCCATATTGGAAAGAGCCACTCTACTTTCTGTGTGTGTGTATGCATGCATACAATCAAACTGTATATATTTGATTTATAAAATATTTAGGAAGCACCTTCTATCCACCAAAAAACACAAATCCATGTACTAAAGAGGAAAAAGGGAAAGATATTTCTCCTGTTCCTCAAACCTATCACGATCTAACAAGAAAAAGAGATACATATAGTTAAGCATAATATGTGTGTAGTAAATCTTGTTTTTGTATGAATAAGGGCTTTGGGAACCCAGAACAGGAGTATTTAATTGACTACTCCTGAGGAATTTAGAGTTAACTTCGCTAAATATTTTTTAAGTTTATTTATTTAATTTGAGAAAGAGAGAATCCTAAGCAGACTCTGCACTGTCAGTGCTGAGCACTGAGCCTCACGTGGGCTTCAATCCCACGAACCATGAAATCATGACCTGGCAACCAAAATCAAGAGTTAGATGTGGCCCCAACTTTGCTAGGTCTTAAAGGGTTAGTAGAGTTTCACCAAGCAGTGGTTGGAAGATGAACAAAAGACACAGGCAGAAAAGTACACAGAATAATCAGGAAACAGGGACTTACAGAGCAAGGACTTCACTGTGAGACACGGCAGAAAGTGAAGATAGGAGAGTAAGGCTGGGACCAGATTATGAAGGTCCTTGAATGCCTTGTTAACATTTCATTTTATTTTGAAAGCAACTGGACACTGTAAAAAGATTCTAAGTGGGGAATGAAATGAGATCTGCATTTTTAAGAATGAGAATATGAACAGAAAAATCAATTAAGAGAGTTGATCAGTTAATCAGGGGTATATCTCCTTGCAAAAAAATCAGTTGCAGAGCTGATGTGCATGATTATAAAGTCGTGATCTAGAATAATTTCAGTGTGCAGGGGAGAGGGAAACTTATGGTAGACATTTTAAAGCAGAACCTTCTGGGTTTAGTAATCAACTGACTGTGAGGAATTAGGGAAAAAGAGGAGGCAAGGATGCTCTGAGATTTGGGGTTGGATGATTGGGTATATGACAATGCCATGAGCTAAAACTGAGAAAACAAGAGGAGATAACCTACTTTGGCAAAGCAAAGTACTCATGGGCACTCATGTGGAGCTCTGCAAGAGGAGTTAGACTACTGAGCGAGGCTGGACCTAGAGTTACAGTTTTGAGAGCCATCACTGGAGCCATAACAGTGAAAAAGGCCACTGCTTGGGACAAGCATGCGGAGAGAGAAAAGAGCCAAAGCCACGCCTCCAAGGAGTATCACAGCATAGGGAGAAGGAAAAGAGGAACCAAGGAAAGCCTAGACAGAGGGGTCAGGAGGTAGGAAGAAAGGGTATAACCAAAACTTAGGGGAAGAAGGCTACAAAAGGTAGGGGAGGCCAGAGTGGCAGGATTTCCCAGGAAGAGACTATTGCAGATAATTAAAGCACAAAGAACTTAGGAAAGGAGTTTCTAGAGAGTGAGGAGAACAAGCTAGATTCCTGGGAACATACAGAGATGGAGCCAAGGGTACAGGGCCGCAGTCCTAAAGCAGAGGGTTGGTGTGACTCAAGAAGCAGCAGGCTCTAGGGATAGTTCAGCTTAATTTTGAAGTACTTAAGTGTCATAGAGTATGTAATTTAAATCTTAAAACCTATAGCTTGTCATCATGAGGTTTAAAACATGCAGGCCTTGTCTTCCCTGTGACTTAAGCTCCTGCTCCATTCAGGATTGCCTTAAATGCTGCCATGGGTAAGCTGTCACTTAAGATACTTTTTACTGATGAGGCACAATTTATATTTCCTGACCATGGTTTTTTCAACCAGTGAAAAATGCTATGAAAGCACATGGTCTCATGGTAAAATAGGGTGTTAGAATTTGGGTGTTAGATTTGACTGTGAATGAACACCCACTCTGGGGATGTCAGGTTTGGGGGGAGCACTGAAGAGGTCAGCCACAAACTCCAAATCCTCAGGCTGAAGAGAAGCCAATGAAAAAGCCTGGAAGACAGGACCAGGGAGGAGAAGCAGAGCCTGGGGAGCAGCGTGTGAGGCGCTAGAGGAAGAGAATGCTTGCAGAAGAAGGTGTCAAATGACCCAGAAGGAAATGTAAGGAGGTTTCTTTATTTGGGATGAGAACGTCCCTGGGACCTTGAAATGGTACTTTCAGGTGATTGGTGAAGCCCAAATCAGATATGGGCAACGAACAGAAGGCAATGTCCTAGTGTACCCTTCCCTTCTTACAAGCAATCAATAACTTACCTTCTCCCTACAGTGAACTGTTATGTATAATGCGCCTGAGCATGTGGGTGTGTCTATATACATGTGTACACAGATACAAACACATATGCACACTTAAAGGTATATTAATGACTGTTGAATGGTTATTTTCCTCTCTCATTTTAAAAAACAATTGAGAACTTGGAAACTGACTTGTTATCCTGAGGCAAATTGTTAGATGTGCACAGTTAGGGAAAAGAGGATAAACCCGTTTTTGAGAGGGATTTAAGCTAGAGTTTCTGTGATGTTTCTTGATATATGAGTGAATTTCATTGTCGTTCTTTTCTCTCCTTTCAGTGGAATGGAGCATGTCTAAAGACTTTTGTCCTTTGGCTGGAGAGATCATCATGGAAAACTTGCAGACCCTGAGATGCACAATCACAGGACTGACAACGGTAAATGCCAAATCCTCCCATTAGGCGTACCATTCCCCTACCCCTGATGTTTGTGCTGAGATTCGGGTAGCAAATGCCTACTCTGGAAGCAACAGCCAACACCCAGCCCTCTGGCAACAACTGCCACTCGTTAAGTGTGATATGTCTGGTATCCATAATCTGAACTCCACAAAGGACTGAGCAGACAGCATGAACCACTTTGTAAGCTGCCATGTTCTACAGAGATCAGAAAAAGACTGGCCTCATGCAAGTCTTGAAAGCTGCTGCTTTCTGGATCACAGTCTAATCTTCAGGGGGGGATCAAAGGCTCGGAGAGATCCAATTTTGACTCCCTGTCTGATGGTAAAAATAACAGCCTCCTCTAACCCTCACCCCCATAGCCTTGGTTGAGATCAGTCATCTATGGGAGTCATATAATTTCCTGAGAAAAATCCTTTTCCCTTGATTAAAAAAAAAAAATCTGCCTAAATCTGCTTTCACAGAAAAGAAACTATATATGGTGGCACTACATTTCTCAGTAACCTGAACCAATTTAAACTGTGAATGAGAAACTAGAACAAGCTGAGCTTATTTGTTTAACCAATCTAAACTCAAACGGTAATTGTTTACATAACTATAAACCATAAGAGCATATGAAATGCAAAAAATAAAAACACCTAGGAAATCAGTTCATACTAAAACAGTTCATACTAAAACTAAACCTGTATCTCTCAAATAACTTAAATGCAACAAAACTGAATCATCAAAATCTTTTGTAGTAAAAATTTTTAAAAATATACTTAAATCAAACCTGTTTTTGTTTTTGTTTTCCTTATGCTCCAATTAGAATCCTTAATATCTTAAGACCTTTCTATGCAAGAGGTAGGGAGAGAATTTTCTCAGTTTTGTTATTTTTCAAAAAGACCAGTCTTTAATCCAGTTATGTGTAAAGTGTACTCCTGAAGCCCAGCATTAAAAAGCTGCATTAGCTTGCGTCTCTTCAAGTTTGAACCAGCTATTCTAACAGAATTCTTGGTGGTTGGGTCACCACCACAGAATCTTGACTTTTAGTTCTAATCACACGTCTCCACGAGGGGCCAAAACCGTGGATTACCAGAACAAACAAACCCCTGAGTGGGTGGCCCCTAGAGATGCTATCGGCAGAAGTCTGATTCCCAACCCTATAGCTCACATGATGGAAAACGGCCAGGAGAGACCCTAGGGAATTTCCTTGCTTAAAAGAAAAAGTGATATTGTGATAAAAATGGAAAACTCTCCACAGAGAGTTTCTCTAATATTTGAACTAATTTTTATAGGGATTAAGTTTTTCCACTTGGTCGTCCAATGAGAGCAATTCAGACACTATCCTAATCACATAAAAGCCTAGAAGTAGATTTACACTTCTGCAGAATCTCCATAACCTTGAAGTACATAGAGAACTATTTCTAATGTTAAAAAAATTAGCTTTTATAATATGGTAAGGCCAACATTATTAAAATTTCTAGCAAAGGCTCTACGAAGATGTGGGTTTTTTTTGGGTGGGGATTGGATTTTGGGTTGTGTGTGTGTGTGTGTGTGTGGTTTTTTTTACTTCAAACATTATTTTACAATTTTTGCAAGCAATGTTTTATCAAATGCTGGCTTCAAAAATGCCTCTTTGGGTTCACTGGATAAAAAAAGGGAAAAAAAACTTTTCAAAGGAAAAATGGAAAACTATACAAAACATCTGAAGTTTACACATAAACAAAAACAACTCCTAAATTCTTAGTGTCATAAGACATTAAAGAATATAAACCATTGTTTTCATAATGGATTTAAAATTGAAGTAAAATCAAAGAGGTGCAACATTATTTATTATGGCGTAAAATGTAGAAACAATCTTAATGTTCACTGGTGGGGGACTGGTTAAAGAAATGACAGTATTTGCCCACAGTGAAGCACTATGCAGCCACTAAATGAATGCACCACATCTCTGATGTACTAATATGAAAAGATGTGCATTGTAACTTGTTAATTTTAAAAGCAAGTCAATCAGCTAATAAAAATGATGGTGACTGCCTCTGGGGAAGGGTAAATACGGAGAAAAAGGTGAGGAATTGCTGTTTTTGGTAAAACTTGTACAATTGAAGTATATGACTTTTAATAATTAGTGTATAATTTGTGGGGGGGAGGAAAAGAAAGCTCAGAGAAACTGAGGGCACCCCAAGATGTTTATCATTACACATAAATAAATATAATAGTCAATAAAAGCTAGAAAGCTAAAGTATGGCTAGTGGATTTCCCAAGGGATCAAGGAGTTCATCAGACACAGGACTCTAGTGATTCAGTAAAATTCCTAATGCATCATTCTCTCTATTTCAATACTTTTCAGGGCCAACAGTATTTTGTTCAAGTCTCGGCTTATAACATGAAGGGATGGGGACCTGCTCAGACCACGACTCCGGCATGTGCCTCGCCCTCCAGTAGGTGGTGGCTGTGAACTCTCTCAAGCCTGGCAACAGGCTCCAGCTCCCCCTCCATCCATCTATCCTCCGGATACCACTGCCTTTCCCTCTCCCCACTGCTGGGGAATAACAAGACCTCCTCAGAGTAGCCTCTGGGCCACATAATGAAGGATTCCTCTGCAGAAATGTTCCCCTGGGAGGTAACTCGGTGGAATGAAAGGAGAGGGAATTTGGAATTGGCAAGACCGAATTCAATACCCATGATACATTTTATTAGCTGCATGGCCCCCAAAAGTTCCTTAACCTCTCCAAATCTGTAGGAGTCCAATCCAACCTTTCCCAAGGCTTTCGTGGGGATGTGGGGAATGGCAGCAGCGGGAGTGGCCAGCCTGTTCTAGTTCTCCTCTCCTCCTCACCCCCTCACTCACATCCAATTGATAAGAGAATGAGATATTCTTCTGAAACAGTGTCAGAAGCAAAAGCTTTCTTACTAACAGGCCCTCTGCCTCAAATATAATATATAATATTTGTAGTGGGGCTGAAAACCCCAACAAAAGCCACTTCTAGTTATTTGAGGATTAACAATTTATGTCTGGTATATTTGGTAACTCTCTATTAACCAGAAGAAGCATCTCTAAATATACCATATGATAGATTTTTCTGCATACTGAGCCTATTGCTCCAAACTGTGTTTTCATTTTTTTAAAAATCTCCATGAATGTGACAGTTCAAAATGGTATCATATGCTTCTTGTGAGAGTGCAGACTGCTACATCCTTTGTGGGACAATTTGTCATAATAAAAACATTCATTTCTTTTTACCCCATAATTATATATCTTGGAATCTAACCTAAGAAAACAAAAGCAGGCAAATAATTATGAACAAATATGTGCACTATAGCAATATGTTGATATAGTGAAATATCATGTATGGTAGGGAGAACAAATATCCAATATGAATTCAGTGGTTAAATAAAGTATGATATTTATATATCCATATTATAGAACAAAATGCAACCACTAAAAATGGTGTTTAAAAAACTTCATTATGTGGAAGAAACTTACTTTTCAAGTTCTACCTAAAAACATAATTCAAATGATTGTCACATATTTAAGCTCTGAGTTGATTATTATTAGGAAGGCATGTCTGCACATAACTGTCAACATTTGGCAGTGGATATTTGGGGTGTAAGATTATGGGCTCTTTAGTTTTCTTTTTTATGTATTTATGTGCTTTTCATGTTTTATAACAACCCTTTACTTAGGACCAACCACGAATCAGGAGGCATATTATGGGCTTTCATCAGTGTCTCACTGAACCCTCACCTCAGTCCTTCACAACTGTTCCTGTCTTGTGCATAAGCACCGTCATCATCATATTCTGCATCACTCTGAACATCAGAGCCAACAGTGATCAGACTCATTATATGCTAGGCATTAATCTAAGAGCTTTACAGGGATCCACTCATTTAATCTTCATAACAGACCTTTTGAGATGGCTTTTATTAGTAGTCTCATTTTACTGGTGAGAGAACTATTAACATAGAGGCATGGGCATACATAGAGCCCAACATCACAAAATTAGCAAGCACTGAAGTCAGGTCCAAACCCGGTAGCCCTTGTTCTCAACCACTGTGCTGTTCTCCTCTTCTGTTGATAAGGAAATTGGGATTCAGAGAGGATGCTGCCTTGCATCCTTCCAGCCTTGTAGCTGCGCCAGGATCAGGCCTGAACTGACTGAGCCCATACCATGTCCCCTATGCTGTAGGAACTAGTGCCCATCATCAGGGAGACAAGCAGACTAACACCCAGCCAGCCAACCATTCCTGACTGTCATTTCTGGAGTGACACCAGGTCATACAGGGCCTTGTACCACTGACACCAGAGAGCTCTAAGGCCCCTCCCTGGGTCCCATAGGCATTCAATGATTTAATTATTCCAGTCTTATTTGGACATCTTTCTTAGTGAAGACATCAGAAACACAAACTGGGAATACTGTAAGATTAAGATACTAAGGGAACTAATCTCATTCTAGAGGGGAAAAAGGAATATATTTATTAGTGTAGATGAAGGAAGAGAAGGAACAGTAAAGGGAAAAAAAAAAATGATAGTATCAGTTGACCTGAAGGTGGGACGGGAAAACCCACTCCAAATGCAAATTCTGATCTGCATATGGATGCATTTACTTATAAGCATCAGAAGTTCCAGTTCTGTAAACTTCAAATCTATTCAGACAGTCTCCCCCAAAGCCCTTCACAGCTGTCTCCAAAGTGACTAGAACAGCTTTCCAGGACTGGGAAGAGTCACTTATTACTTGGTAATTAACCTGGCAAATGGCAACACTTTCTAAAATCGCCCATTTTAGTAGGGGTATCTGACAAAGAACTAAAATCCAAACATGTCATTATAGTTGCTACAGGCATGCCATATCACTTGGAAAAGAACTATACAAAACTTTGTTTCTACTTACAAACAGAGTATGACATTGTGATGCAACATATATCAGTATTCAGATATTTACTAGAGGACAATGTAGTCTAACATGACAGAGTAATTGGAAATTTGGTAATATGTTCCAGTAAGCTATACAATTTTTTTCTGTTTTTACAAAAGGCCTTAATGTGTTTTTAGAGACTTGTTATATGGTATGGTACATAATAAGAGAAAAGGACCCAGACAGGCTTGTCTGAGTTACAATCAAGAAAGCCCTGATATTGCCAATGAATGTAAGCTCTGCATTGTGTTGCAATTGAAGTGTCTCATTACTAGAACAGTGAACTGTATTATGTGGTACAATCTGCTCTTTTCCTACCATGCTAAGTTTATTCCTGTCAGGTTCCTGATTTCTTAATATATTTTCAATTTTCTCCCTCATCCCTAAAGTCTCCTATTTTATGTAGTCGTCAGAACCTTCCAAACATCTATGAGAAAAACTCATTCTTTCCAAAAACCTTGGCATCATGTCCAGTGCTCACTTGGGCTGCAATTTAGCATTAGCAATTTTAGAACGTCTCATAAAGTCATCAGCTTGAGCTTGCCTCTGATGTAATAGGGCTCAGCGGAAAGAGCCAGCTCCATGTCATCTCCCTTTGCATTGATGGCAGTATTAACACTCATTAGAATGTATTACTACGTGCAGGGCCACATAAGAACTCAGCCACCCAGGAGTCTTACTCAAGCCAACAACATTACTCATCTTATCATGAGCACTACAGATGCATTTATTCAATGGAGGAAACAAACTCATAATGGCCTTTGGGAACCATGACAGCAGCATCTATTATCACTGTGCCCGGGTACCAGGGATGCTACAGATAAGACTGAGGATCACTTGGAGTTTGATTCCTCAAACATTTCCAAATTTACCAGTAAAAGCACCTTCCCTAGCCCAGTCCACCTGAACACCATCCTTCTATTCACAATGCCTCATCAATATTCAGTGAGTGTCCCTGATGTGCCCATAATGGTGTTTTACATACGTTGTTTTTCTCTAAACCTCAAACAACCTTTAAAAAATATTCAAAAACTCACTTTACAGAGAAGAAACCTGAGGCAAAGAGAAATTAAGTCACGGTTTCTGCCCACAAGGAACAGAGTCTACAGAAGGTACCTATGCCAATTCCCTGTCTCCAGAGTTGACCACAACTAAGCCACACCACACAAACTCCAACCAAGCTCTGACCCTCCTTCCCAAAAGAAACAAAACAAAACAAAAGAAAACGTGTCCACAGCATAAGGAAATAAACACTATATGGAGGGCCATGTAACTATGTTATGGTCCTGGCTATGTCCCCAAGACGAGCTGAGTAACATAGAATTGGAATGGTTCTCTCTGGAACTCCGTCTTAGTGAGAAGTAAAATGGAGAAGGATATATGGGGAAGGGTAGGAAGCAGGAAGGATTTCAAAATGTCTGAGGTCTCCTTCTTCATAGGGAATCATCTGATAGGGTAAGAAGTTATGCTTCCATACTCACTACGCAGGGAGTTAACTCTTTATCGATGAATTCTCTTCTTTCTAAGTTACGACGAGTTATGATTTACATAATGCCGTGTAACAGGCACTGCACTGGAACCTAATAAACCTCTCATTTAATCCTCACAAAATAGTCTGCAAGGTAGAAGTTATGTTCATTTTTCACATTACAGAGCAGAGGCCTTGTCCGTGTAAGTTACGTGCCTTATAGACACTGAGCCAGGAGTCACACCCAGGCTTATCTGCCTCTAGAGCCTGTGTCTAACTGTGCCGTACTACTAGGCCGTGGGTGGGCCAGTGGGTAATGTTCTTACCTGACTTTTACCATCAGGACATCTACTTAACTTTCTGAACAAGGCAGGCTCCATATTTATAATAAATCTGGAGGGAGAGAATTTGAAACTCATTCAATTAGAATTTAAGCCTCAGACATACTTATGAACTAACTGCCCTTTCTAGAAAAGAATGACTAGCATTTTTAGAGAAAGTGTGTCAACCAAGAAGTGCTTTAAGTCGTTGCTTTTAAAAGGTTCAGAAAGTAAAACTGGAGTGGGGGCAGATAGAAGAAGGGATGGACTATGAAATGACAGACCTGCTGAAAAAAAAAAAAAATCCAGTGTTGGAGACAGGAGAATTACAATCTTGACATTAGTCCCATACGAGTTATTACTCTTGATATCATTATAGCCAAATGGAATGAAAATAGAAGGGGGAGAAAAATCTCAGTGGGTATTGCAATTTAAATTTGCCATGTAAGCTAATACTGTATATTTAGAGACTGAGCAGACAGGGTGGTTGGTGGCTCAGAGTATGTACAGGGGCTGCTGTGCCAGCTAACCAAAGCAGACATTCATTAGAGCAAAATGTAGATTTCCATTTCTTGGCATCTGACGTGGGCTCTTTCCTTGGAAAGAAATGTCAATTTGGCCAAAAGTGTGAAACCTACAATAAAAGCATTGGGACTGTGGATTTCATCTAGTCTGCACATTCCCACCCCTTTCTTTCCTACTATGGAAATCCAGTTCCCATTTGGGGTGCTGACTGGAGAGGTGGCAGGGGAACTGATTAGGACCCGGGATGCTGAAAAGGAGGGTAAGGAGCTGGGGAGGAGAAATTGGACTCCCAGATTCTCTGTTTTCTTTTGGCTTTTAGTTACCATTTTCTCTTGCCCTAAAACTGCCCAACACACACACAAAACCCAACCACAATTACTGTTTTGCACAGGGCCCTGAACAATGGTGGCTGCAAACCCTTGGCACTGGCTGCCAGCTGTGCAAGTACTGGGTGCTCATCCAGAGTCTGGGGGTGTGTGAGCAGAACCCAGCTCCTGAGGCAGTGCCTCTGGGGAGAAGCCTCCTTGCTTTAAAACTTCATTCTATTTGTTTCTTTTGTTCAATAGACTGGAAAGACTATGACGACAGAGAGCCCAGACACAAGGGACAGAGCGAAGTTTTGGAAGGTCTGCTGCAGCAGGTCCGAGCCCTTCATCAGCATTATAGTTGCCGGGGTAAGGATAAAAATCTGCACTGGGCCATCGACTGAGGTCTCGGTGGCGCCGGTAATTTTAGCAGTTTCCTAACTGGGTCATACCTTCTCATTCATCAGGGAGAGAGAGATATTAATATTTGTACATCTGGAATCACTTTGCAGCACTATCTTGCTTTAACCCTTCAGAAGAGACTTCCCTCTCCATCATTCCCTTCCTTTCTTTCTGTCTCACCCTCTCTCCATGCAAACTGTTTGAAAAAAAAAAGCACAAGAAAAACAGCAGTTGCCATTAGTTCCCTTCCCTTTGAATTGTCCCTTCACAAAACTCCTCTCCGTGTGCTAGGTCTTTGAGATATTCACCCTCAAAGTTCTCAGTCCCTAGGAAAATTCTGTGAGCATCCCTCAGGAAGTTTAGCCAATTTTAACAGCAACAAGAAATCTTCATGTGTATTTGGAATAAAGTTTACAATGTGATTTCACATCCACTGTCTCCTTTTCATCCTCATGCTGGCAATTACCACTAAGGCTAAGTGACTTGACCAAGGTCACCCTACCAGGAAAAGAAAGCATCAAGATTCTGACCTAGGTTTTATGTCTCTAAGTGCAGTCTTCCTGTCACACCTCACTTTTGCCCCCCACCCTTAGCTTCAGGACTGGGCACTGGTGTTGACCTCACCCTGAATTTTAATCTTCCCCTGTACCACTGCTTAGGAGAAAGTAGAGCACACATCTCCAGACCTAGCCAACTATACCCAGAAAACGTCTCAGAAACTTTTAAAAACTTCTCTCCTATATGGGTTATTCAAATGGGACAGGGTCAGGTTTCTGATCTGTATAATGATTCGTAGAGCAGGCACTTAGTTTTATTTGGAGAATTAAAGCCTCCATAAAGTTTTCGTTTTCCATCCTCCTTCACCCATCAGATCCCAACTGCATCGCACTCTCCAGATTCAGGGCACTGCTGGCCCAGCTACGTAAGAAATCCATGGCTGAAACTAAGAGATACAACTGAGTTTGGACTAGGTATAAAGAACCATACTTAGCATTAGCAAAAAGTTAGTCCCAATTACTGTATAACAACAGAGCTCTTCAGAAATGTTGGCTTTAGCTAGAAATGAGGACAAGTGTTTGTAAGAAAATAATATTCTGTTAATGAGTGGTTCATTAGAAAATGTAAATATGCATGCTTGAGAAGAAAACTCAAATGGGTTTTATTCCCAAATCTGAAGGAAAACTTTCCCCAGACCATAGCCTTAAAGATTCCACACTGACCAAAGTACACTCAGTTCTCAGAGCTCATTTAACCAGGCCAGGCATCATTTAGGTTCCTTTCTCTCATCTGCCTCCCCATCATTCCCCTGAACATTGGTTCTTGTGCAGCAGGCAAAGGTAATAAAGCAACTAGATAGATAATTCTTTGCAATTCATAAGCCTTTTTGTGTTTAGTCCTTACCAGAGGGAGAAAACTAAAACTACTCAGGAGAATAAGGGGTAGTTTTTTATATTATTTGTGGATTTAGATGCTCTCCCCATTACTATTGGATTATTATCTAATAATCAGGAAACAAATTATCTAGACAGCCCAATTATTTCAATAGTTTCCATTTAATATTCAGCATGTATATGCTTTTCCCCCAGAGGGATGTAAATATGCAGACAACATCAGGAAAAATTTAAGTAAGGCATAAGTAGAACTTCCCAAAAAGGAAAAATATTTTTTATATTGAAATGTACTCTGGGCACTTAAACAGTACCCAAAGTATTCCAAAGAACAGTGGTCCTATAAGATGCTCAGCTGAAAAACAGTCTCTGGTCAGTAAGTTTGGAAAATGTTTCATTATACATCTCTTTCCTAGAAATGAAAATCAATATTACAATAGTAAAGACTCTAATAAAGAGACACTTTGAATTTGAAAAAAAAAAATAAGTATTTTCCAAACTTATTTGCAAAGTCATTGTATAACTTTTATCAGAGTTAGTGTTCCAAGACATGGACTTTGGGAAATGCTGACCTACAATATGTTAAGATAAAGGAAATGATCTCACACACAAAAAAGGAATGATTTTAAGATAATTTAACATTACTCTGAGTCTAAAAGGATAAACCAAGGATAATTAGGTATTACAGAAAACTACAAATCTGTTACTTAAAATACTCAACTATAGGGGCGCCTGGGTGGCTCAGTCGGTTAAGCCTCCAACTTCGGCTCAGGTCATGATCTCATGGTTCATGGTTTGAGCCCCCTGTCAGGCTCTGTGCTGACAGCTAGCTCAGAGCCTGGAGCCTGCTTCAGATTCTGTGTCTCCCTCTCTCTCTGACCCTCCCCTGCTCACGCTGTCTCTGTCTCTCTCTCAAAAATAAAAGACATTCAAAAAACTTTTTTTTTTTAAATACTCAACTACAGGGCACTTGGGTGGCTCGGTCAGTTAAGCATCCAACTCTGGAGTTTGCCTCGGGTCATGATCTCACAGTTCGTGAGTTCAAGCCCCATGTTGGGCTGTGCTGACCGTATAGAGCCTCCTTGGGATTTTCTGTCTCCCTCTCTCTCTGCCCCTTCCCTGTTCATGCTCACTCACTCTCTGTCTCTCTCTCTCTCTCCAGAAATAATAAAATACTCAACTACATTGAGATCTATGCAGTTGAGTACATGTCAAATTTACAGTTAGGAAAAATAATTAGTTCAAATCCCACTTCTACTACTTACTAGCTGTGTATCCCTGAGAAAAGCATTTGATCTCTCTGAGCCATAGCTTCCCCATCAAAATAATCAGGATAACAGTATTTATCTTTCAGGATTGTTATGAGGAATAAGTTAAATAATGTATTAAACTCACCTGGCATAGTATAGGCACTTTGCAAACTGTAGATTATTTTCCTTCCGTTGCTATTCCAGATGAAGAATGGAGCCTCTCTTCATCTCTGCACTTTATTGATATCTCCTAGAACCAATGTGTATTCACTGACTCCACTGTAATGAGCCTGGAGTACTCAATAAATACACAGCATATTCCAAATGCAGAAGTAATAATAAAACAACACATCTCCTACCAAAACCACACATGGGAGATACCAAAACCCATACTGATTTCTGTATTTTGGCTAAACTGGCCACAGTTAATCTGCATGTTCAGGACTGGGATGCAAATTCAGTGGAGATGTTGAGCAGCCTTTATTATTCACCCAGTTTATGCCCTGACATAATGAGTTATAAAGAAGCCAGTTGTGTTCATCATAGCAGTACCCTGTGGGAGTGAATTTCAGTTATCCAATTTTTCAACTGGCAAACATTCATTGAAACACTGCCTACTATGTGTCATGTGCTAGACATATCAGTATGAATAAAATAAACTCCCTATGTTCCAAGCACTTAAAAGCCAAAGAACTACTGCATTTGGAGTCCAAAAAACTCAACATTGTTCCAGAGTCCTAAGCTACGCAGAGCCAGACCAGAGTAGAAGCCACTGTTCAGTGACTCAGTGTGTCAGTATAGACCTTGAATCAGTCAAGATGAGCTATAAACATGCTGCAATAACCAAATGACCCCCCCACCCAAATATTTATTTCTCCCACGAGTTATATGTCTACCACTGGTAAGCTGAGGGCTATCTTTCTGTGTTGTCGTCATCCTTTCTCTAGAAGTATTTGTCTGTACCATGGGAGAAGGAAAAGAAACACTTGAATGTCTCATATGGACAGGACATTGTATATGTAACTTACACTCAAAACTCATCGGCCAGAACTGGCCACATAGCCACACCCAAACAGAAGGATTCCAAAAAGTGAAATTCTGTCATGTGCCCAGAGTGGAGGAGACCTGGAATATTTAACATTTGCATGGGCCCCTTTCCCAACTAATAGGAGTATTTCTCAGTTTTCTTGGTTTTTTTTTCAGTCTAATCTTCATATTAATTTACATTATGTATGACTATAATGTGAGAGTTAGCATAAGCAGCTAAGATCATAGATTAGCAGGGTTCAAATTCAGACTAGACATTTACTAGCTATGTGACCTTGAACAAGTTATCTAACCTCTCTAGACCTTATTTTTGCTAACCTGTAAAATGCAGGTAAGAATTATATATACTTGTCAGCCATTGTTTAAGGATTGAATGACTTTAAGTAATTACAGCACTTAAGAGCTTTATTATTTTAGAAAAAAGCAATTCTTCCCATTCTCCATTTTTATTTCCCAAAGACTCAATTCTTTTAGCCAGTTCTTTTGATATTTTCTTCATATCTCTAACATTTATACTGCTGATTCTTGATTTAATTTGAAGCATTATCTCACAAAGAAAAGATGATTTCTTTTTTTTCTCCCCCTCTTTACATACACATTCACCCTCCTACCCATCATCCTCCTAATATATTTGTATTGTAATTTGAGTAAAATCAATATGTATTGCTCACATTATAAATGATCACTTAACTCTATGCTTTCCTTTCCTGGATAATCTTTTGTTTTCCCTGTAGTTAACATCATCTTCTGTTGTATGTTTGCTTGTTTATCTATGTGGTCATAACTAATTAATCCCCAAGCTTTTCTCCAGGTGTATCAATTTCTCTCAATCCAATCCAATATTTTAGTACTGTTTCAACTACATCTTCTTAAAGAAACCTCTCCTAGAGTCCTTTGACCTCCTGCAATCTAGACTGGTTGTGTCCAGTGCATGGCTGGCACCCTGGAGTCTCCTTTCACCACCACACTGAGGACTCTTCTGGCTACCCTCCAATATTGGATTGAGTCTTTTTGTATCCCAGGTCTTAACTTTTTCTTAGTTAGCCTTTCATTTCAGTGGAGCCCTTGCTCTAGTCATTTCCTGAGAGGATTCTTGGAAACTAAGTTTTGGATACACTCAGTGTCTAAAAATGCATTTGTTCTACTTACCACCAGAGGGGCAGAGAGGGAGGGAGACACAGAATCTGAAGCAGGCTCCAGGCTCTGAGCTGTCAGCACAGAGCCCAACTCAGGCAGGGCCCGAATTTACAAACCCTGAGATTATGACCCGAGCAGGAGTCATAATCTTAACCGAATGAGCCACCCAGGTGCCCCAAGGATAGAATTCTTGGTTGCAATAATTTTCTTTCAGGTTTTGAAGGTGTTGCTTTGTTCTTTTGTAACTTTCAGTGCTTAGAAGTCTGATGTCATTCTGACTCCAGAGGTTTTATAGGATACTAGTGTTGTTGTTTTTTCTTCTCTGAAAGGTTTTTAAGATTCTTTTTATCTTTAGTACCTTAAAATCTGTTTTTATATTTTCTTCATGTCTCTGTATGACATGTTTATATTCTAACTCTTGATTTTTTTTTAATTTGAGGCATTACCTAAGGAAGAATGATTTCTCTTTTTGTTCCCTCCCTGCTCTTACACGCACATTACAATTGCTACCCCTCATCTTCTTAATATATTTAATAATATAAAAAATATACTGCTGTAGTGTGAGTGAAATGTCCATTGGGCCGGGCACTTGGCAAGCCCTTTCAATATGGAAAGCTACCCCCTTCAATTATGGGGTATATTCTTAGATTAATGAATTATTTCTCCCCCTCTTTTTTCTCTGCTCCCTCCTACTAGAACCCTTAGTGTGATATTGAACTTTCTAGGTTATCCCGTTTATAGTTCTTTATCTCTTCTATTTTTCCATCCCCAAGGTCTTTTGCTCTTTCTCAGAGATTTCCGCAACCTTATTTTCTAAGCCTTCTATTGGGTTTTTCAGTTTTTGATGGTATATTTTTAATTTCCACTGCTCTCTTTTATTCTCTGAGTGTTTCTCTTAGAAACTTTTATCCTTTTTACAATGCCTCTGCTTATCTCTAAGGCTATTAATAGGCCTTGTTTCGTTTTATATTTTCTTTTCTCAGCATAGTCTCTCCTCTAAACTGCCGTTTTATTTCTTTAGCTTGGGCTTCTGTCTTTCCTGTTAGATGTTTTTCACAACTTCCTGGTGATCCCTGGATGTTTACTGAGATTTAAGAGAAGAGAGCTCAGTAGCTGTTAGGAAGCTCTGAGCACATGGATAGGGTTCTTTATCTAGAGGCTTCACTTAGAGTGATCTGGCATGGCCTTTTCTTTTCTTTTTTTTTTTTTTTTTCTTTTCTTTTTTAACTTTGTTTATTTTTTGGGAGGGAGAGATACAGAATCCAAAGCAGGCTCCAGGCTCCGAGCTGTCAGCACAGAGCCCAACACGGGGCTTGAACTCACAAACAGCAAGATCATGATCTAAGCCAAAGTCAGACACTGAACCGACTGAGCCACTCAGGCACCCCTGGCATGGCCTTTTCTTTAGGAAACCAATGAAAGCAATGTCAGAAGCTTTAAGTGGATTCTCTTAGTCTGGTCAGGATCTCCAGAAAAGTTTCCTCCAATGTCCTTCCTGGAGAGTGTAAGTTTGAGCACTAGGTTTCTGAGAGTCCAATGGGGAAATAATCTGTATGGAAATGTTCATTTATCCACCTGTTTTGGGCATAGTACTACTGTCCCCATTTTTAACTGTACCCCATGTCTCCCACTCTAGAAACCCAATTTTATGCTTTTCAGAGAATAAGCCACTAGCTTTTTTCTAGAGTGGGGAAGGGGTATTTGTCCAGCTATGCAGGTTAGAGGAGATCTAGAAGTCCAACTGCATTTTAAACAGACTTCAACAAATCCCTCTGATTTTAGCTCCACACTCACCCCCAACTTCCAGCAGTATGTGGTATCCAAGGGGTGAATCAGGTTATTTCTCAGCCTCCTCCACTGCTGGCTTAGGATTCATCTTTCTCAAATCTGCTAAATCCATCTGTTCATCTGTTTTCCAGATACCGAAGTTCACTTGCTTTTGTTTCCTTTTCCATCTCTATGTCTTTATAGATTTATGTAGTTTCCTTTTTTTTATATCTTTACTCTGGTTTTAGTGAGATTTTGGGAGAGAGTAGTTTGTAATGAGTGTGTTCAATATGCTGCCTATAACAGAAGTCCCAGCAGCATCGTTTTCGAGAATGATATGACCAGCCATATTCATGTTTAAGTCAGGAAAAAAATGTTTTCCTTTGTTCTGCCAGAAATAACCATTACCAGTACTAGCTTGAAGCTGGCATGAATGCTTATGTCAGCCCGCTTATTCCCAACTGCTCCTACAGGACCATAGGCAGAGCCACGCTGGGCCTCAGCCATGGGCCATCCACTCAGGTTTCCATGCCTAACAGCAGTGATGTAAATGATGTTCTCAACCCAGTGCCCTGTCTGTCTGATGTTTGGTGATGACCCCAACAACCTCAACTTCCCTTCACTACACAAAACATGAGAACTGAATCAGTGATCATTTAGCTCAGCTGCATCGAGTACTATTTGTGAAGACTATTAGAAGTCTGCAAGTTATATCAGTGAAATCTCCAGGTTCTAAGTAGAAGGGATGACCAGAAGCAATGGATGATTTGCTCACCAATGTAGTCACAGAACCTTGTACATAGTAGTGTACTAATAAATATTTGTTCAGTAAATTTACATCTCAGTTTTTCTGGGTACTGGCTTTTTTCATCTTGGGCAATCCATCTTAACCTCTTAGTCTCAGTTTCTTCTTCTGAATAGTCATGATGATAATCACAACCTATGCCCTACAACTAGTTTTGTAAGTCAATATATACACTGGAAAAAATTGCCCCAGAATGCTAGTAGTCGTTGTACTAAAATGGCAAGATGATATGGGTAGAGTTTTGTTCTTTTTAATCTATTCTCCAGACTTTCTATAATGTGCCTATATTGTTTAGTGAAAAAAAGTAACAAAATGTGTGGACTAATAAAAGCTTTGCCAGCATTGAGAAATGTGTGAATATTAAAGGCAATGCGAGGAGGGCAAAGGATTTGATTCCATTTTTTTTTTATCCCACATTATAATCAATTGCTCATGTGGAAAATATAAGCAAAATGCCTAAGCGGTTCACCTAGAGTTATAAATGTTACTCTCTCCAACATTTTTGAGGGGCTGATCATTAATTGAGTTAACCACTGGCAACTTAAGATATAAGAGCTTTTTGTAAGAATGAATGAGTTGAATACCTACATGAAACTGAGGGTAAGCAATATTGAAGAGACAGGGAAGAGGAAGGCAGGAAGGTGGGAAGAAGGTACTGGGAGTGTTACCCTGCCAATGGAATTTATACTGTATTTTTCTTTTCGGTGTTTCAGAAACTTCAAAATTACAAACCACGGGCCGCAAGCAGTCAGTCTCAAGGAGCCTGAAACACCTCTTCCATTCCTCAAATAAGTTTGTGAAGACCTTAAAACGGTGAGTCCTATACAGCTTTTCCAGGAACTCTTACCTTCTCAGGAATCAGCTGGTTTGGGTTCTAAGTAGAAACTCGGTAGAAATTTCCTCTGTTATTAAAAAGAGTATGAGATTCACTTTTCTCCTGAGAATTTGCGCAAGATAGTAATTTCTCTGAGTACTAGTCTGTGAACATATGATACTTAACAAGACTGTGCTCACAGTTAAATGATCTTTTATCACATCCAAAAGTATGTTTTTCCATGATTCAAGCTTGGTAGAGGAGACACTTGAAGACAATTTTTTATTTTGATTTTTCCTTTTAGGGGACTCTACATAGCTGTTATATTTTATTACAAAGACAATATGTTAGTCACCAATGAAGATCAAATACCAATTGTTGAAATTGATGACTCTCACACCAGTTCCATTACACAGGATTTTCTGTGGTTCACAAAGGTATACTGAGTTCTGATTTCATTTTGCACCAATGTTTCTGTGCACAAATCTCTGCAAACTTTGTTGGGGAGTCTCCAATGATCAAAGTATTGGGGTGGGAGGAAATTATCTCAAAGGTCTTCTTTCTGCCCTGATATGCCCTATGCCATAAAAAAATGCCAAAGTAGCATCTACAGTACATTTTCAAAGCAAAGAAGCTTGCATTCTGTCAGATTGTGTCTCCACTATTCTGAGTTATGGGATCATTTGGCAAAGACTAAACTGTGGATCTGACTATTTCATTAACATTCAGATCTTTTTCCAATTGGACAGAGATCAAAAAGTTGTTTTGCATGTATCTGAAAATGGACTGGAGAACAAACATCAGGGGTCAGGTTTCCTTTTCCCTGCTTTTTGCTTTGATGCCACAACCTAAATCATGTACTGGCTTGGATGATGATATGACCTCATGACTTCTTTTGCAGCTGTCTTGTATGTGGGAAGATATAAGGTGGTTGAGGCAAAGCGTACCTATCTCCATGTCCTCATCCACAGTGCTGCAAACTCGGCAGAAGATGCTCGCAGCAACAGCCCAGCTACAGGTGAGAGGCCAAGTTTCAACTCATATTCTAAAGAAATCTTAGAAAAACTCGGTCAGTTCAGTTACCAGGCCCACCTGGAAAGGAAAAGGATGGGCCCCTTTTTCTTCCAGATCCCTAAGCGTGTGAAGGCTTCTGGGGTATTTGAAATGCACATCTGCTCACATACGGAATCTGTGCCTTTTGCAATTTTCTGGACAAGGAACAAGGGTCTCTCTTGAAGAGTCTAGGAGTGACACCCCCCCCCCCGAAACAAAAGGTGAGCCTTGACTTCTGGATTTGATATTAATCATTTCTCCTTTCTGGGCCTCAGTTTTATCACTTGCCAAATAAGAGGAGTTTGACTGGATCCCCTAACAAACTCAAGCAGCTCTGGCACCCTTGCATCTGTTAGTGCACAGAGATGGAAAAAGAGACCAGCAGATATTTTGAGGAGTTTCTTGGCTTGATCTTCTGCTAAAGCACAGGAATTTGCATACATTTTTGCTTACTTTAAAAAAAAGGAGAAGAAGAAAGAAAGAAAAATCTGAGAAGCTTAACTTTAATCCTGTATTGAGTTATCCTTCCAGATTATTAACCCAATCAGATCAGGTTCCCAAGCACTGCACGAATATCTGTAGGCTACTGAGCCTCTCCTAGAAAGTATACTGAATTTTAACCAAGTTCTTCTGGCTTTTCCTTTCATTGTTTTCTGGTATTAGCTGAATTTGTGATTCTTAGCTACATGGAACTGGAGTCTTTAAAAGATCGCTGGGCCTTTATTAGTGATGATGGTATTTCCCTATGAAGCTGTCAGTTACATAAACCCCAGAAATACACATAACAGGAATCTATGTTAGCTGTGTTTGGTCAGGACATACCAGCCAAGGCATAAAAATAGGATCATAACAACAAAAAAATATTTTTGTGGCTCCACCTCCACCAGCAATTACAGGAACTTCATTTCTTGACCCATACAATAATAACAATTCAGCCACCTGAAATAGTAATAATTATTGTGTTGCTATTATAATTCTGAAAGGCAGCTCTTACTCCTTCTGTGGTATACTCCATTGCATAGGCAAGTTACTGTCTTGTGTGTTCAGCAAAGTCAGAGATTTTAGCAAACAGTGTTCTCAATTTCAATGCACTTGACTTCAAAATCTTCTTCAACTCAAAGGGAAGTTCTTGGAGCTGGGCCATGATGACTGTACTGAATTCAAAGCTCCCCTTCCTGGGGCGCCTGAGTGGTGTCCGACTTTGGCTCAGGTCATGATCTCTCAGCTCATGAGTTCGAGCTCCACATCAGGCTCTCTGCAGAGCCTGGAGCCTGCTTCAGATTCTGTGTCTCTGTCTCTCTCTGCACCTCCCTCACTCGCACTCTGTATCTCTCTCTCAAAAAGAAACATTAAAAAAAAATAAAGACCTTAAAAAAAAACTACCCTTCCTTTCATCACTGACCAGCTTGAGTTGGAACAAACCACTGTACCTGACGAAACTGTTCTTTCCTTAAGAGAAAGTTCATTGCCAAGAGGCTCCTTGGTATCAGTTAAATTCTTTCTCAGGAGACTCAGACACTTCAATGGGCTCTCTATTAACCCACCATAGAGCCCAGACATGCTTGGATCACAGAGTGAACAACTTTTCAAATAGGTTGTTTATTCCTAGAACACATTCATCTGATATTAGCAACATGAGAAGGGTATGGCCATCACAGCCAATGCAGCTAGATGCTGAAGGGCTAGAGAGAAGCCATGATGATCAGTGTGCCCCTACTCAGCTAGTCTCATTGAAATAGCTTTTGGATTTCCTTAGCCCCCGATATATAAATATATATCATAATTTATCAACTCTCTTCTGATATCATTTCCTTTTTTGTCCAGCTTAGATTCCTTGGCCCATCCTAATTATTCCCTTCAAAATATTCTAAATTTCTGGTCACTGTCTCCCTGCCACCCCATATTATTTATTTGGAAAAATCCAAGCCTGGATGAATCCAACATGTCCTGGAGTACTTGCACATTGCTGCATAAAAGTCACCATAAAAGGGGTCTGACTTTTTTTTATTATTAAATTCATCGCTGCAATTCTGTGCTCATATTCTGTTTCTCTACTAATTTCACTTTCCCCAACTATAAGGCAACTATTTAAAACATGCTTTCTCTTGCACCCCTCTCCCTTCCCTATAATCTCCATCCCCATATCAGGTGAGGACTTCACTGTATAATTCATTAAGAAAAAATAAATGGGAATTCTTTTTCCACCACCAAGTTGAAAAGCCCCCTGGCATTAACCCCACTTTCTCTTTCATTCCTCCTTATTAAAACAGTACTGGTTGGATAAATGAATACATTTGTCTCTCCAATCCCTGTACTCCAAAGATCATACTTGGGGTACTCTATCTTCCCAGAAAGAAAAAGGAAATCACAGAAATGTACCGCGTGCCATAGTTACCACCTGAATAATTCGCCAGCCCTGCATAGTGTACAGTAAATAGTACTCAGTAAATAGTTACCCTTTACAGAGCCCATCAGAGGCCAGAAGGCCACAGCACTGCTATACGGCTATGCATTCCTTTCTCTTCTTCACATTTCTAGTTGCCTGGTTATTTAACCAGAGTCACTGTCATATTTTTTTTCTTTTTGTAGGACCTATTGCCCAAACTATTTGCTGATCTTTAGGGATGAAAATGTCTGAAAATAGTGAAATCACTTTTTATGTTTAGGCAGAGGGGAGGGAGTGACAAGGCAGAAAAACATATTTCAGAAGAGGAAGAAAACAATGTGGGGAAATTGCTACTTAATATTTTAGGTCTCTTTGTTAATCTAACATTTTTTTACAATGTTATGAGGAAAGCAAAAAACGCATGGGGCACCTGGGTGGCTCAGTTGGTTAAGCATCTGACTCTTGCTCTCCATTCAGCTCATGGGTACATGAGTTTGAGCCCCATGTTGGGCTCTCCACTGAGAGTGCAGAGCCTGCTTGAGATTCTCTCTCTCCCTCTCTCTCTTTGCCCCTCCCCTGTTCATACTCTCTGTCTCTCCAAATAAATAAATAAATAAAAACTTTTAAAAAACAGCTTGACTGGCATCAGCCATACATAAATCCTGTGGTCCTACCCCTGGTTTATTTCACTGTCCCCCCTTTCCAGCATCACTACCACTGACTGATTATTCCAGTTATATCAAAAGCCGCCAAAGTTATGCTCTAGCTTCCAGTATGAATACTCCCCAATCCATTCTCCATACTTCTGCCAGAATAGCCAATAAGAGATTCTGACCCTGACTCATTTTCTTTCAAGAGTGGCTCTGACATTTTATCAAGGCACACAAACGTCTTCTCACCATTTCTCCCTCCCTCCTATTTCCACAGGAAAATGTGACTTACCTGTATCACAGAGCATACCAAACACTGTCCGCCAGGTGCCTTATATTCTAATTTCTGCCCTATAGTGAAGTCCCTTAATACATAATAATAAAAAATAATCATGAAACAACTTTCATTTATTTCACAGAATATATGCCAGCCACTGTGGTAAATGCTTTACAAACCATATCTCACTTAACCTATACCACACCCTAATGAGAATGTAGTATTATTTTTTTAGAGTTTACTTATTTACTTGAGAGAGACAGAGACAATGTGAATAAGGGAGAGGCAGAGAGAGAGGGAGAGAGAGACAGAATCAAGCAAGCTCCATACTGCCAGTGCAGAGCCCAACACGGGGCTCAAACTCACAAAACTGTGAGACCACAACCTGAGTCAAAACCAAGAATTGGACACTTAACCAACTGAGCCACCTAGGTGGTCCAAGAATGCAGTATCGTTGATATTCATTCAACAAATATAAAACTGTGGCCTAGAAGGGTTAAATAACTTGCCCAAGGTTGCACTAATAGGAAGTAGCAGAGTCTGGATACAAATCCAGATCTGTATAACTCTAAAGCCTACATTTTTCCAATATTTCATCATCTCATTATGTGTTCATTTACAAAAAGCAAAAAGTTTAAATAGAAGAAATTATCCACATTATAGTTTAAAAAGAAAAAGTAGTCTATTCTGCATCATTTGGAGCCTATTTAGAAATGGTCTTAGGTTTTATTTGAAAGAAAGTAATTAATTGATTAATATTATCTAAGCAGGAGGAAAGACAATTATCTGTCAGCATATGGATTAAGAATAGTAATAAGATAAGAAAACCTATAATTTGCCAAGACCTCACACAGTTTTGCCTACCCTTAGGAAAATGACAGAGTCCCAAAGAGGCAGGAGTATATGTTGCTCTTACATTGAGGGGTATCCAAATTACTTATTCTCAAAATACAGTAATCATCTGACACGGTAGATTGGGTTACATTAAACTTTCTTCCTCCGTAGCTTTTTTTTTTTTAACATTTATTTATTATTTTTGAGAGACAGAGTAAGACAGAGCATGAGCAGGGGAGAGGCAGAGAGAGAAGGAGACACAGAATCTGAAACAGGCTCCAAGCAAGCATTCAGCACAGAGCCTGATGCGGGGCTCGAACCCACGAACCGTGAGATCATGACCTGAGCTGAAGTTAGATACTCAACTGACTGAGCCACTCAGGCGCCCCCCTCCATAGCTTTTAGAAATGAGTACTAGTGAGTAAAAGCCATGTGACAACTTAAGAATACCAGGTCTTTTTCATTTTTCAAGGACGGTGATAAAGGCTTCCCCATAATTTTACTCTCCTTTTCCAGGCCTTCATATCTACTCTGGATTTCCTTCAACTTCTCATGTCACCCTAAGCTGAATAAAGGTCTCTAAATAGTATGCATCTATCTAAGGCTTATTGATAGTCCTGTGATTTGGTCTGGTTATAACCTAGATGCATTCCTGTGGACCATCAGGTGGCTATTATTCCTCTTTAACTTGTAGGATTCTCAGAGTTCCCAGATCTCCCAGTCTTGACTGCAGAGCATGAAAGGTATTAAGATGGTTTGGTTTTCCTTTAGGTCCTAAAGAGTCCCAAATTTGCCCTCTTAGAACATAGATTTATTTATTTTCACAAGGATATTCTGCTTTGAAATTGGGCTCTCCCCAGAGCTAGCCATCCAACCCAACTTGATATCAATAAAGAATTTCAGGAAGACTTTTGTGCTTTCTCATTCAAACTACTTGTCAACATATCCAAAGCTGATGGCGAACCACTGATGATAACTCTGCTTAAATGAAATGACTACCTCATTCAATGAATCCCCACCAGCTGTAGTCCAAAATAAACAATAATTTGCAATATCAATTCAGTCAACAAAGAGTTATCGAGCTGTTACAGTATGCCAGGCACTGTGCAAGAAACCCAGAGATACAGAAATGAAACAACCATGACCTCATGCCATGTACATCAATATGCAGGAAAGCCAGAATCACACTAAGATATAAGCTTGTGTAGGAAGAAATAAAAGACAAAAGAAGCGATGGTAAATTCTAAGAGATTTGGGAAAGTCTTCCCAGAAAAAATAAAACTTTGGTGGAGTCTTGAAAATGAGTAAGTGTAAGCCAGGGTGGGATTCCAATTAGAGCAGTAAAGAAAGCCCACACCCTGACTTGTATGAAACTTGGGAGTTTACAAAATACTTTCTCAAGCATTGTTTGACTTAATCCTCCAGACACTCTGTAAGGTAAGGATTAGCATAGGACTCCTAATTTTAGATGATGAAACTCTGGGCCAAAGAGGATAAATAATTCCTCAGGAGTCTAAGAGTTAATGAACAGCAGCCTGCCTTGAAACTCAACAGCTATATAATTGCAGGCTCAGCAGCAGCAGCGTGCTAGCGCCAGCTTGTACTGGCTCAAGAGAGCCAGCTGTTAAATGTTCAGGAATTTTGAAAACCCAACTCTTGGTAGCTTGGTAGCTTTAAATTGGCTAGCATCAGTGGGAGCATTTACACCACAGAAATTGGCATATGCTATAAATCAGGCCTTCTTTTTGTGACAGCCAGTTTACCAGTTTATTTGCCAGTATTACTTTGCAGTAAATGGCTTGTATGTAAATAAAACTGTAATACACCAAGGACTAGACCGAAAGCCATAACCAAGTAAATTCCTTCTCTATGATTTAGAAGTCAATTATTTGAAATGAATAATATGACTGAATGATCAGGTTATTTTAAAAAATAATGATCCTACCAAATGAATTTTTATGTGTCAATAATTATTTATAAAATTTCTTACTTAGATGTCCAGTTCTAACAAGGAAAAATAAAAGACAAGACATAAGACACAGTCTCTACCTGGAAGGAACATTCCAGTGTTTTCATATCTGTAGATACTGACCTGCTGGCTCATTCATTTTTAGGTCATCTGTGTCACTTTTACAAGTTTCAGTTCTACTTTGGCTCTCCTGCAAACAGGTCATCAGCATTTATCTGAGCTCGCAAATAACAGCTGAGAGCTCTGAGATGATTTATTTATACTTTTGAAAAATCACAGATATTCAAAATAAAAGGATACTTTATCTTCCTCATCCAGTGTTCTAGGTTAGAAATCTTCAAACCCTGCATATTTTTAAAATTCTATTTTAGTAACATCTTCCTGGGCCCCTCCACATTTGATGTGGCATCTTCCTACCTTTCTAAAAGTACTGTCTGCCTCAGTTGACCTAGCTTACAAACAATTTTAACGTAATTTTAAATAAATAGAAACCCCTGAAATGCAGATAAGTCAAACCAGGCCAATCTCCTAATTAAAGTATCTTGAAAGGAATGTGCAATCATTTGGGGACCTGTACAATGTACTGCATTGTCAATTCGCTTTTTCATTTTAAACATCCCCATTTCATACCAGTTTACTGTAGATCTCTTGAAAACTCCACAAGTGGCATACTTGAAATATCAGGCATTTTTCTTTAAAACATCTGGGATTCTCTTCAAGTGCTGGTAACTGAGGTCTATGTGCTGGTGTGTCTATGTGGGTAAGAGATATTTACAGATATTGAATATGCTTAAAAAAACATAATTTTTGTGCCTCTTGCTATAATCTTTGCAAGCTTATGGTGAAGAGATTTTCTTGGAGTTTCTGTTAAGTCCATTTTCTGTGGTGCCACATACTCTAGTTTTAAGTTTGCTTAAAAAAAAAAAACTTCTTAGAAACATCAGATAATTATTCATTGTCTTTTGTTCTTTTTTTTTTTTTAAACGTTTTATTTCTTTCTGAGAGAGAAACAGTGTGAGCAGGGGAGGGTCAGAGAGAGAGGGAGGTACAGAATCTGAAACAGGCTCCAGGATCTGAGCTAGCTGTCAGCACAGAGCCCGATGCGGGGCTCGAACCCACAAACCGTGAGATCATGACCTGAGCCGAAGTCGGACGCTTAACCAACTGAGCTACCCAGGTGCCCCTCAGTGTCTTTTGTTCTAATTATGTTGCTTTGTTTGCACAATATCATCCAAGCTACCAGAAATCTATTCGTTTCTAGAATTTACTTGGAACACACAACTTGGGAAGAGTTTACTATGAGCCCATTAAAGACCGGCATGGAAACATCCTCATAGTCACCATCAGAGAAGTGGAGATGCTCTATTCATTTTTTAATGGCAAATGGATGCAAATCTCAAAGCTACAAAGCCAGAGGAAGTCTTTGTCAACACCTGAGGAGCCAACAGCCTTAGACATTTTACTGATAACCATCCAGGTATGTAGTCTTTCAGTTTTTTAATACTGTATATTTAAAGTTCCAAACACACTTATTGAGGTGTTAGTGAAATATGCTAAGAGCCATTTACAAATGTAGTGATGGAGTAGAGAGGGTCCAGAGGCATTTCACTGTTTGTATTCCACACATAGGAAAGGTTCAGAAGCTTATTTTTTATTTATCACTCTCCAGATGTGTAATTGGTCAAGCAACACAAGTATAGTGAGCACTCTGAAAATGGCCCTGACCAATAAACCAATGAGAAACACTGAGACAAATGTTTGAGTAAGGGTCTACAGGTAGTATAATCAAAACATTAAACCAACACCTGAAGTGACTATAATAATAATATATTTCTAGACTGTGTGTGTGTAAAACACTATGAACAAAAACACTCTTACATACATTTACTCATTTGTTCCTTCTAATATTCCTCTGGGTCAGGCAGGCATGATTAAATCCATTTTAGGAATGAAATAACTGAGGCTCACTCAAAGAGATTCTATGACATAGGGCCACACAAAGAAGCAGGTTTAGTGAAGCTAATGAAGCATCAGCATATTCAGCTCTTCACTTGCATTAGCCCCTACCAGTGCCCTGGCAGGGATCCTAACAACTTCACATCCACAATTTTGTATTCTCCTTAAAGAAGGTACCAAAAATTGTATTCACTTCAGTCCCCGCAAAACTCAGGTTTGCCCCGGGCATACAGCTAGAAAATAGCAGGACTGAAACTTAAACCCAGATCTTCTGGCCAGAATCAGGCTTCTTTCTGCTACATTCCATCACATTCTGGGGCAGGAGTTAGGATTTTAGTCATGAGGGATTGAAGACAAATAAAAGGATGAAAGACTCACCTGAGAACTGAATAGCCACCAAACTGCAAAATTCAGTCAGCTTAGATCAAGACTCAGGCTAGATGGCATAACTGAGATACAAAGCACATCTTCTGCTCCTGAGTTCAGCACTCTCTCCACACCACCACAGTCCTCACATGTTCTTACATGAGCATGGGCTTCATGCTGTTTCCCTCCCTCTCTCCCTCCCTCCCTTTCTTCCTTCTGTCTTGCCTTGCCTTGCCTTTCTTTTCCTTTCTTTCCTTTTTTAAACCCAGTCATGGGGATGATTTTGATGGTACTCTCCAGTTAGGCAGAAAGGCTGGCAGAAACAGCTACCTTAACTGAAGTCTGGCATATATCCACAAACCGCCAGTCTGGAGTAATGGGAAAGAAAGGGCCCAGTCCCACATAAACAAGCCAAACCCAAGCCTTGATGCCAGTAGCCACTCATGATCACCCTAAAAAGCTAAGCAACCACCCCACTAACTTACTTTCATTCCCCACTAAGGAGTGGTTGATAGAATAATCTCACCTTTCCATTCCTTGCACTAACCCAAACCAGAACGGAGTCCAGTGTAGCAAAGGTAAGCTAATTGGTCAAAGCCAATACCTCTGGCTTTGATTTTATGGAATTTGGGTTCATATGAAATTGATAGAGGGTGGGGGGGGGCAGGGAACATGGACACATTCGTAGCTCTCCTCTTCACCCTTTATAAGTGCTAAAAGAAACATTTTTAAAAATCACAAGAAATTGAGCTTTTACAGGGTGACTAATACACTAATCCCCTATAGGGATAAACTGGGGTCTGGGCTACCTTTGCTCCTAGAAACACAGCACAGGCCCCAGCATAATATAATACCTGGTTTCTCCTAGACTTATTACATTAAAAATGTGTTACAGGTGCAGAAAAATTCCAATCTGGCAAAAGGTTGTTAGAAAAGGAGACCAAAAATAGAGGCAAGATCAGGTTTCCACACAGATCCAAGTGGAAAATTTACCCCCGCTGACTGGCACATTTCTGCTTGATGTCATTCCCACCCACCCCCACTCTCCTTCTCCTCCTACTTCTCTCTGCCCTCCTTCCCATATAGGTCTTACACTAGAGAGGAAATGGGGGATAAAACTACTAGGGCTGGTATTCAGTCACTCCTAGACTTTAATTATGTCAGAAGTTGGCCCCACCAACTCAACAGGAAAGTAGTAACAAGTCTTGGTGTTTGCCCAAAGCAGGCTGGGTACTTCCCACAATTCTCGGCCACAAACCACTCTCTTTTCTCATGGTCAGTAGAGGGATGACCACTAGGCCTTCAGATTGGAAACTTGGGGCTCCTTTCTATTATATCACAACACATACTGAGGCACCAGTTTGGAATGTGGCTAACTGGGTATGCTTCCTGACTCCACCTTGTCTAGTAATGTGACTAAGGCAAGATATTTCATTTCCAAAACTTGTATTTCCCCCTCTGCCAGAAACCCTACATCACAGGGTTCTAAGGAAGATCAAATGAGTTAATATGTAAAGCATGAGAAAAGTGGCACAAAGTGAGCACCCGATAAACGTTAGTGATTGTTATTATTTCTTTACTCAGAAAAATACAAACAATGCTAGGCCCTCCACAGGACATACCGAGGACATCTCCTCCCATCCCTACCTTCCCACAAGACCCTGGTACTGGCTCAATCAACCATCGGGGCATTAGACCGCTCCCTCCACATTTCCATAAGAACTAAGAAAAAGTTGTATGTAAGGTCTGCGATTGGGTTATCAAAACAAATAAGGGCTTTAAGAAAATCTGGGTCCATAACTAATCTACTAATCCCTAGGGCCCCAGGGAAGCTCCAGGGTCTAAACCTCTCAAATTCCTGACCCTCTCAAGTCCCAGACCTTCATTATGGACCTTTCGCATATCTAGAAGAGAGAGAGAAGTCCTTTACACACTTGCCTGGGACGTATAAGGGAGTTACTATGGACAAGTTAGAGTCCCTCTGAGCAAACTGATTGGCAATGAGAGTATTTCTAATAGAGAGGCCCCTCTCAGATGGTGAGTTACCCAGACATTCATCTCCAGGGTCATCTTAATAACTAGAAACTTCACAGATGAACTTTTCTTTGAAGCTTCATCTTTCATATCTGCACTGTATTTTCAAGTTATAACACTTTGTCACATCTATAATATCATTTGATCCTCATGAAAACCCAGTGAGATTGAGTGTATGCTTGTGTCTCATTCACAGGTGAAGCTATGGATTTCAGAGAAATAATTCCTTAGGGTCATAGTAGCCAAAAAGCAGCATAGGTGAAACTAGGACCCAAATCTTCTGACACCTGGTCAGGTACCCTTCCCATTCTACACAGCTGCTTTACATGCCCTCCCCCTCCTTTTCTCTGAATCCTTCAAAAAAAAAAAAAAGAAAAGAAAAGAAAAGAAAAAAAAAAGGTATCATCCTAGAGAGGATGTGGTGAAGCTTTCCTTCTGCCCCTCCCAACCCTGCTTTCCTTCTCCTTCAGCATTCCTGTCACCCTGTCTTCTCATACCTACAATGCCCAGGACCAACTACCTCTTCTGCCCTATTCTGTTGTTTCTTTTTTTCAATACATTCCTGCTTTTTCTACCCCCAAGCAGCCCCTAATACAGGGATCAAAAACTACAGGAATCAGGAAGATGATGAAAATGAGTCAACTGAGCTGCACATGAGAAACAAGTTCACACAAAAACATGTTTATCAGTGTTCATAGCAGAAAAAGAGTAGAAACAACCAAGTGTAATGGATAACAAAAGTGGCATTCATATAATGGAATATTACTCAGTCATAAAAATGAATGAAGTCCTGATCCATCTTGGAAAGTGGATGAACCTTGAGAACACCATGCTAAGTGAAAGAAGAGAGGCAAAAAATGCCATGTATTGTATGATTCCATTTATACGAAATACCCAGAATATGCAAATCCACAGAGACAGAAAGAAGATGAGTGGTTCTAGAGGCAAAGGGAGGAGGGACTGGGGCATGACAGCTAATGAATGCAAGTGATGGAGTGATGAAAATGAATGGGTAGTGCTGACAGTCACACAAGCTTGTGAACACAGGAAAACACAGAATCGCACACTTTAAAAGGGTGAATTTTAGAGTATGTGTATTATATCCCAATTTAAAAAAAAGGAACAAGTGGAAGTAACAGACACTACAATAATCTGGAGGGCCCTTGTGCCATGTAAAGAACAGCCCATTCAGCCACAGCCAACTGCAGTGGGAAAAAGGGGTCCCAATGTTGAATGTTTTCCAATTTTTAAAAAGAAGTTGAAAATCTAGTTTTGAATAAAATGTCCGTATTTTTTTCTTAAATAGTTTATTATCAAGTTGGTTTCCATATAACACCCAGTGCTCATCCCAAAAAGTGCCCTCTTCAGTGCCCATCACCCCCCTTCCCCTCTCCCCCACCACCATCAGCCCTCAGTTTGTTCTCAGCATTCAAGAGTCTCTCATGGTTTGCCTCCCTCCCTCTCGCCAACTATTTTCCCCCTTCTCCTCCCCCATGGACCTCTGTTAAGTTCCTCCTAATCCACCTATACGTGCAAACATATGGTATCTGTCCTTCTCTGCCTGACTTATTTCACTCAGCATAACACCCTCAAGTTCCATCCATGTTGCTACAAATGACCAGATTTCATTCTTTCTCATTGCCATGTAGTATTCCATTGTATAAATATACCACATCTTCTTGATCCATTCATCAGTTGATGGACACTTAAGTTCTTTCCATGTTTTGGCTATTGCTGAGAGTGCTGCTATGAACACTGGGGTACATGTCCCCATATGCATCAGCACTCCTGTATCTCTTGGGTAAATTCCTAGCAGTGCTATGGCTAGGTCATATGGGAGTACTATTGTTAATTTTTTGAGGAACCTCCACATTGTTTTCCAGAGGGGCTGTACCAGTTTACATTCCCACCAAGAGTGTAGGAGGGTGCCCATTTCCCCACATCCTTGCCAGCATCTAGAGTCTCCTGATTTGTTCATTTTAGCCACTCTGACCGGCGTGAGGGGGTATCTCAGTGTGGTTTTGATTTGTATTTCCCTGATGGGGAGGGATGCTGAGCATTGTTTCATGTGTCTGTTGGCCATCTGGATGTCCTCTTTGGAGAAGTGTCTTCATGTCTTCTGCCCATTTCTTCACTGGATTATTTGTGTTTCGGGTGTGGAGTTTGGTGAGTTTCTTATAGATTTTGGATACTAGCCCTTTATCTGGTATGTCATTTGCAACTATCTTTTCCCATTCCATCAGTTGCCTATTAGTTTTATTGATTGTTTCCTTTGCCATGCAGAAGCTTTTAATCTTGATGAGGTCCCAATAGTTCATTTTTGCTCTTGATTACCTTGGCTTTGGGGGTGTGTCAAGTAAAAAATTGCTGCGGTTGAGGTCAAGGAGGTTGTTTCCTGCTTTCTCCTCTGGGGTTTTTATGGTTTCCTGTCTCACATTCAGGTCCTTTATCCATTTTGAGTTTATTTTTGTGTATGGTGTGAGAAAATGATCTAGTTTCTGCATGTTGCTGTCCAGTTCTCCCAGCATCATCTGTTAAAGAGGCTGTCTTTTTCCCATTGGATACTCATTCCCACTTTGTCAAAGATTAATTGACCATACATTTGTAGGTCCAATTCTGAGTTATCTATTCTATTCCATTTGTCTATGTGTCTGTTTTTGTGCCAATACCATACTGTCTTGATGACTGCAGCTTTGTAATAGAGGCTAAAGTCTGGGACTGTGATGCCTCCCATTTTGGCTTTCTTCTTCATTATTACTTTGGCTATTCGGGGCCTTTTGTGGTTCCACACAAATTTTAGGATAGTTTCTTCTAGCTTTGAGAAAAATGCTGGTGCAATTTTGATTGGGATTGCATTGAATGTGTAGATTGCTTTGGGTAGCAATGACATTTTAACAGTATTTATTCTTCTGACCCATGAGTAAGGAATGTTTTTCCATTTCTTTGTGTCTTCTTCAATTTCCTTCATAAGTTTCCTATAGTTGTCATCATACAGATCTCATTATGTCTTTGGTTAGGTTTATTCCTAGGTACTTTATGGTTTTTTGTGCAATAGTGAATGGGATCAGTTTCTTGATTTCTTTTTCTGTTGCTTCATCATTGGTATATAAAAATGCAACCGATTTCTGTAAGTTGATTTTGTACCCTGCAACTTTGCTGAATTCATGGATCAGACCTAGTAGGCTTCTGGTGGAGTCTGTCGGGTTTTCTATGTAGAGCATCATGTCGTCTGTGAAAAGTGAAAGTTTGACTTCTTCTTTGCCAATTCTGATGCCTTTTACTTCCCTTTGTTGTCTAATTGCTGATGCTAGGACTTTCACCACTATATTAAACAACAATGGTGAGAGTGGACATCCCTGTCATGTTCCTGATTTCAGGGGGAAAGCTCTCAGCTTTTCCCCATTGAGGATGATGTTAGCTGAGGGCTTCTCATAGATGGCTTTTATGATGTTTAAGTAAGTTCCTTCTCTCTCAACTTTCTTGAGGGTCTTTATTAAGAAGGGATGCTGTATTTTGTCAAATGCTTTTTCTGCATCTATCGACAGGATCAGATGGTTTTTATCTTTTTTTTTGTTGATGTGATGTATCACATTGATTGATTTGCGAATACTGAACCAGCCTTGTAACCCAGGAATGAATCCCACTTGATCATGGTGGATAATTCTCTTAATGTGCTGTTGGATTCAATTTGCGAGTTATCTTGTTGAGGCTTTTTGCATCTGTATTCATCAAGGATATTGGCCTGTAGTTCTCCTTTTTTGCTGGATCTCTGTCTGGCTTGGGAATCAAAGTGATGGTGGCTTCATAAAATGAGTCTGGAAGTTTTCCTTCGATTACTATTTTTTGGAATAGCTTGAGAAGAATGGGTATTAACTCTGATCTAAATGTCTGGTAGAATTCCCCAGGGAAGCCATCTGGCCCAGGGCTCTTATTTGTTGGGAGATTTTTGATAACTGATTCAATTTCTTCACTACTTATGGGTCCATTCAGGTTTTCTGTCTCTTCCCATGTGAATTTTGGTAGTGAGTGTGTGTTTAGGAATTTGTCCATTTCTTCTAAGTTGTCCAATTTGTTGGCACATAATTTTTCATAGTATTCCCTGATAATTGCTTGTATTTCTGAGGGATTGGTTGTTATAAGTCCTTCGCTCATGATTTGGTCTATTTGGGTGCTCTCTCTTTTCTTTTTGAGAAGCCTGGCTAGAGGATTGTCAATTTTGTTTATCTTTTCAAAAAACCAACTCTTGGTTTCATCAATCTGTTCAACTGGTTTTTTTTTATTCTGTATTATTTATTTCTGCCCTGATTTTTATTATTTCTCTTCTCCTACTGGGTTTGGGGTGTTCTTGGTGCTCTCCTTCTAGTTCCTTTAGGTGCTCTGTTAGATTTTGTTATTTGCACTTTTTCTAATTTCTTAAAATGGGCCTGGAGTGCAATGTACTTTCCTCTTAGGACTGCCTTTGCCGCATCCCATAGCGTTTGAATTGTTGTATTTCCATTTGTTTCCATATATTTTTTAATTTCTTCTCTAATTGCCTGATTGGCCCATTCATTCTTAGGTAGGATGTTCTTTAACCTCCATGTTTTTGGAGGTTTTCCGGACTTCTTCCTGTGGTTGATTTCAAGTTCCATAGCATTGCGATCTGAAAGTATGCATGGTATGATCTCAATTCTTTATATTTATTGAGGGCTGCTTTATTTCCCAGTATGTGATCTATCTTGGAGAATGTGCCATGCACACTTGAGAAGAAAGAGAATTCCATGGCCTCAGGATGTTGAGTTCTAAATATACTGTCAAATACATCTGGTCCAATGTGTCATTCAAGTCGATTGTTTCTTTAGTGATTTTCTGTCTAGTTGATCTAGCCACTCCACATCTAGCAAGTGGAGTATTAAAGTCCCCTGCTATTAGTACGTTCTTGTCCATAAGATTGTTTCTGTTTGTGATTGTTTTATGTATTTGGGTGCTCCCGTATTCAGTGAATAGACATTTATAATTGTTAGCTCTTCCTGATGGATAGACCCTGTAATTAGTATATAATGCCCTTCGTCATCCCTTGTTACTGCTTTACTTTAACGTCCTCTTTGTCTGATATAAGTATAGCTACTCCAGCTTTCTTTTGACTTCCAGTAGCATGATAGATATTTCTCCATCCCCTTACTTTCAACCTGAAGGTGTCCTCAGGTCTAAAATGAGTTTCTTGTAGACAGCAAATAGATGGATTTTGTTTTTTTATCCATTCTGCTACCCTATGTCTTTTTATTGGAGCATTTAGTCCCATTTATATTCAGTGTTATTGAAAAATATGGATTAAGAGTCATTGTGTTCTTTGTAGGATTCATGCTTGTGGTGGTGTCTCTGGTACCTTGTGTTCCCTCTAACATTTCCCTCATAGAGTCCCCCTCAGGATTTCTTGTAGGGCTGGTTTAGTGGTGATGAATTCTTTCGATTTTTATTTGGGAAGACTTTTATCTCTCCTTCTATTCTGAATGACAGGCTTGCTGGATAGTGGATTCCTGGCTGCAATATTTTTCCTGTTCATCACATTGAAAATTTCCTGACATTCCTTTCTGGCCTGCCAAGTTTCAGTAGATAGGTCTGTCACCACTCTGATAGGTTTCCCTTCATATGTTAGGGCCCTTTTATCCATAGCTGCTTTCAGAATTCTCTCTGTCTTTATTTTTTGCCAGTTTCACTATATGTCGTGCAGAAGATCGATTCAAGTTACATCTGAGGGGAGTTCTCTGTGTCTCTTGGATTTCAATGTCTGTTTCCTTTCGCAGATTGGGGATGTTCTCTGCTATAATTTGTTCAAGGACTCCTTCAGCGCCTTTCCCTCTTTCTTCCTCTTCTGGAATTTCTATGATCCAGATATTGTTTCGTTTGATTGTATCACTCAGCTCTCAAACTCTCCTTTCGTGTTCCTGGATCAGTTTATCTCTCTTTTTTTTGACTTCCTCTTTTTCTGTAATTGTCTCTTCTAATTCACCTATTCTCCTCTCTGCCTCTTCAATCCATGCATTGGATGCCTCCATTTTATTATACACCTCATTTATAGCATTTTTTAATTCATCATAACTATTGCTAAATTGTTTCCTAATTGCTAAACAATTAATTTGCTATTTGTTAATTGCTAAAAATTTGTAGCAATAGTTTCTATGATGTCTTCCATGCCTTTTTCAAGCCCAGCAATCAATTCTATGACTACTGTTCTAAATTCTTGTTCAGTTATGTTGCTTATATCTGTTTTGAGCAGTTCACTAGCTGTCAATTCTTCCTTGAATTTCTTTGGAGGACAGTTCCTCTGTTTCATCATTTTGGTTAGCTTTCTATCTCTTGTTAGTTTTAAAAGCTTGTTATGCACTCTGCACCTGTGAGTACTGCTGTATTAAAAAAGGCTCTTTGACTATCCAGGGCCTGTCCATTCAGGAAGTGTTCTTTGAATGGTGTCTTGGTCTCTCTTGTTGAGACTTTGGTTATTTTATTTCCCTGCTCGTAGTGGTATCTGGGACTCTCTACCATGTGTACTTTGGCTTGTTTCTTGAGGTAGCCCTAGAAAAGAAAACAGACAAACACACAGGAAACAAAGGCACACAAACACACAGACAAATCCAACAAAACAAGCAAACTGAAAGGGAAAAGGAAAAAAAAAGAGAAAAAAAGATGAAGGAGGAAAAACCAATAATAAAAATAAAAAAGAGGAAATGAAAAAAAAAAGAAAAAACCTCAAAGACAAAGAACAGTCTAAAAGCATAAAACCAGAATTCCCAGCTACAAATAAAGAGCAGGGTGTATGCAGTGCTGATGGAAGAGCATACACAAAGAGAGAACTGACAAGACGGGGAGAAAGCAAAATTGGACGATGACCAGGCAGAGAGACTAAGAGGGTTAATTCAGAGAAAGAGGAGAATATGGTAAGAGGCAAGGTGAAAGAAACGAAGATAACGTTACTCATCGAAACTATATAGTCTGATTACTCCAGAGAGAGAGAGAGAGAGAAAGGTAGCGGTGGAGGTGTAGAATATACATCTAGAGAATGGATTAAATGTGACTGTTTAAGCAAACCAATGACCAGAGTGCCCAGTCCAGCAGAGGGGAGGGATACGAATGAGACAAGGGAAAATATATCTGAATAGAAAGAATTGATCTAGAATTAATCATGGCAGTGAATCCATGTTGGTCTTGCCCCGGGCTCCAATTTAAAAAAAAAAAAAAAAAGCAGCTCTCTAGTGGGGATGGGCATGGTTTGGTGTCGGCAGGTTTTAGCCTCCACTGCTTCCCAAGGGCTGCTCCCTTAAGTCCCGGGAGGTGGGTTGGTTGTGGGGAGAAAAATGGTGGCGCCCCAGTCCCTTCTAGAAACAAGCGTTGCAAATCACTCTTTTGGGTCCAATCACCCTGTGCCGCAGGGGTAGCCAATGTGGGCCGCACTCTATGTATGTCCCAAGCCACGCCTCCTTTCTAGATCTTAGGCCGCAGCACTTTACTGATACCGCCCAAAATATAAACGCACAGGCCAAGTCCTTCTGAGAGCCGTTACAGCCAGAGGAGCAGTGGAGCGGTTTCAGGCCGTGCTGCTTCCCCACTGGGGATCGAGTTGGAAAGCAGAGGAGCAGTTTCTCTTGGTGCCGCCTGGGACCTGGGGCATCCAGCTCAAAGTCGGCTCCACAGCTGGGAACCGGTTCACTCTCTGTCCTGAGCCGAGGTTTTTCTCTTCTCCAGGGACAGGGACAGTTCTTTGAGCTGTTTCAGCCGCTCTTTCTGTCCCCTTGACTCACCGCAGATCCCCGCAAAGGGGGCTCCCTCCCCTTCCTCCGTGTCCCCGGTCCTGGCCTGTTTTTATCTTCCCCAGTTCGCACTCACACACCTCTAAGGTTGTTTTCTCAGTGGACTCTGTCTCCTTTTCCTCCCAAACTCCTGTGATTCTGTAAGGGTTCCTATGGCTTCAGGCCTTCTCCATTTGAGAGTAAAATGTCCTTATTTTTAAAGTTAGAAAATAATTTAGAAAATTTAAATTACTTGCAGTCCATACAATCTGGGGCCCACAAATACCTGAGCCACCATTTTCTGACCTTTGCTATCCATGGACAATTCAGTTTCCACCCACTGTACAAAATTAAAGTGCTGTGGTTACTGGAAAAGCATCTGTCATACCTCTAACAAACTCTTAGGACACCTGGTCAATGGAGAGTGGTTGGAAGACCCTCTTCCTGGCCACTGAACCAGCACAGCATATTCCCTCCCTGAGGCCCAGCTCTACACTCCACTACCTCTGGGCCTCTCACTTCATATTTAATAAACATTTTTTCAGCACCAACTAGGTGCCAGGAACTCTTCTAGGTGCTATAGGAAAAACAAATGAATAAGTCAAGGTCCCTGCTCTCAAGGAGTTCAGTCAAGGGAGGGAGACAGACTTGTAAACAAATCAAGGTAATACAAGGCAGAATTAAACCAGAGCCTGATAGCAGTACAAACAGTGTACTATGGGAGCACAGACAAAGCAGCTATTAATTCTCCCTGGAAATATCAGGGAAGGCGTTGTAGAAGAGGTGACATTTGGCTAAGCCATGAAGGGTAAATTAAGTTCACCAGGTGGAGAAAAAAAGAGAGAAGGAGAGAGGATAGGGAGGAAGGAGGAGAGAGGGAGGAAGAAGAAGAGGAGAGAGAGAGAAAGAGGGAAGAAGCTAGGGAGAGAGAGAGAAGGGAGGAAAGGAAGAGATTTAAATTAAATAGAGAGCATGGTAAAGAAATGAGGCTGAAGGTGGAAAAGTAGCTCTAACCCTCGCTTGGGTCGACAATGGACCGTATTACAACCCTTATCACACTGAGTTAGAAAAACTTGCTACATGTCTCTCACACACTGAAATTTGAGTTCCATGAAAGGAAGGATCACATCTTATTCATCTTGATGTCATTAATATTCTAGTATGATACCTAACACATGGTAGGTGCCCAATAAAAGTTGGTAGAATGAGTGAATTCATGAACCAACAGAGAACCAAAGAAGAGTGATTAGGACATATTGGAAAGAAGAAAAATAAATCCCTTTTGGCTGGATATAAGAGACACAAAAAGACTATAATGGAAGTAAAGGCTAGAAATACAGGTTAGAAGTTAAATCAGCTAATATGCAAGCCCACAGGCATTAGATTTGGTTTAGGAGGCTTACTAATGTACCTCAGATTATGCAAATGGGACAATATTTTTCTCTTCCCATACATATATCAGGCCCCAAAAACATTCTGACTAATGAAGGATAAATGACTAATAGAGGCAGGAAAACAGATGCTCAAATAGTAGATGCTCAGTAATTATCTTTTAAAACAATGAATGAAAGAGTAAATTATACCACCTAAGAATAGTGGTAGTTTTTACATAACCACAGTACGTTCCTAGCTCTCATTCTATTTGTGGTTAGTGTTCACCCCCGCATGTTTTTCTCTTATACGCATCCTATATTTGTACTTTTGGGTTTGGGTCTTTACAAGCACATTTTCTTATTAAGTTTCAACCCTAATCATTTTTCCAATGTATAGGATCATTCAAAGCTTTATTACTATTTTCTAGAAAATCAAAACCACACAAATTTGGGACCCACAATTTTGATACACACATTCTTCATTTCTTGGTCTGGAATACCAATAAATAAGCTAAAGAGATGGGCCCTCAGGACCACTCCCTATTGGGCCATCACTCAATATGTCTACCACTCCCACTCCATCTCCATCATCCACAAATCTTCAACCCAGAGAGTCAGCTTATTATACTAATGTGGTCAAGATTCTACTTTTCCCAGATTCCAGGAGTGAAACAGATTACTTCTCCTTGGCCTATGGATCCTGTTCTTCTGCTGTTAGAAATTAATGTTGTCTGTATAATCTGCCCTTCACAAAACTATGTCGACTCCTATTTAGTGCCTCAAGATTTCCTGGGTTACTGCAAGTTGATTATTTGATGGTTCTTTCTCATTTTCCCCAAAGATCAATAGTTGGAGGTCTTTTCTTTTTTCATATTTTTATTTATTTCTAGGAGAGAGAGAGAGAGAGAGAGAGAAAGCATGAGCAGGGGAGGGTCAGAGAGAGAGGGAGATACAGACTCTGAAATAGGCTCCAGGCTCTGAGCTGGCAGTCAGCACAGAGCCCGACGCGGGGCTCGAACCCACGAACCGCAAGATCATGACCTAAGCGAAAGTCGGACGCTTAACCGACTAAGCCACCCAGGCGCCCCATGGAGGTCTTTAATTACTAAGGTCATCCTGTGTTTCTCGCATTCCTATTTCAAAGACAGGCATATTTGCCCTTTTCTAGTCTTTGGGGACTTTTCTAGTTTTCCATCACTTCTCAAAAATAATGACCTGTGGGTTTAGGGCCGGCCACATCTGCTGGCATAGCAAGTATCCCTAAGGTGCATATCATCAAATTCTGCTGATCTGAATACTTCCATTTTTCCCCTTATCTCTTTTCCTTCTCTCACTCATTTATCTCTTATTATCTGTTCATTTCTCAAAATTTCACTTTGACTGAACTTCCTCCAGTCAACTATTTACCTGTGATCTTTTCTAAAAAGATGAAAGACATCAAAAAGTTCCGCCTAACCCATCTCTTCATATTAATAAAATTCCTTCCTTCTTGATCACAAAATCCAATTTTTTCTAGTCTTTTTTTTTTTTTTGCCAAATACCATAAAAGTTATTTAGCCTTTGCTTTTCTGTACCTGCTAGTTATGTCTTCCTCCCAATTGTGACCATCCTTATTTTGTCCCTCTTCTGCTCTTCTCCTATGTTCTGGCTTAGGGACCTGTCCTGACTTCCATGTGCTGTGTATCTATTATATACAGAAATAACACTGGGTACTATGGACACAAAGCAATAAAAAACAAAAACAAAAACAAAAACAAAAAAAACACAGTCCTGCCATTAAATTCATAGTCTGGTTCAAGAAAAGAGCATAAAAGAAGAAAAATATATGTACTCCTTCTTCAATATGCCTCCATTGCTTCTATTATAAAACTGATATATGAATACTGTGATCATTTGTTTACTCATCTGTTTTCCTCAACCTCCTCAAAAGTAAAGATCACATCATGTTCACCTGAAACCCCAATGTCCCCTGCAGTGCCTGGAACTCAATTATGTTTGATAAAGGATGGGACAGAGGAGACAATACACAATAGTATAGGGGTGCCTGGGAGGCTCAGTTGGTTAAGCATCCAACTTCAGCTCAGGTCATGATCTCACAGTTCATTAGTTTGATCCCCGCATCAGACTCTGTGCTGACAGCTCAGAACCTGGAGCCTGCTTCAGATTCTATGTCTTCCTCCCTCTATGCCCCTCCCCAACTCGCGCTCTCTCTCCCTCTCAAAAATAAACAAAAATTTTTAAAAAAATTTTAAAACCACAACAATGTATGTTAGATGTTGCAGATGGCTAATTCTACAGAAGAGGGATTATTCGTTCAAAGTACATAGGTCAAGGAAGGCCTCTGTTCCACAAAATTCTGGACAAGTTTAAATGTTTGGTTTCTCTTCCTTTTAATATTACCTGCATTTCATGGTAAGGAATCAACCTTCTTTTTTACTCTCTTTGAAAAACAAGCTAAACTCTGGCCAATAGGAATTCTTCCCTGACTTGCCACTCCTAACTCGGTGGGTCAGTTCCACCACTGCCCAAATGCTTAAAAAGGTCTTACCTACTGATACATATCTCTAATTATTCATTATCTGAGTTCCTGCAGTTGTAGAGGGAAGCAAACGTCACAACCAAAATAGTTCACTGAAGAGCTGACCACATATAAAATGAGACTGCACTCAAAAATCCCTCTGTGCTTAACCAGGCTGGTACTTCCTACTGCACCAAAAACTTCAGTTAGTCTCCACTGCCTGTGGAATAACATGATGTGAAAATACACTGCAAATTTAAGGCAAATCTATTAACAAGGTGAATCTTAAAATCTTATAAAAGATGCAGAATTTTGTGAAGCTGATGAAGATGATGTAAAGATCTAATCAAATCACAGCCAAAGCATTTGACAATTAAGAATATAGCAGTGACATGCCTGTTAACAACTGAAGAACACAAAATGAAAAAGGAATTTATGAGAATGACCTGAATATCCACGTTTTTTAAATGCCAGGGGAAGAAACTATGAAGATTTCAAATATTCTTGCAAAAAATATCCTCGACATTATCACATTGTGAAAGTCACGTGAAAAATAGCATTTCAGCTATCATACACTTCAGTCTAAAAAATTAAGCCAAGAAAAGAATAAATATTTGATTCTTTCTTCATCTTCATGAATTAATAATTATAACTACAACTTAAGTGATAATAATACAAGATAAATTTTGTAAATTTATTACCAAATAATATGTGAGTCCTATTTTAAATGATTTCATATAAAATAGGCTTTTTCTAGATACCAATCATTCTGAAATAATGAGGCTCCATATACTCCTTCGTCAGCTTTTACACTTGCACATTTCTCTTTTCCCACTGCTAAACAATAAGCCCTGCAAGGACAGAAATTAGGAATTCTAGTTTTCTAGCTACCCGTTCCCAATCACAGCCCACACACCTAGCCCAGCCCAGAAAACTAGGAAATAGGATGCATACAGACTATATTAATGACAAATTACCTGACTTGGAGGATAATTCTCCTGAAGGTAAGACTGGCTGTACCACCAATTATATCTCCAATATCCACGGTGGTTTCCAAGGCTTCTATCCTAATGACTTAGCTACAGCTCCTTTAATTTATAACATGGCACACCTAAGAAAGGAAAAGGTTTTGAGGTTGCCATTTCCTTTAAAAAAATTTTTTTAACGTTTATTCTTGAGAGAGAACGCACATGTATGTGCATGCACGTGCGCGCACAGACACACACACACACACACACACACACACACACACACACACACGAGTGGGGGAGGGGCAGAGAGAGAAACACAGAATCTGAAGCAGGCCCCAGGCCCTGAGCTGTCAGCACAGAGCCCAACATGAGACTCAAATTCACAAGCTGTGAGATCATGACCTGAGACAAGGTCCGATGCTCTACGGGACTGAGCCACTGAGGTGCCCTTTGAGGTTGCCTTTTCAAGATGTTTATGTGTTTTTTTATTTTTCACCCTACAGGATATTCTCTCTTATCATAAAAGGAGTCATCAGCGTCTCTCTCCTGGATTATATCTGGGTTACCTAAAGCTGTGTAGCTCTGTGGATCAGATCAAAGTTCTAGTTACCCAAAAGTTGCCCAACATTCTCTGCCACGTGAAGATCCGTGAAAACAATAACATTTCCAAGTAAGTTGTGAGGAATTTGGGTTTTCCTTGTGATGAAACAATGGTTCAAATGATAGATTTGATGTGTCGGAGAAAAACTGACCCAGTGCAGTTTCTGTGGTGAGATGCTCCCAGGCGCTAGCACACCGGGGCAGAAGCAGAGCTGCATTTTAATGTTAGGAGAAGGAGGGTTTGTGATGTTGGCTGGTGGAAGGAGTGATCCAATTGAAGGAGGGGCAAACTCCTTTCACTTTCCTCTCTATCATTCATGGTGCAACCACTGACACTCAACTGGTTAATGAATAGATGCCCTTTTCTTTCAACATTTTCATTTCAAATATCTTTTCTTCATAACTTCATAAGTCATTTTGAAAAAAAAATCGCTTGTGGAAATGGGGTCTGGTAGAACAATTGATTTCCCCTTAAAGAATCCCCCTGGCCTCATTTTCCCCACCCCTAGCCCTCTGGCCTGAGGACTGTTTATGTTTCCTGTACTCTTTATGGTTCTCTAAAGAAGAAAAGAAGTAACAAGGCCTGTGCTTCTGGAAACTGCTCTATGGTTTGGCATTATGGTGAATTACCCTGTTAGCTTTCGGAAAATTGCCCAATCTTGGTAATCTGGCTCAGATTTACAACTAGCCCTCCAACAGGCCTCTGAAAGTCTACTATAATGAACTGAATTGTTCTAAAACTTTAAAAAAAATAAATAAATAAATAAAGAATAGATAAGAAAAGAAAAAGAACTCTCCAGGGATCCTCAGGCTTTAGAATACAAGCTAGAGCCCCAGATTCTAGTTATACCTATGGGTTTGCTTAAATAAAAGAGATTCTAACTTGGGTCCTTTAAAATTTGGCCCATAGGGGCACCTGGGTGGCTCGTCAGCTGAGCGTCTGACTTCGGTTCAGGTCATGATCTCACGATTCATGGGTTCGAGCCCCACGTCAGGCTCTGTGCTGACAGCTAGCTCAGAGCCTAGAGCCTATTTCAGATTCTGTGTCTCCCTCTCTCTGACTCTCCCCTGCTCATGCTGTCTCTCTGTCTCAGAAATAAATAAAATATTTTTTAAAAAATAAAATTTGGCCCATAAAGTGGTAAGAGCTTATTAACTATAGTATCTCATGATGTTTTTTAAATACTATTTGATGACAGTGAAGGAAATGATGATCTCTTCAAAGAACTCACTAGCTGCCATATTCTCATCTTTCACTTATCAACTACACCTAGACTTTAAGTCTGCCATCTGGTGGTCACTTCTACAATCAACGTTGGTTATCTTATCAGTCCCTCCCAAGAGGTTACATGGCATATTGTGGGTTGACTCAGCAATGGTTACATTCATCCATTTGCTAGATTTGTGTCTTAAAGGTTTAGACTCTATCTTTTAGTGGTTATACCAACTAATTTCCCCTTGACAAAGATCCAAGTTTCATTTTTACAAAAGATCCCAGTTGCCTTCACTCTTGCCAGTTCCATCTCCCTCATCCTTCTAGACTAAACTGCTCAGTTAGTGGTAGATGTTTCATGGTATTCCTACTGGTAATTTATTCTCTAATTTGATTACAGATGCTATTTTAGCAATGTGCTCCTTTAGGTTTTGTGAATGCTTGTGCCAGTCAGAACCCCTTCATTTAGTTCAATATCAGTGATGGGAGAAAAGAAATTAACTCCCAAGCAGGTTCTCAAAGATTTCAATTATTTGTGGAGTCAACAGCATGCCCAGATTGAAGTAGGATTTAATTTTTATTTTGTTTCTCTTATTGGGACAATAGGGTAGATTTTCCATAGTATTTTCCAGTGTGGGAATTGAAATGAAACAGAGATCCTGAAAACAGAAACTTTTCCAGGAGGGTAGTTGGTTAAAAGAGATTGTTTACTGATGAAAAGCTCATGTCACAATCAATTTCATTTTCTGACACACAGATTGGAGCCCAGGCTGGTAAACCCACTGGGGAGGGCTCTCAGAGGGATTTCACACGAGTGGGAATATAATTTAGCACCTCCTCTTTCCATCCCCAGAGAGGAGGAGGGCTTTCCTTTCCTCTCTAGCCTGCTCCTAAGTGCATATTGCTGCTCCCTGCAGAGTTAGAAAGAGGGGAAACTGGGCCAAATGAATGTGTTTAGAGACTTGTGCTGGAATACCTGTGGAAACAATGTTCCAAGAAAGCATTTACCTTGATCTCTTCAAGCTCCTTTTGAAGAGCAGCCTTTGGGGGACAAACCAAATGTGCTTCCTCCCACCCATCATCCTTCTCCGTACCTTTCTGTATGACATTTGGAAAAGTTCATTAGGAAGGACTACAGAGCACACAGAATAAAGACACAGATGACTGGTTTGAAAGGAGGATGGAAGCAGTGATGTGTGTCCCCTGGTTCCTTTTATTGGAATTGTCTGGTGTTCCTGTTTGTGATTCTCCTCAAGCTCTTGGAAGGGGAAAGAAACCAAAATAGTCCCCACGATTACAACAGGCCAGGGTTGAAATGTGCCATGTGGTTTGTTGCCTGAGTTGGACCAGAGTCCTGTGGTTACCCAACTGCTGAATTAACCAGCAGATGCCCCTGTGGTAAAATGTAGGGTCTTAGAACTTACAGAGGATCTTCAGGGAAAGAAAAATGAAGACAGTCAGGAAATTATTAGCAAATATTTCAAAACTCCAATCTCAAAAACCTACTGATACAAATTAGGCCTGCCATTCTGAGGTATATGTGGTTTGATAGGTGAACTAAGCTTCAATTAGGAAAAAAAAAAAAAAGCTCATCTTAAACTCCAATTGGGTGGCAAAAAGTTCAAATTTTATGAATTGTATTGAGTTTTAACCACCAAAAATTGGTTATCTGGGTTCTGGACATATACACTAAAAATGTTCTGAGCTGTGTTCTGAACTTTTGTTATATTTCTAATTTTAACTTGACTCAACATACAGAGAGGAGTGGGAATGGGTCCAAAAGCTTTCTGGCTCTGAATCTATGGAAAGTGTGGATCATACCTCTGACTGCCCCATGCAATTGTTCTTCTACGAGCTCCAGACGGCAGTGAAAGCTCTCCTTAAGCAGATCAATATACCTCCACACCAGGTACTAGTTTTTACCATTTTTATCTTCTTTTTCACGGCTGATGGAGACTGCATTGTAGTATAAAACTTAAGAGGTTAAAAAAAATCTGATGTATTAGTTTTTCATTGATTTAAATACCACTTTGCACATGCTGCACACTTTGATGCCTACAAGTGGACAAAGACTGCACTTCTCCCCCTTTTCTCTATCTCCTCCATGTCGACCTCTTCCAAGGCCCCTGTACCCAGCATTATTATGGTCTGGTCAAGCAAAGAAAAATCACTGGCTAGCCCACCTTGAAAAGACACCAAGCCTCAGCTTCAGGATAGCACAAGTCAAGGAGAACAAATAAATAAGTGGATAGTTAGATGTATAAATGATCTGTCTAAGAACATCAGACTAGTGGCAGTATACTCTAATAGCAATGGCAAAGGTATGCCATGCTGTCTTTTAAAAAACAGAAAATTTACTGTCAAAATTATTGTCTTATCCTAACTGAAATGTGCAAATCTAACCTTCGCTAATAAGCAACTTCAAGAAAAACTGTTGGCACAGAAGAGAATAGTAAAAGTTTATTAGGCTCTGTCTAGTAAGTTAACATGATGTAGCATTAGGTTGAATTCTTTTCTCTCTTTTTTCTTTTTGGCCTAGGTTCACCATCTCCCCCCAACACACGTGCGTGCATGCGCGCGCGTGCACACACACACATGCACGCACGCACACTCACTCAACCATGTTTAGCCTATAAAACAGGAAGACCATCACAGGAGTGACTGGCTCTCTTAAATAACAGAGCAACAACCCAGAATTGGCTTCTGACCCATGGACACAGGGACATAGATTAGAGACTCCACGTGTTCTTCCACTGGGGTACTGTTCTGATTTTAAGTCAGTACTGCAAGGTTCGTCCAAAATAGCCAACACTGAAGAAGAACAAATTGCACAAGATGCCATAAAGGCACTAGCGCAGCGACTGGATTATTCCAGGGGTGGCCATGTACTCAGGAGGAGAAAAAAATACCACCTCTACTTGTGACAGTAGATACTATTAAAGGGTTTCTTGAGCTTAGCAGGTTTGAAGCAGCTCATATTTCATTGGTGACTCTTGGGCTACACACACATGTTGGGAGAGAGCTGCCTAACTGCCTGAGAGTGCATACAACATTTTTTTTTCAATACTTGTAAAATTTTTTCAGTCCTTGGCCAGAAACTACATTTTTCCCCCTTAACCAACTTAAATTGAAACTAGTAGATTTTTAATTCAATCCATTTTTGTTGCTTCATGTAATTATATTCATCATTTTGAAAAGCCCACAGAATGCAATCATTTTCTGCTTTTATAAGAAGTATAAATGTTGTTTTCAGAGTTTATGTGGAACATTACTGCCTTAAATCTTGATTTTATATAGCATTATTAAATGGGCTGAACCCTAATATTTATGTTGTATAAAAATTCCAAGCTTGAAGTCGTGTAATTTTGTTAGATGTTTTATGCCAGTTTGGTGTTGTTTATGTAAGTGCCATGTTGTAACTCTCCTATTTTTCCTCCGCGCGTGTCCCTCTGCAGGCAAGGAACTTCCGCCTCTACACACAGGAGGTGTTGGAAATGGGTCACAATGTGTCCTTTCTTCTCCTGCTCCCTGCCTCAGACGACGTCTGTACAGCCCCAGGACAGAATAATCCTTACACCCCACACTCAGGGTTTCTTAACCTCCCTCTTCAGATGTTTGAACTTGGTATAGTAGCTTGTTTCACCTAGAAATATTAACCCAGCCTCCTTATAATAAAATCACAAAGTTATATCTGTTCCCCCTTGTCCCAGTAGAGGGTCAATAAATCACATGATGGCTTTGGCAAAAACCCTTCCTAGAACTGTGTACAAGTCTGAGAGAAAGCAAAGCTCCAAGACTATGTGCCTGAGCAATAATTATTGAAACCTAGCTAAGGCCCATTGGAGAGAAGGGAATTCTAAACAGAGTGTTCAGTTATCAGGCTGCAGTTCTTGCCTTCCCTTTGCTTTCTTAAAACGTAAATATAAGAACTGATGTTTTCATGAAAAGCACTGCCCCCTCCCTCTCTCTCTCTCTCTCACCTCCAACTAGGAAAAAAAATGGTGAAATAAAAATGTAAAGTGTGTATCACTCTGGAGGAAAAAAAAGGCAGTAAGTAGTGCTAATTTATTAAACAGCCTCTAATATTAAACAAGTTCTAAATTTCTAGCAGACCATTTGAAAAAATTGACAGGGTCTCCCAGGATGCAATATTGTGATTATAATGTGGAATTCTGAATGATGGAAGATCTTGTCCTATCAAAAATGAATAGCCTGGGCCCCAGTTTCTCTAGTTTTGCAGAGACCCCTGCTGCCCACTGAGAATGTGAATAGGGAGGCTTTGTCTCTTCCCCATGCTTCATCTTATAACAGGCCAATAAGAGGCAATTAGCAAGAATTCTGTCAGTTCAAATGAATTGTAGGATTTGTGAGAGGGTGAGTGGCTAGATGGGTGGAATGGAGGCAGACACTCTTTGGATTGCTCCCCAGCCACCAGATTTAGAAGCAGACAGGGCAACTGCCATTTTGAGACCTGGGCATCTGAATCTGAATTTATCCCTTGAGGATAAATGGATTAAGCCTCTCTGTTTCCCTTGCTCTGAGCAGGTCAGATGCCAAAAAGCTAGAATAGCAATTATTATTTTCCAGAAGAGGAACATTTATTAAGAGAAGCCTGAATCTGACTTGCAGGCTGGGACTTGAGAGTCCTGGGTCCCCTATTGTGTGACACTGGCAATCACTTAACCTTTCTGCACCTTTTTTATGTCAAATGATTAATAACGTTGGCCATACCACTCTCAAGAGGCCTGGATGTGAATATGACCCCATCTAATGAGTTCCCCATCCAAAGAACATTATTAGTCCGTGACATGATTGCACTGCTGTTACAAAATACAGTCTGGGTCATGGTATTTCATTTCAAGTCAATAAATATATATTAGATACCTACTGTGGAGATTCAGAGATGAGTAGGACAAAGGTTCTGCCTGCAAGAGGCTTTCAGTACAGTGGTAAGAGCAAAATAAGGATACAAATTACTATTAAATGAGGTAGAATGTGCCAAAATCATAAGTATTGCGTGATATTGAAAAATGAAAAGAAAATACATTTTTCTCAAATAGGGTAGCAGAAAACCACCTTAGAAGACGGGATATTTGATGTGGGTGTTAAAGAATGGAGAAGATATTAAAGGAAAAGCTTTCTTGTCAGGAGAAGTAGAATGAGCAAAGAGATGGAACAGAAGACCTCAGAAAGAGCCAAGAAAAGAACAATTGGTCCGGTTTCACTAGATCAGAGAAATTATGTGAGGAAATAGTGGACACAGAGGCATGGGCAAGTCATGGCCATATTGGAGAGTATTTTAAGAGTCAGGCTGAGAAATATGTTTAAGATGGATTGAGAGCAGGGCTGGTGGATAGTTCAGGAGTTATTATAATAATCCAATAGTAGGATAGAAACAAAAAAAAAAAAAAAACCCCAAAATGAAACAAATACAGATGTAAGAAACATCAGGAGGAATACACAAGACTGTGCAACTGTTTGAATGAGAAAAGGTGAAATCTAGAGACTTCCAGTACTCTCATGGTTTTCAGCCTCAAAGACTGTGAGCATATTGCTGCCAGTATCCAAAGTAAGGAAATCAGAGACGAAAATGGCTGAGGAAGAAAATGATGCTTTTAGCTCTTTCTTGAATGTGAAGGTGTGAATTAATCCAAGTGGAAATGTACATTTGGCAGTAAAATGCAGGAGAGGAAGTTGGACACTAAACAGAAATTTGGCTAGTGTCTATTAATAACAGCTGATGCCATGAAAGTGAATGATTTCCCAAGGATAGGTAACTGACAGGGAAAAGACCCAAGGAAAATACTTCACTGGAGAGCTGAGAGTCCATTCTGTGTGAAATGGTCATTACTGCTCCATGATTACAAGCAAAAACACTCAGTGGACTTCATGGTGACAATCGATGATTTGGGATCACTCATAACAGTGTAGGACTCCCAAGACCCTGGAGGACCAGCCCCGAAAGTGTCCTCTCTATCCTGCTTTCTGGGAGGCTCAAGCACTTTTGCTGGGCAGCCACCCTTTGTCCTGCTGCTGTTACTCTCTACAATATCCTCTCTCCATTCATTTGTTCATTAATTCAGTTAATATTCACTAAGTAACTTACTGTCAGGCATTAGTCCAGGTACTAAAAATGTGCAATGAACAAACTCCCCAGGAAGCAGACATTCTCATGGAGGAGACAATAAACAATTCAACAATCAAAACTGTACATGTCAAGACAGTCATGAGGGCTATGACAAAAAACAAATTAGGGTAAGGGACTGAGTAAAGTGACAGGAGCTGAAATTTTGTATACGATGACCTGGGAAAGTCTCTCTGAAGAAGAAACATGTGAGGAGAGACCAGAGATTTCCATACAGTGGGAATGACAAGTGCAAAGGCTTTAAAGAGTGTGCTTGGCTAAAAGATCACTGTCGGTGGAGTGTAGTAAGCAAGAGCAACAAAGATAGGAAATGAGATCAGAGAGTCAATGGCTAGATCATGCAGGGCCTTACAGGCCATGAGAAGGACTCTGGATTGTACTTTAAGTGGGCTGGAAGTCCACAAGAGAATTCTGAACAGTAGAGTAAAAAAAGCTCTGCAAAATCTGGTAGTCCCCCACAAAATATTAATAATAATAATTATATAAAAACTGAAACGTTTAACTTCATTTAACCCAGCATTTTCCAAATTCATTTGACCATGATTGGAACAATTTTTGGTTTGGTGCTTACAAAAAAAAAAAAAACTAAGAAAACACACTTTAGGATATGATGCCCTAAACCACCGCTTCCCAAACTTTAATGTGCATAAGAATCACTTGGTTGGAGAGCATGTTAAAAGAGACCTGGAGTCCCACCCCAGAAATGCTGAGTCAGTAGGTCTGGGATGGGGACTAGAGAATTTGTTTTTCTAAGAAGCTCTCAGCTGATACTGCTCTGATAGAATCCATGGACCACACTTGAAGTAGAGTACTTAGTGCCAAGAACACAAAGAAAAAAGACATTACAGGAATTTACAGAACTAGAGATGTAGTTATCATCTCTAGTACATAGTATCTCTTTGACCTGTCTTACCTCTTCTTAATACTAAAAACAACAGAAGATTGTAAGATATTATTCTTCATCTATGAAAGCCAAGCCATAGATCAAAGCCTTGGGTCTCAATAGTTCCTGACTTTAAGAGGTTTCTTCCTAGAATTAAATATACCTTCATATTCTCCTGCTTCTCCTTCATTACCATACGATATATAGGTGATCCAACTGATTAATGAAAACAATGTAAGTTTCCAAAAAAGATCACTTGATTGGGCTTGGTTCCATTGATATACATAATTCTATTAGTCTTTTCTAGAGATCAAGAGGAAACATTGCCAGTAGCAGGAAATTAATACACTCTAGCAAAATGTTTATTATACTTCAGCCCCACTAGCAACAATTTTTAAAATATTGCTCAGCCTTAGTATGAATCATATCAGACTCTATCTTATCCCCAAAGCAATCAGAGCTTTCCACAAGCAAATTATACTGATTATCATACTTCTTCCATTAGACTTTATTTAGCCCACTAAGCATTTAATAACAATTTCTATAGGAGCTTCTAAGAACTTGCTATAGTGGGCCTAAGCCCTCAGGAAAGATGCTAAGCAATTTTTTTTTTTTTTTTTTTACAAGTAGGGACTCCTGTCTTCCATAGATAGGTCCATTGTAAAAGTTCAACAGACACACTAAGCACTTCTGAGAAAGAGAACATTACTGAAAATTCAATCAGAAAATCATAAGAACACAGGAATTTTAATGAAACTTGAAAAAGTGCAAATTATGGGAATATGTAAGTTATAAAAAGAAATTTATACTAGATTTCAGTTTGACTTGTACAAGTCATCCCTGTCCCAATGAAAGGATATGAGATTTGGCAAACTGACCATGTTCCCGGCAGTGGCCTTGAGTGATCATAAATAACCTGCTAACCAGCTATGGAAAACTGCATCTGTGCGTGTTCTAACACAAAACAGATCTAGCAAGGACAGTATGATAAAGGAGCTTAGCCCTCTGTCTCCTGGAGCAAAGACGACACTGGGGCAAACCCATAGGCTATTCTCTTACAGGACGACTGGCACAGAGACGCTGTGAGATCTCTGAGCAACACTGAGCTGAGGCAAAGTGGTACAATTTCAAACCCACTCCCTCTCCATAGCCTGAAGGCTGACACTCCCCCCATCCCATCCTTTAGATACTGCACTCCACTGCAGTAATGAAGCATGTGCCTGGGGACTGACAAGGGTCACTCAGTATTTAAACTGTTCTCAGAAACAAAAGGTAAAGCAGTGTCATGAGCCCTTAGAAATTCTGTACAGTAATGTGGCATCTTGAGGATTTGCCTTGTCTGCACTGAGGAGGTTGCCCTGTCCTGACCCTGTGGGCAGTCACACCTGACAGCAGGCTTATGATAAGAAAGATTAATTTTATTTATTTCCTTGGCTCTATGATTCAAGCTGATTGGACAAGCAAGATTATAAAACTGGGGGATCTTTAAAAAACAGTTTGAAGCCTGGTATATATTTCATACTTCAGTGTTTGGCTGCATTTTTCATTCAACAAACATTTCTGAGTTTTCACTGTATGCCAAGTACTATGCTGGGGCTGAACATACAGATGTCAATAAGATAAAGTATGCCCACCAGAGCCTAGAATCCAGTAGAGGATACAGAAATCTATACCAAAAGTCCCAATATAATGAAAGCCCTGCTGTAAGAGATGGGCTATTGAACTTCAAAGCAAAGACACCTGACCCTTCCTTAAAGAGATAATATTTGAGCTAGATCTTGAATTAGAAAGAAACATTCAAAACAAGAGGGCTCCTGGGTGGCTCAGTCAGTTAAGGGTCCAACTGCGGCTCAGGTCATAATCTCCCAATTCATGAGTTCAAGCCCCACATCAGGCTCTCTACTGTCAGCATGGAGCCCACTTCGAATCTTCTGTCCCCCTCTTTCTCTGCCCTTCCCCTGCTCATTTTCTCTCCCTCTCTCTCTCAATAAATAAATAAATAAATAAACTTTAAAAAATATATTTAGAAAAAAAGAAACACTCAGAAAAGGAAAGAAAAGGCAGAGCTAAAAAGGAAAATCATTTTAAACAGAAGGATCAGCATACACAAAGGCTTGGAAACCTGAGGAAATGCAGTCCAATTAAGTACACTCTTAGTGGCTGATTGTGCCAGATGCTTAAGGCACCTGAGAAGAGTGACAGGAGATGAAACTAAATATTAAAAGAGTGAGAATCACAAAGAGCTACCTATGCTATCCTAAGGAAGTTAGACTTTATCGTGTGGGCAATGGGAGCTCATGAAAAGATTTTTTTTTTTTAAGGAATAATATGGCCTTGTTGGGTTTTAGCAGCTCTGTGGAAGAAGGATTGCACAACAGTAAAAGCGAAGCGGGGGGGGGGGGGTTGCTGGGACTAGAGTCAATGAGACAGTTGAGAGAGTGGTCCAGGTGGCAATGATAAGAACCGGAACCAAGACCACCACAGTAGGGGTGTAGAAGAGAAAGCAGAGGTAAGAGGAACTTAGGAGTTAAAATCAATAGGGCTTTGTGATTGATTTAATGTGGCTGAAGAGCAAGATGGAGGAGCCACAGAGTCTGAATAGGGTGCTGGGATGGATAATGTTGCCATCTACCAAAATAGGAAAGATGAGGGGAGGAACAGGTTTGGGGGAGGGTAAAGATGATGAGTTCAGTTTGACAAATGATGAGTTTTGAGGTGCCTGTGGGATATCTAGGCATTGAGCCTAATGGAATCCAGGCCACAGGCTTACAAGAAATGGCACAGTCTCAACCCTCATTCCTAAGGCCCATTTTTCATGATTTAGGATACCATTCCTGAATTCCAACTGTCAACTCCTTTACTACCAGGAATCTTTAGAGGGCATCTTGTGCCCAGGTTCTTTCCGACACCTTGGCAAAGAAATCATGGAACTAAACTCACCCCAGGAGTAACTGTATTGATTTTTTTTAGCTTTCAAACTAGGCTCCGTGACCCAGACTTACTAGGATTTTATTGAGTTAAAGATCTTAAGAAGAATATTCTACTCTCAATCCTGTTCTAATATTCTAACTTGAAATGCCTCACTCTTTCTGAAGGGTTAGGGCAAGAGTAAAAAAAAATATTTTGTTTCTCATATGTGCCACAAGCTGTACTGGGCACTGTGTGTAAATTATATGATTTAATCCTAAACAGGAATTACTATTGGTCTTAGATGTGGGGAAAACTGAGGCTCCCAGAGGTTACATGCCCACTTCCACACAGGTAGTAACTGACAGAACTATGATTCAAATCCAATTCTGTCTGACACCTAAACCAAGTACTTTCTACTCTATGATACTCCTAATCCAATGTCTAATGTTGGTGATGAATGCATTTTAGTCCATCACTAGCTTATATAGAAAAAAGAGGGAGAGAAAAGGCACTGCAAAAAAATAGAGATAGTGTATAAATTACCAACAAATCATGTGGTCCAGATAATGCATTGTTGTACCCTATACCCTTCTGTCTGTTAAATGCATGTGATTCACATTAGAAAAAAATTAGAAGCTTCCAGTCTATCCTCCCCTCCTCTGTGATGGCTACCAAATGTATCATTGCTAAACCACAAAAGACTATGTTAAAGTAACATTTGTTAAAGTAACATTAAAGGCTCTGGATAAAAACCACTAGCGCGGGAAAGTAAAGCACTGTAGCTGAAAAGATCCTTATAGCTCACTGTGGTGAGTGGCACGGGGTGGGAGGGGGTAGTGTGGGCACTGTGAGACCACCCACTGGTCCAAGGCTCCTACCACAAGGAGACACAACAAGAGAAAGTTGTGGACACCCTGGCGTTTTAGAATTCATATGGGACTGATAGTGTTTCTTTTAAAGGAATTCTTTAGTGCCTCTCTCCCTAATCTCCCTATCTTCATATTTTAGAAAGAAGGGGAAAAAACAGATTTTTTTTCTTCTATTTCTTTTTTTTTTTCCAACTTGGTTTGGAAAGGCACACTGTGAGACACTTCACTCTCTTCACTCTCCAGCCAAGAGAGGACATCTGTCAAGTGCTAACAGGATATAATCCCTCCTTGAAAGGCATAAAGACACATTCAGGGAGTTACGAGGGTCAAGAGTAAGCTCCGAAGTAATGGTGACTCTTTCCTGTAGAACTGCCAGTAAATATCACAGATTTGAAATACACCTTTTAAAACAGGAAAATCAAGAGCACAGAAAGAAGAGAGAACAGAAGGAAAGAGGACACTTTGGAGGAAGGGTCTGCCCCCTTCAGACCAGGGCATGCATTTTTGTTGTTGTTGCTGTTGCTGTTCATTCAATCAATAAACACTAATTGAGAAGTTATAATGTTCCAGATTTTGAGGAAATAAAAACAGGAGACATGGCCCCTGCCCTCCCAGAAATCATAGTCTAATACCAAGGCAGTCAAGTAAACACATAATCATAATAAAGCAGGTAAGTGTCCTGATACATTTAGAAACAAGTGCTCCAGGAGCACAAAAGAAAAAGAAACGAATTCCACCTGCAGAGGAAGAGGTGTCAGTGAAGATTTCACTGCAGAGAAGACACTTAAACTGAATCTTTGAGTATCAGAAGGAGCTGACCTGAGGATACTGGTGTGACCTGAAGACATTGGTAGATAAGAGTATTGGAGGACAAGAAAAAGGCATGTGTGGAAGTATGGAAGTGTAACAGGACTTGTAATAAATTCAGCCTGATCAAAGTTTAGGATTAATTTGAGTGGAGGCTGAAGGGTAGTTGTATGATGGAAGATATGATTGAAGATATATTCAAATCCTAGACTGAAAGGTGCTTTCCTTCTGGTGATAAGAGGTTTGGGGTACCTGGGTGGCTTAGTCCATTAAGCATCCGACTTCAGCCCAGGTCATGATCTTGCGGTTCATGGGTTTGAGCCATGTGTTGGGCCCTGGGCTGATGGCCTGGAACCTGGAACCTACTCTGGATTCTGTGTCTCCCTCTCTATGTCTGCCCCTCCCCAGCTCATGCTCGCTCTCTCGCTCTCTTGCTCGCTCTCTCTCTCAAAAAAAAAAAATTTTTTTTAATTCTTAAGAGGTTTGATTTTTGTCCTGAAGTCAAGAAGCAGCTCTGTAGAGATTTTAAGCAGGGAAATAGCAAGAATAGTCGATGTTTTGGGAGAAGTTCAATAGTTTGTTATTTCCAGAGAGGCTCTATGAAATCAGTTCTTCCGTGTGTTAGGCATAGAGGTGCTAGAGCATAGGAAGTGGGAAGGCAGGATCCGACACCAGACAGAAAAATCAAGCCTACAACCGAGAACCACCTCCTTGAAATGGTGTACACCTGGAATAAGGATGATCCACAGAAGCCCTCCCTCCATTCTTCTCTTCCACTTCAGTATTAGGAAACACAAACAGAACAGATTACCCTTACACACACCAGAGATTCATCCTAGGAAGCAAGCAAGCAAGCAGGTAGTGGGTAAGATGGAAATTTTAAGGTGCACAGAACTCTCTCACTATTCAGAGAAGAAGGGCTTCCTACTAGGGTGCAGAGATGACAAGATGCCTCATTCTAAGGTAGTGTGGTTTTAGCTTCCCTAAATGTCCAGGTCTGGGTCTTTGGTATCAACTGCAAAGAGGCCCAAAGGCAGTAATTAGATGTTCTTCCTAGAATTCTTCACTAAAGAAGCCAGAATAGAAATGTTTCCACAGATTTGTGGAGTTATAACAGCCCTATTTTCAAAGCATGGAACAAACTGGTACAGTTGGAGATACAGAGTAAATGAGGTTCCTGGAAAGTGAGTCTGCAAATTCAGCAATGGCCAGGAAGAGCCTGGTACTACACTATGATTCAGGAGGCTTTCCTCGGCTCACTGGAATCTAATGTTATGGTGTGTAATCAGAGTCAGATAGAGAAGTATGGAAAAATCTGATCACCTCAGGGTACCTGCATGAGGCTGAGTCCCATACTCCTCTCTCCCTCCTCCAGGATGGAGATGAAGATTAGACTGTTTCCTCTGGCCTCTGCCCACTATCTTTCGAGTGGGGAAGGCCAAAGACAAAAATGGTCTATCTCCTTCCAGAGAAGCTGGGAAGCAGAGAGGCAGGAGAAGGAACAAAACCCATCATACCAGGTCTTCAGGGAAGTTTTCCAGCCAGACAACAAACACCCTGAGAAAAGTATGTCTTGTATATTCTGGGACTTATAAGATACTTACTGGAAATCAGACATGGAAATCAAAACTAGGTTTCAAATTTCTACTTGACTTTTTTTCTCCTTTAAAGTGATAAGCAAATTTATTTTCTCAGAATATATATGTGTGTGTATATATATATATAATATTATATATATTCACACACACGTGTATGTGTGTATGTGTTTATATATGTACATGTGTGTGTGAGCGCGCACACACACACACACACACAGCCTCAACTTTAGGAGCTGAACGTAAACTGCAGCTTGAGCCAACCCCACTTCCCCATGCCTTACCAGGACTTGGTAAACCTTAAAAGGGAATACTGTCTGACTAAAGCCAGACAACTGGCCCCTTAAGAGCACATTTATAATTTATTTATGGCTTAATATTTTCCACTGATAGGATTAATAAATCATGTTTTCATTCAACTTGTTTTCTCTGAGGTATGAATTTCTCTATTTTGATACCAGATCTTAACATGTTTTATTTTGCTTGTCCATTTTCCAGTTCATTTTTGCAGCTACAGGGAGAAATTTATTAGTCTGTATTGCCGCCTTTCTGCTGTTGTGGAGCTGGATTCTCTGAATACCCAACAATCCCTGAGGGAAGCGATCTCAGACAGTGAGGTTGCAGCTGCCAAACAAAGACACCAGCAAGTTTTAGATTTCATTCAGGTAATAGTTTGTTTCTTCTGAGGTAGAAGGAAAGAAGAAGGGGCAGGGTGGAGGGACTGAGAACCAAGCATGAGAAAGAACAGCAATCTGGGTTTACTTAAAGACCACAGTATGCAAGAGCCTGTTGATTTGGTTAAAATTTGGAGTTCAGAAAGATGTGAGTTTTTAAACAAAGGCTTAAGAAAAGGCTACATATAAATCACAGTGTTACTAAGGACTGCATCAGTCACTGTGGTGGGTAGCAGTGGATTCCCATATTGGAGAGAAAAACCACTGCCACAGGAAGTATTGATCAGCTTATTATACTTACCTGGTAACCCACTGATAATTCTAACAGAAAGAAAAATTGTATTAACTCAATATCCCAGAGAAAAAAGAGACGAAGATGACCTGGCACTTTATGTTAACTCACATCTGATTGGACCTGAGATTCCCCATGGTTTAGACTTCTTTCTGGCAGAGCTGACACTTTAATGTGTGGCTACAGGGGCCAGAAAATGTGTTCCCTATCTATGGTCTTATCTGGAGAAGCCTTAAGGTGACACCTCGGGTTCTTGTGACAGGGGCATTAATTAATTACCAAGACAATTTGAATCTCACCCGAAATTGCCTCTACGTCCCTTGGACAAATCTTATGAACTTTTTGCCTATATTAACCAAGTCACAAAATGAGTATAACAGCAATAGCCCATGATAAATATCACTACAATACATATTCAGTTCAATTTGGTAAATATTTGTTGAACACCCAGATGTCAGGCACTGCAAGAGAGATACAGAGTTGAATTATATAGGGCCCCTGAATATAAAGAGTTTAAAATACAGTAGGATAGACAGGAAATGTGCATAAATACTATTTTTTTTGGTACCAAAAGAAAAGTACCAAAAAATTTTTTTGTCAACACACAGAAGTAAAAATTTACTTACATTTTTGGGTATGAGAAAAGTTGCCATAGAGGATGTAACTGATACCCAAGCTGGGTCTGGAGGGGCAGATTAGACTATAGTAAGGAGAAACAGACTCAGAGGCATTCAAAGCAGTAGTATAAACAGATAAGGCAGAAAGAATAGAAAAATGATATTTTGGAAATGATGAGTAGTCGATTGGTTGGGGCATAAACTGAGTGAAGGTAGTGAGAAAGTAGGCAAGAATGAAAGCAGCAATGAGATCAGATCACAAGGGCTTTACTAAAGGCTATGGTAAGAAATTTGTACTTTATTCTGTAGGTAAGAGGGCCCTGGCCAACATCTTGAAGAAGGTAAGCTATAAGCCCTCAGAGCTACTTAGGATAGATTCAAGCTGAGGAATAATTCTTTGCAGTGGTATGACCATACTGGTTTATAGTAAGCACTCATTCTCATTAGCTATGCTCAGTAGATAATTTGCATATCATTCCTGAATTTAAGGAGAAGACCAAAAGTAGGGAAATCAAATATGAAGCTATTACAGTTATCTAGGAGAGGAATACTGTGTCCTCTGAGAGAATAAATTTCTCTAAATCCTAACCTCCTAATTTGCAAAATAGGGAAGGTAATACTACTACTAGCACGTAGTATGACTGAGAGAATTCAACAAGATAGCACAGTAAAGCACTGAGCACACTGCCTGCACATAGTAAGTATGCAGTAAACTATGCATTCTTTTATTCATTAATAATGAGGAAAAATTCTCTGATTTGGAATTTACTGATAACTCAGGGAAAAGATATTATAATATACTTGAAAGTGGTGAGCAAACAAATCTTATTCTACTTCTCCCACTCTGTAAATGAGATCCTCTCAGACTAAAGACATAAACCTTTTTAAGAAATTACATGTTTTCTTAACCTGAGAATGTAGTATTTAAAAATTCAAACATGTATGGCATTTATTTCATTTCCAGTAAATGTGGAACATCGACAGGGGGAAGGGGTGGGAAAGGGAAGAATGAGGCATGAGAATATGAAAGACTGGCTTATCTTTTGAACCCAGTATAATGGACAGTGGAGCAGAAGAAAACAATGACCAGAAATCAATTAAGCATACATTTTAGTCCTGAGTTCCACTGATAGGCCTTGGAGTAATGGACAGTTCGTTTGCTCTCCAGGTTCCCAATCTTCTCATACATAAAATGAAAGAGTTGGACTTGATGACTTCAAAGGGCCTGGTTGGCTCTAATATTTCATGACATCTTTAACAACCATAAATATTCTTAGAGAAGTACTTCTATAACCATGCCTTAGGTTCTGTTTCTGCTTTATTCCACTTCAGCCTCCCTAAATCCAATATGCTCATCCAACAAGAAAGCTTTTTTCAGTCTTTCCCAGTCTCAGACCCCTCAGGAGTTCCTGGCTCCATTCTTACTCTTATTCCCACTCTTACTCCTTGCTCCATTCTTTTTCACCTAGCCTAGGGCTCCACTGCCTTTTTCTCTTTTCCCTTTCATCACACCATTAAGTGGGATGGATAAAGGCAGGCCAGGCCAGCAATTCCTCAAAGTTGCAGCCTGTTCTGGTCTCCCAGAGCAGGTAACCTGAGAGCCGCCTCTACATAGTCTCCTTCCAGCCAGCCAGGTACACGTAGACTTGGATTAAAGCCAATTCCCAAAGGGTTCAAAAAAATCACTTCTAGGCCAGGGTAAACCCAAACCATCTCCTGTACCCAAGCCTTCAGTGGACTGCTTTGCTCTACCCCACATGGGTAACTTCACTGACTAGAGATAATGCAGTATCATCTCTCCCCTTATCTATGTTGGGCTTCTCAATCTCTCTCTCGCTCAGAATGAAAACCAGCTGCAGCCACTCACCCATTGGCATTCACAGCTCAGCCCACCACACACCATAACCTGCAGAGGCAACCGCCAGCCACGAGAGCATTTGTATGATTCCAGATCTAAGACAGTGTTGAAGTCACTACACAAACCAAACGTTGTAAAGAGCAAGGGAGTCTATGTAAATACAGTGAGGAAAAGAAGCCAAAGAGTGCAGCCAGAAAAGGGGAGGGCCTGGACCAGGGGAGGTATAGAAAATCATAGATAAGGTATACCGGTTTTATAGACAGCACACACAGCAGAAATGTCAAAGTGTAGAGACTTGGAGCTTGGCATATTTTGAGCTGCTAAAGCCTAAAGGGCAATTAGGCTATAATTTATATACTGTAATGCTTCAAATGCTCCTAAGCTGTAATAGAAACACAGCTCATTAAATATAGCCAATCTATCATCCCCTCAAGCACCTTGTAACTGTGCTGTGAGAAAACCAATCACCTTTACATTTTAATAAAAATATTATCTTGCCTGAGCACAGAGAAAGGGTGTAATTTATGGGATGAAAACCAAAAATTGTAAAGGGCAGGGTGAGAAATGGATGTAGAACTTTTAAGCAACAGACCTAGGGAGGTCATGGTCTTTCTTTTCAAAATGTGTCAGCAAGTCTTTAGAAGCTGAATTTGGAACTTAAAATCAGGGGGATTATGTTGTCAGTTATTTTTAGATCAACAGTATAAGGTAAAATGGGTGAAAATTGTACTTCTTTTAGAGCTATTTAGCTAAGTATGCTAAACTCAGGCCACAGGCCTCCCTGTACAAATGTTTTAAATTTTTATTCAGTTAATACTTGTTCACTTTATCACTGAGAAAAAATAAGAAGTAAATATTGTTTACACAGATAACTTTAAATTTTATACAATAAATCTCACTAGCCATCCTCAGCAATAAGGCTGAAATAATCTTATACAAAGAGAATAACTGGATTATTAATAATTGTATTAGTTTCTTAGGGCTGCGGAGACAATTTACCACAAACCAGGTGACTTAAAACAACAGAAATTTATTCTTTCACAGTTCTGGAGACTGGAGATCTGAAGTCAAGGTGTTGGTCAGGCCATACTCCCTCTGGAGGCTCTAGGGGAGAATGTGTTCTCTGCTTCTGCCAGCTTCTGGTGGCTGCTGGCATTCCTTGACTTGTGGCCACATCACTTCAATCTCTGGCTCTGTGGTCACACTGCCTTTGTCTCTTCTGTCTTCCAATCTCTCTCTGCCTCACTCTTAAAAGAATGTCTTTATGACGACATTTGTCATGAAAATAGGGTACATCCCAAAAATATAAGATAAACTTCTTTTTCAAAATCCTTAGCTTAATCACATATTTTGGCAGACAAGGTAATACTCTTTTATCATGGAAGGCAGTGTTCACAAATCCCAGGGATTAGGACATGTACATATCTTCGGGGAGGCCACATTCAGCCTCATACAATAATCATGATTGTCATTATAACAACTTTAAACTTTATAACGGTGTATACTCTATATAGTGCACTCATCTACATTATCTTACTTAATACTCATAATCACTCTGTTGGAGGGCAGAGATCTAAAGAATTAGGTAACCATCATTCATTCATTCATTCACTCGTTCATTCACTGAGTAATGACTACTGAGTAGCTACTCTTTGCACAGCCAAGAGCAAAAGATAAAAAAGCACAGTTCCTGTGCTTAGAAGGCACTCTAAAAGCTATCCACAGTCAGTAGAGCCTTGAAGATAACTTTGAGACAAGAATGCTACATGAGGTAGGATGAGTAGAAGGCAGCTCAGAGAGCAACAATCCCAACAGGAAAATCTGTACAAGTCTCCTCTGGGATTCCCATTTTGGTTTTATCTGCTGAACTTCAGTTCTCTCCCTTTACAATGCTCAGTGCATCCTCATGACCTGCCCACTGTTGACTCTCCTGCCCAATTCACTGCCTAACAAAGGCTGAGGCTCGACCAGATGCTTTCATTACTAGCCCTGAATACTCTGCCAAATCCAGAATAGAAAGCAATGGACCACACTAGTTCACTCTAGCTTTCCTGTCACTCTGAACATGGCAGTTTGTCACAGTTTCAGACTCTACTCTGTGTTGTGAATACTCTTTAAAGACTATTATTTAAGTACAGATTAATAAAATTCTATCATCAGACCTTAACCTGTAGTATTCATACAATGAACTTCTTCTACCTGGAAGTTGAGTGTCACCAATTTTCCAGTGTTCTTCAAAAATAAATCACAAAGTGTCGAGCTAACAGGGACCTTAGACATCATCTAGTCCAACCTCCTCTTTTTACAGTTGAGTAAATGCTCCAGAAGAAGTTAATGGCTTGCCAAAGGCACCCAAGTGAAATCAAACACAAAGCCTATCACAAGCCCCAGGGTCCCATGAAAAAAATGTATAATGAGCATCCCCTCCTTGGAGAATCAGAGTAACCAGCAAGTTTATGGCCAGTGTCTATCAAGATCTGGAGACTGTCATCCACAAAGGCAGGCACAAAAATATGAGTGACTTTTATTTACACTTTGGTAATTTTCTGATAACCCCGAAACCAAAATAGTAACAGAATAGACTCCTCTAAAAATGTAAGGATATTTTAATTACTTAGGAATAAGCTATTTAAACCATTTTGTACTTTAGAAGCACTTATTTTATGTGTAAGAAAGTAATAAGTTTAATATATAAAGCTATTTCTTTTCTATTAAAATAGATCCAAGAATCTCTGCTTAGCAAAATATTCCAGTAATGCTTTGTTTTTCTTCTGCATATAGAAGAACTAAAATTGCATTTCTTTCTTCAAGTATTCTGAAATTTAGACTTTATCATATCCCTTCCTCACAATACCCTAATGAGGAATATTTCATCTTACATTGAGAATTAACACTTCATATGTATGAGAAATGTACCCTGCAGTACAAAGCACTTATAAATTCATCATTTCACCCAATCATCATACCAGTCCTGTGAGATATAAAAAGGGAGGTTTTTGTCTACATTCACAAATAAGGCAACAGAGGCTGAAAGAGGCCAAATGACTTGCCAAAGGTTATTAAAAGCTAAAAGTGGGAGTCCCAGCTAGAATTCAGGTCTTCCGCTATTTGCACTAAATGATACACCCTCTCAGGTAAAAATATGCAAGGCACAGAGATGAGAAAGAACAGAATTTTCTGGCTTAGCAAACCTACATTGAAAGTATTTTACTCAAAACCAGTACTGTGGAAAATGTATCATCTTGGACTCTCAGGGAAACTTACTCTTTTTTCCCTGTTTGGCCTGTTTGATAAACTTAAAGTCTTTTATAATTTCATTCCAAAGCAACTAGATGAAGTTTGGCGTGAAATGAGATGGATCATGGATGCTCTACAGTATGCAAGATACAAACAGCCAGTTTGTGGCTTACCCATCACAAAGCTGATAGACCCCTCAGATGAGCAGAACCTCAAGAAGATCAACTCTACGTCATCACATATAGACTGTCTTCCATCCCCATCCCCATCCCCAGAGATGAACAGAAGAAAGGCTGTGAGTGGTAAGTAATAAGATCTACAGGTCTGTATTTCAGTCACCAGATTTTTGGTCCTATCTCCACTGATGAGGCTCTTTTATGCTGAGTCATTGGTCCCTGTAAGCAGGAGGAAACACTGCATAGTGGTAAGAGTCTAAAAGCAGAGAGGGAATAAAATCAGAACAGTGGAGGGATAGGAAACTAGGGCAATAACCTGAGATCAACTCCATCCAGGAGTGGAGAAGCTTTAGGCCAGTTCTGGCCTGAGCTTCCAAGATACAAAAGAACACAGAGCAGGGATGGGAAATTCAGAAATGCAGAATGGGGACTGCTTTGGTGCCAAGCGAGGGCCAAGTCAGCCAACGGAATCTGACCAAAACCAAGGAAGGAAGGAGAAAAGACCCAGCCTCTAGTAAATAGAGACTGACAGTAAAGAGGCAGGAAGTAGGTCCCAGCCTGGGTGAAAGTTCAGGGTGAATTTCTCACCCAGCATAGCACCAATGTGCTGGGGTGGGAGATGGGAAAGAAAGAAATCTTGGATAAATAGAATCCTGACCCTGAAGCCAAATAAGTAGGTTGGCCTCATCATGGCTAAAACAAGCAGGAGACAACTTTTAGGCAAGCTGTAGGGGATGCCTGGCACATCACCTCTACTCTTGGGAATGGAATTTGAGTTTACATGGAAATGCTAAGAACAAAACATGGCTGGGTTAACACAGAGTTCTACAAAATACTTTTTGGCTTATAAACAGAGAGAAAGCATACTAATCAAAGGCAATATAATTCTCTTGCCTTAGGATAAGTTGAGACTAGTGCCATTTTCTAGGCAATTAAAATAATGGCAAAGCATCTTTCTTGATTCTATAGCTTATAAGAGCTCCCAATTCTGTAAGCTTTACAATAATAATAATTAACATTTTTAACAAACAGTTCTGAAATATGGGCTTATCCCATAGGGGGCAGCATGGTGTAGCTGAAACAGCTTGGGCTAAGAAATCAGAGACCTGGATTCAAATCCCAGTTTTCTTTTACTAGTTATACCAGCTTGAACAGATTACTACATTTGAGTCCAGTTTCCATGTACATAAAATGAAATTAATAATATCTATACCTTGAAAAGTTACTTGTGGTTAAGATAGCATATGTGAGATATGCATGGCATATAACAGACACTAAATTGTAGGTATCATATTTGATGTTATTACTCTTATTATAGAAAACTTTAGTGGAGATGTAAACCTTTTCTATAAGTAAGTTTATATATGCTCCTATATTTTAAAAATCTCAGTGTCCTAAAAATCAAAACTTGGCAAATGGAAGAACTTGAGAGACAGCTAATTTACATTACCAAAGGATTCTATGACTTGCCCAATAATTTTTTCAAGAAAAAGTAGATTTTCTCAAGTGGATTTTTGTAGATGCCCACTAAGCTAGACATACAAATAAAATGCCATCCCTGCCATAAGCTAGTCTAGTGGGGGAGATAGATACAATAACAAAATTTCATGGTAAGTGCATAAATGCTATGAGGAGGATATGTATAGGGTGCTATAAAGTCTATCGGATGTGTCAACCATAAACTCATAAGATCAAAGAGACCTTCTGGAGGGGAGATGGGGTGAAAAGTGGGAAAGAGAAGAGCATTTATAGGCAAAGGAAGCAGAGTGTGCAGCTGTATTATAGTTCGGGGAACTGTAAGCAGTCTGGCTGAACTTAGAATCCAAGGACATTGTTTCGCCTTTTTCTTTTCTCATTAAAAAATATTTATTGGTCATCCATCATGCTTCAGGTACTTCTTGAGGTAACAGGGAGGGATACAGTGATAAAGTAAAGTTGCCACTTCCATAGAGCTTACATTCTAGAAAAAGTGACAATGAAAACATAAACAAGATAATTTCAGAAAGTGAAAGAATTCCAATATATAATACAAAACAGGAATCAAGATTGGGAGGGCGGGGGCGGGGGGGAGATGAGCAGGGAGAGTGGAGAGTGTTGAATTCACTAAGATGATCAGGAGAGACCTATCTGTGAATATTACATTTGAACCAACCACAGAAAAAGGAGCCAGTAAGGCAAAGATCTAGAGTCAGAATATTCCAGGCAATAAAACAGCAATAGGCCCTGAAGAGGGTGAGGGATGAAAAGAAAGCCAAAGTCACTGGAGCAGAACAAATGAATGGGCTACTGGTGAGAGAGAGGGTGGAGAAAAAGGCAGGGGCCAGATCAGGCAGGGCCAAGGTAAGAAGTGTGGATTTTATTCTACTTGTGATGGAAAGCCATTGGAAACTTTTAAGCAAGGATGGATATGGTCTGAATTACTCTTTAAAATCAAATCTGGCTATTCTATGAAGAAACCGTAGTGGGACAATATTGGAAGCAGGGAGATCAGTTATGAAGCTAGCAACAGAGGGATACCAGGTTTTCTGATGTGAATGTCTCTGGATATCATGATGCCATTTACAAAAAAAAAAAAAGTTATAGAGGAGAAGCAAGCTTGGGTAGTTGGGCATATTGAATCTGAGTTAGTTTTAGGACATTCCACACAAAAAGAAACATTCAATAGAAAAGGATTATGGGGTCTGGAGCTCAGGAAAGAGAAGTGAACTAATAACACGGATTTAAGAATTGTTGATATATGAATGATGTAGCTGCAAAAATGCTTGGGATTTCCTAGAGAGAGTAGTTAGAGTAAGGAGAGGAAAGTCTGAAAGGATCCCTGTGGAATGAACAGCAAGACTTTTTAGAGCAGGAAGAAACCACCAGAGGAAGATAAAAAAATAAAAAATAAATTAAAAAAAAACAAGAGTAGTATCACAGAAATTAAAGCACATCAATTAATAGTGAGTGAGAGCTTAAATAAAACTGAAAAGCTTCTACTGGGGTTATTTTATTTTCAACAAGGAAGTCATCTGTAATCTGGATGACAGCAGTTTGTGAAGGGAAGGAGATATAAAACTGAACAGAAGTAGGTCAGGAAGTAAATGGGAGGAAAAGGAATGGGACCAGTAAGGATACACTCTTCCTAGAGAGGTCTAGGGAAGAAAGTGTATTTTTAAAAGGAAGAATAGATATTCCCTCTACTGTTCCACAATTTACATAAATCTGCAAACAGCTCTTCCATTCTACTTCCACCTTCATAGCCCTTGCCTGCCCTCTCTGCTCACACAACTTTCTGAGTTTCATCTTCTCTTGGCCACGGGGACCTAATAAGGTCCCCCTTGGCTGTATGAGGGTGGCCTCTCCTGTGCCACAGAAGTGCCAAACTCTCATACTGGCCAGATGACAGGTTACACACACTCTCTACTGGGAGGATCTGGCCAATTACATTTGGATTTTATTATTAATCTAAAATGTGAGTGATCATCATTCTGTTCCTTAAAATATAACTCTCTCTTGGGTCCATTTATTTCTCTGAAGCCAAGATTCCATGGGCTGTGAAACACAAAGACGTGGAGGGAAGCAAATAAAAAATGGAACCCAGTGAAAAGGAAACAGTTGAGAGCTGAGAGAAACATTTAGTGGTCAGATCCCCTCACAAAAGCAAAAGCATTTCAGAGCAATGAAATCTGCTCCTACAATACTCTATCCTCTGCACTAGTGTGGCTACTTTTATTTGGAAACCATTTATAAGGAGGAAAAAAAATCCGGTTTAGAGAAATATCCCCAGTGGGTTGCTCCCAGAGCAAACTCTGCAATACAATCCCGTTCTGCGTGGGTAGGGTTCACCTACCTTCAGAGGAGCCTGCTGGAAACACAGAGCCTATCACAAACCTGCCAACCCAAGATTCTGTTTTAAGGCTGTTGAGCACCTTGGATTTGTTTGTGTGTATCTATGTGCATGGGGGGGGAGGGGGGTTGGAGGAATGGGAAGGGGGAGTGGAACTCTTTAACTTCCCGTTTCTGTGTGGTTTTCAAACACAAAGTAGAACTTCTCTGAGTCAATTAAAATTAAGCATCTTCCAAGGACCCAAGGGGGAAAGTTGGCTCCTAGGAAAGGCAACTCATGGCAGGGGGTGGAATGATTTGGTCCATCACATGGGTATTTTCTCTCCCACTCCTTTTCTGTGGGTACAGTGGTCACAGGCAGCAGCAATTCTTTTTTCCGATACTGCTATTTCTCCTAGTGACGCATGGGTGAGGCAACAGAGGGGAGGGGGGCGTTGTTTCCTTCAGATGCATTTGAAGATTATTCTGATCTTCCAATCTGGTAACCTTTTCCCAGATGATGTTAAGATTACTATAGTATAAACTAAACAGTTCAGAAAATCAGCAGAAATCTGAAGATGTTATGTGTCTCGGGAAATCAGAAGGTGAACAAACCCCTGAGGTTCTCCCCAATTATTTAAACTCTTTATTTATAAATTATTTAAATTCTACTCAGAGGAAACAGATTCACTGAAGTACACAAAAAATACAAATTTGGACACTGATACTTTAAAAATGTGAAGACAGATTTTAGGGCAAATATTTCTCATTATTCCTTTCTTTCTGTCCTGCCATGCCCCCTGCCTTTAAGAGAAGAGCAATAGCCTTAAATCAATTATTCTTTCCTGAAATGTCATCTCCACATAACGCCCTCAAAATCCACATCAATTCTACTCTGCTGTTGTTGGCTTGATCCACAGAGACCAAGAATTACAACACCCATTACAATGGCAAGAAAGCCAAGCTTCCTCATCCAGCACTAATACTATGGGCAGAACTTTCATCAAACAGCTCCTGGGTCAGTCAGAGGGGAAACACAAGGTTCTACCAATACTAGCCTGCCCAGTGGGCCCTGTAAGGGAAATTGAGGAGCACAACCAGGTTTATTAAAATAACAACTGGGCAAGGTGCCTACAATGCTTAATGGAGCATATGGCCTGGATCTGGGGATGGAAGCTGCACTTTGCATTCTTTTCCAGGAAGGGAGGGAGTGGCAGTGGCCTAAGTCCCTGGAAACTCTCCTCAGTGCCCTGGCTGGCATCCTGGAGATTTTCCCAGCTTGTTTTGGGAGGGGTATCCCACTCTAAGCAATAGGTTCCACTAAGTCTTATAATAAATAATACAACCACCATGGAAGTCAAATATTTAGATTCCTACTAGAACAGCGTTTCCCAACTGTCGGTCCATGAACCAACGAGATAAAATTTACCACTCCATACCCGAGCCTTTTCTTTCCTCTCCTTGGGTTATGAGAGTTACAACTATCTCTTCTTTTAATTTATCTCCTATCTCTCTTGCTCCTAGGAACTATGGTAAAGAAGTTACATCATTTACTAATTCACTGTGAAATCTAGGATGGGAAATACTGTACTGAACTAAATCATCACCAGCATAAGACACCATACATGAGATTACTGTTCTCCTTTATTATCAACAGCATTCTCACAGCAAAGTCTTGAAGCTTATCTGATTACTGGTCTATATTTTAATGAGTCACCTCTCAACATGTTTTCTAGTTATTTTCTCAATATTTAAGGGTAGAAAGGAACTTAAAGTATTTCTAACACTCTAACTTAATCATCATGGCACCTGTGAAAATAGGCAATATAATACCGACATGCTGTAGAGGAAGAAAGGTTCAGAGAGGCTAAGTGATTTGCTCAAGATCATATACATAGTTAGGGAGCAAGATAGGACTACAGCCCAGGTTTGTCAGATTTTAAGACAATTGTTCTTTCTGCTACAACTAGGCTGACCCTTAAGTCAAGCATCACCAAATATAAAACAAAATAATTTAGGTGACTGTTTTCAGGAATTTCCATGTCAGATTAAGTAAATTAGCTCTTTCTAAGCTGCTTTCAATATTCTTTTTAAAAGGCAATCAAATCTCACAATTCTTTATGCTCCCAGATTTCAATATTTGTTTTAGTTTCAATCAACTCAACATATTTTACTGAGAGCTTTGTATGCACCAGAAACAGCACAAGAGGCTAATAATACAATGATAATTAAGTTGCAGTCTTGTTAGGAGGTCCTTACGACCTACTCATATGTCCATGTTCAGATTAGATGATCTGGAAAATACAGAATATTCTGCATGTCCCTTTGCTTGACTCCTTCCTTGGTCCATTCCTTCACTGCCTGACTTCTCCCAACATTTACTGAGCAGAAATAAATAAGACGTAGTGCATGCCCTCTGGAGTTCATGGTTCAATAATGGAGATAAACATGCAAATGAATAGTTTATAATAAACCTTGATAAATGCAGTAACAGAGATATAAATAAAATGCCATAAGAGACAAGAGAATGGAGCGACTAACTTTACCTGAAGAAATCAACACAGGCTCTTCCTGGGAGTCTTAAAATATGATTCCCCATTGAAAATTAGAAGGTCAGACCTTTGAAGCACACCTTCATATACTCCTTAGTGCCCTGCAAACAATAAATGTTCACTATTTGTGTGCTGAGAGGTCAAGGTACAAATGCTCTTGCAGAGTGCTTTACCCAACTGTAGGCTGGAAAGGGAAAGAAAGTGTCACAAACTCCTCAGCAATTGCTTATAGTTATAGTCAATTTTACTATCAGACTTCTAGTGGATTTAATAGTGGACCTAAAATGATTATGTTCATGTCAGAATCCCCATAACCTGTGAGTGTGACCTTATTGGAAAAAGGGTCTTTACAGATGTAACTAAAGATCTTGAGATGAGATCATCCCAGATTACCAGGGTGGGCCCTAAATCCTATGACAAGTGTCCTTACAAGAGACAGAAATAGATATGGGGGTGACACCCCCACAAAGAACACCAACAGCCACCAGAGGCTGGAAATGCCAAGAAAGGACCCTTCCCTAGAGCCTCCAGAGGGAGTGCAGCCCTACAGACACCTTGATTTCAGACATCTAAGGCTGTGAGAGAATAAATATCTGTTGTTTTAAGCCACCCACCATGTGGTGATTTGCTATAGCAGCCCCAGGAAACTAATATAAAACGTAACATGTTTCTCTAGCAGCAGCAATATCAAGAAGCCCTTATTAAAAGTTTAATTAATATAACTCAGTGTGCATCCTGCACAAAGCAGATTAGGTAACGAGGTCCTGACCCTCAGGAAGCTTCCATGGAAAGCCATGAAAACACTAAAGTGGGGGCACCTGGGTGGCTCAGTTGGTTAAGCATCAGCACAGAGCCCACTTTCAATCCTCTGTCCACTTCTCTGTCTGCCCCTCGCCCAATGCGCACTCTCTTTCTCTCTTTCTCTCTCTCAAAAATAAATGTTAAAAAAATGCTAAAGTGAATAAGAACATGGCAGGCCTTTGGAGATAGACAGGCGAGTTTCTATCCTGCTACTTATCAACTATACATGAATTAGAAAATTTAATAAGCCTAAGCTTTAGTATTCTTATCTGTAAAACTGGAATTGTTATAAGCATTAAATAGAATAAAGCACCTAGAGTACTTAGCATAACGGCTGGCCTACGGTAAGCACTAAGGAAATGTCATTACTATTATAGACACAAATGAATACATGTGGACAGCTGAGTAGACAACACTAACCAGATAGAGAAGGAAGTTCAACTAAAGTCAATTCTTTGGATCTTATTTCCAGCCCAGTTTCAAATCTTCAGTTAACCTCTCTTCTTCATCACACCAATGGCACCTGTTGCTGCCATCATCAAAAACAACTAATAGTTCCAAGACCCTGTTCCTTGCAGTACCCAATTTTTCTCACAAAGGATGAGGAAAAGTGCTCCCTAAAACTGTGTTAAGATTATTAAAACATTCAGCCAAAGTCGTTATCCAATTCACTCCTTTTAACTTGAAAATCTCTTTATATCTATCTTCTTCCCTACTTCGTGTCCTTCCAATCTTTTTCACTAAAAACCAATGCCAGCACCAGTACTCACAAGTGACCACTTCTTCTTGCTATGTCCGTTAACCTATCATTCTTGTTTCTTCAACAGTTCTCTCTCCAGTGGTTCCTTCTCTTCCCACAAACATCTTCCCCCAACCTTGCAACCCATCAGGCTCCCATTACATTTCCTCCAGGGTTATCTTGGCCAATCCCTCAACCTTAATCTGTCCCAAATTAAATTTACCATCTCTTCCACTACCCAACCCAATCCAAATCCACTGCCTAACCCTGATGCAATTAAACTTCTCTGGTTTAATGCTGATACTATCATTTAGACACTAAGCCTTGAAATCTGCTAGTCACTGCAGGACCTTCACATTTGCTTCTCCAAGTTGTCTGGAACACTCTCCTCAACCTTTCACATAGCTGTTGCCTTCCAATCATTAAGATCTCACCTAGACTACCTTTTCTACAGGGATTCCTCCCTTAGCTATATTAGCAAAAGAACCTTCCTCCCAAGTCATTCTCTAGCTGAAACCCAGTTTCATTTTCTTCACAGAACTTTGCACTATCTGAAATTAATCTTACATGCTTTTTTTTTTTTTTACTTATTTAATCCATTCTCTATGACCTGCTTAAAAGCAGATACCATATCTGCCTAGCACAAAATATGTGCCTAGTAAACATCTTTGAATGAGTAACTTTTCTGGATTTCTATTTTCCTCCACATAATCACCACTCTTGCACAGCACCCCCCACCCTAACCTGAAAAATATAAATATTTAAAATAAACATAGCTTGGACCACAGCCTTCTCATTGGCCTCCTTGCTCTCTGTTTCCTCTTCATCCAATTCATCTTATATCCTACCTGCTACATAATTATCCTAAATCACAGCTCATATCTTGTTAATTACTTCTTCAAAAGTCTTCAATAGCTACTCATTGGGTATAAAATTAGATATAATCCTTATCTAAGATTTACTACTCTCTACTGGCTCCACCCTACCTTTTAAAAAATTAAATTCCCTCTTCTGACCATTTATTTTGAAATAGAGAAACCACAGGTTGCAAAGAAATGTACAGGAATTCCCATGTACCCTTCCGCCAACTTCCCCAACATCAACAACATCAAAACTGGTACAATCCATACAGGTTATCCAGTTTTCACTAGTTATGTATACACACTTGCGCATGCATTGTGTGTAAGCATGTAAACACAGATGCACACAAGCACTCAGGCTCCCTTGTACAGCTCTTGTATCACATGTGTCCTTGGGTAATCACTATCATAAGCAAAATACTCAACTGTACCATCATCACAAAACTCCCTCTGCTCCCCCTTTATTGCCTTACTCATCCCCTATCTCTACCCCTGGCTACTGCTATCTATTCTTCATCTCTATAATCACTTCATGAATGTTACATAAATTGAATTCTTTATTTTTATTGATAAGTAGTATTCCATAGTATGGATGTACCACAGTTTATTTAACAAATCATCCACTTATGGAAACTTGGGAGCCTTAATTTTCCTAAGATAAATTCCCAAGAGTACAATTGCTGGCATCTTACTTTTGTAGCCTCATTTTTCCAAAATTCCTCTTGTTCCCATATGACAGTCAAATAAGACTATCTCTTCCTCTCTGGTTTCTAATCCTCTTATCATTTGCATGTTTATTATTAATAGCTGCCTAAACCACTTTTTCAAACTCTATGAAGAAATAATTTATGGGGCACCTGGGTGACTCATTTGTTGAGCATCTGACTCTTGGTATCAGCTCAGGTCAGGTTCTTACAGTCATGAGATCGAGCCCCATGTCAGGCTCCTTGCTGAGCATGGAGACTGCTTGGAATTCTCTCTCTCCCTCTCTCTCCCTGCTCCCTCCCTCCCTGCCTCCCCCTAAATAAATAAGTAAATAACTAACTAGTTATCTCATTTATATGAGGAAAAAAATAAAAGATAATTGAGCATTTTATCAATCCTGTCCTAATAAAATGTGATCTCTTTCCCATAAACCTGCATCATATTTGCTAAACTTCTCTTATAAAATGTATGTTCTTCCAGTCTCATAGATGCACATATGCCCTATACTTCAATTAGAACAGTAAACTCCCTGGAGACAGATTATTTCTTATTAATTTCATATTCACTCAGGCATCAAGCACACTATTTCTGTTAAAGCAGGAGCTCAAGCAAAACAGAATCATCATTATTGAATGAATGGACAAATTAAATATATCTGCCCTAAGAGGGTTCTGATTTAATCAGGAATCCAGGATGTTATATTTGAATTAAAAAACAACAACTAATAATACAAGTCTATACAGGCTAAGTGCCAAAGGACAATAAAAGCAAGAAATGTTAGATAAATGCAGAGAAGTGAGCAATCTTTTCTGGGGCAGTTGGGGAATGCTTCTTAAAGAAGACTATGTTTGAGGAAAATCATGAACAGATGAGTAAAATCCAGAAAAGTAGAAAAGGGAGTCCCTTTTGGTAGACATTACTTTAGAACAATATATGGGTTGATCTCACTCTTTGTAGCTGCTGGATAATATTCCATAATATAGATAAGCCCAAAGTTTTAAACCACTTTCCTAATAGTAGACATCTGGTGTGCATCAGTGAGGGTTAAGTTTGGATCCATGTTACAGAAAACCCAAAAGGAGTGTCATAAACACAAGATACTTCATTTCTCTCATGTGAAAGGAGCCCACACGTAGACAATTCATAGTTGGTATATGGACTCCATGGTCCTCAGACTCCATGCTCCATTTTTGAGCTCCGCCACCCTAGCATATGGCTTTTTTCCAAGGTTGCCTCATGAGCCTAGCGAACACATCTTGATACAGGCAACTGAAAGGAAAGAGGAAAATAATAAAAAAAATAAAAATAAAAAAATAAAAAAGTGGCCTACCTCAAAGCTAAGCCAGCTCCCTTTCTGCAAACTTCCAGAAGTTTCATACAATACTTTCAGTTCTACATCATTGGCCAGAACTTAGCTATATGGCCATACCTAGCTGCAAGGGAAGCTGAAAAATGCAGTCTTTACATGAGTGCATTGCTGTCTCAAAGGAAACTTAAAATTTGTAACCACAAAAGGATAATAGATCTTGGGTAGCAGCCAGCAGAGAGCAAAACTGAAATCCTGCCCTGCCAATGAGTAAACACACACATCTTCCATAGTCAGGAAAAAGAGGAAGAAAAGAAAAAGAAGCACTTCACACCCTGACCCTGAAATAAACAAACAAGCCAAAAAAAGAAAGAAAGAAAAGGAAAAAAAAAAAAAAGGATTACATCTGGTTCTACTTCCTAAAATAGAAGAAACCTTAATCCTGTTTGTGTAAATTACTAACTCCCTTACAAAACAAAGTTTTTCACTGGAGTCTGCAATATTCTTATGATAATCATGTCTGATTTCCCACCATGAACAAAGTAACTATAACCTTGTATTCCTGTGGGTTTTCACTTTAAATACCTGTTGTATTTTTTAATCAGCAAACCAGTCCTGAATTTGGACTCCCTTGCAGAACTTCACAAGTAAGCTATTTTTCTTTTCTTAAGTGATTTTTCTTTTCTTAATACTTTGGTGCCTCTAAGTCTTCCCTTCACAGCAGTCTCAGCCACAGGATTATTTCTTGTTTTCACTATTATAAATCCTACTGCAGTAAACAGCTTGTAAATGCCTCCATGGACACACAGTGACAATTCCTCAAACAGATATCTAAAAAAGGACTTGCTGGGACAAATGATATGCACATTTTTAATATAGTCTACTAAAAAAACGCTATCGGCAGAACAGTACTAGTTGACCCCACCATCACTAAATGAGCGTCCCTGATCTCCCACATATCACCAACATATGAGAGTATCATTCTTTTCATTTTTAGCAAATATGATAGGCTAAAACATGCCTTGTTTAAACCTGCATTTCCCTAACTACCACCTACTTAGTAACTGTAGTCTACCTAGGTTGAACATTTTTACTATGTTTATTGACCATCTGTATTAATTATTCTTTGAAGTACTGGTTTCATCTGCCCATTTGGATAGTCTTCTTACGGATTTAGAGAAGTTCTTTATATATTCTAGTTATTCATCTTTTGTTATACATATTATTACAATCCTCTTCCAGTCTATCACTTGCCTTTTTACTTTGTTTATAGTATCAGCTGTTTTACAAAATATTAACCTGTGATGCAGTCAAATTTAACAGCCACTTCTCTGACTTCTGGGATTCTGTCTTGCTTAGAAAGACCTTAGAAAGATCCTGCCACCCCAAAATTACAGACATATTGTCTTCTATTACGTGTAGGGTTTGCCTCTTACATTTAAGCTGCATGAAATTTATGTTCATATACGCTATGAGGTAGGATTTTCTCTAATTATTTTGCTAATGGGATAACCAATTGTCACAACACTATATCCTGAAGACTGTTCTCTCCCTTACTTTGGAATGTTATCTTTACCATATGTTAAATTACCACACAGAATTAAGACTATTTCTGGACTTTATTTTTCTGTTCTACAGACCCATCTGTCCATTTTTACACCAATACTACAAAGTTTTAGTTGTCAAAACTCTGTAGTATTCTTTGATTCTGGTAAATCAGGCTCTTCCCTATTGCATCTTTAAAAAAAGGGGAAAGGAGTGCCTGGATGGCTCAGTTGGTTAGGCGTCTGACTCTTGATTTCAGCTCAGGTCATGATCTCACAGTTCACGGGATCAAGATTCTCTCTCTCCCTCTCTCTGCCCCTACACCACTCCCGTGGGCACACACATGCACATGCGTGCTCACTCCCTCTCTCTTAAAATAAATAAACTTTAAAAAAAGCTGGTTGTTCTCATAAATTTTCTCTTCCAGGTAACTTTAAGCATCAGCTTACTAAATTTCATTCAAAACTCCTATGGAGATTTTTTTTTATTGCCATTGCCTGATTTGTAGATCAGCAATTTTTCTTTTTAAGAGCACTGGCATGTTTACAAAATTAACATGTATTTACCAGCTACCTACCTTAGGCTGACTTCTGTGGGAATTCAAAGGATTTTTAAGAGAGTCCTCACTCCACAGTAATGTACAACCTGATTGAGAGGGGAAAATAGATATAAACAATGAGTGCCTTAAATGATAAATATCTCTACAACTAAAGTTGTGGCTCATTTATGGTCACTATTGTATGCACTCTGAGGCTTACTTTTTTTTTTTTTTTTGCCTCTCATTCTACTTCTGTTTCTGTTTTTCCTTTGGCCTTTTTTTTTTTTTTTAATCCTTTTTAAACATCTGACAACTGGGTAAGTGTTTACAAACATAATTGATTTATATATTAGTCACCCTAGGTAAGAAGTTCTATTATCATTCCCATTTTACAGATGAAGAAACTGAACCTCAAAGAAGTTAAGTAACCTTCCCAAGATCACAAAAAAAGTAGGTGGAGGGCAGCTAAGATCTGAAACTCAGTTTCTCAGACTTCAATCCCCATAGTGCCACATCTTCTTCCCTCCCGGATACTTTACCGAATGCAAAACTCATCTCTGAAATAAGGCTAGGAAATGAATAAATGAATAACATGCAGTTTTGTTTCCTGTTTCATCCTCTCTGCAAGCCCAGCAAATAATAAAAGTGCACGTGGGGATTGAGGACACATTCCCCTCTGCCGCTGTCCAGGTTGGACCTGTCCGGAGTTCCTCTCCTTCCTCTCCCTTAAGCTAAGCACAGGACTCATCATATAATTTACAGGGCCCTGTGCAAACCCGAAACGTGGGGTCCCTTGTTCAAAAATGACTGCTACCTTCAAGAAGTAGACCGTTAAGGAAGCACAGGACCCTCCTAGGCACAGGGGTGGGGAGGGCTCAACCAAAGGCCGCTGTGCCCAGGAAGCAGGCCCCAGCTAAGGGTTTCTCTCGTTTCTAACCCGGGTCACTGGCTCCGTAGATTCACAGCCCTGCTCTGATGAAGAAGGCTGCTCAGAAGTCTTCCTCCCCACCGACAGCGACTACGACTCCAGTGACGCCCTGAGCCCCCGAGACCTGGACCTGGTCTACCTGTCATCACACGACATCGCCCAGCAGGCGCTCAGCGGCCTAAGCGGCAGCGCCCCCGACGTCCTGCAGGTGCACGACATTAAGAGTCCTCTGGGGTCGGGCCAGGACCCCCAGGGCCGACTCCCGGGGCCGGATCCCGACCACTCGTGCGCCGAGGTCCTCCACAGCCTGACCCTCACGGGCTTCACGCCCAAAACCCACGCCAAGATGGCGCCGGGCGCGAGGCCGCCGCTGGGCTTCCTGGGAAAGCGGAAGCCGGCTAAGCACCAGCACTATGGCGGCTTCAGCCGCCACCACCGCTGGCTGCGCATGCACAGTGAGACGCAGTCGCTGTCGCTCTCCGAGGGCGTCTACACGCAGCACCTGTCCCGGGCCTGTGCCCTGACACAGGAGCCCGCGGAGGCCGAGCGGCTAGGACCTGCCCCCGACGGGTCCCGGGGCCTGGTTCTGACCCACGCCGCGAGCCTCCCTGAGGAGGGGAAGAGCAGCCTCCAGGACCCAAGGCCTGCGGTACGCCGCATCTACGTGGAGCCCTACTGCGCAGCCCTGGTGGACGCAAAGCCCTGGGCTGCCTTGAGCCCGCCCCCGGGGGGCCACTCTGGCCTGCCCAGCCCCACGGGCCCGGAGATGAGCCCCGAGGGCGCTACCACCTCCCCCGTGTCAGAAATACTCAGCAGCATGCTTTAGGGAGTCCTGCAACTGGCTGTCCCGTTCCACAGCAAATCCCTGCATTCTCCATCTCTCTCCTTCCAGCCCGGCCCCCACCGTGTCCCCAACCCTTCTCAAATGGTTTGAATGTTAAAACTCCAAAGGTTACGGGTTCAGGGCCCTCTTTTTTTAGGATAGAGTTGGGTGGAGGTGAGAGTTGCCAGTGTTGTTCTCGGTTCAGGGCATATAAGAGCTTTTGTGTCAACGTGGAGTCCTGGTCGATTAGGGGCACCCGTGGCTGAGGTAGGACAGCCTAAAGAGCCACCCCCAGTTCTGCAGCTGGCTCTGTAATCTGACCTTTGGGGTTAGGGCTCTTTCATGAATTTGTGATTGATGGGGAGGAGTCCTAGAGATGAAAATAAGATTAGCATTGTTTTTCCCTCCATTCCAAACCTTCAGAAGAGTTTAAAGGAAAGAAGCCCAGGTTGCATCTTCAAGGCACAAAGTCCTTGTACACAAAGACTTGTCCTGGGTTCCCAGTCAGCTAAACCAAGTCATTCTAAAGTACAGGTTCTCAGTTGGTCACCAAATCAAATTTATTCATCAGCACTGATCATTAAGTAGGCCTAAAACAGGTCTTTTCTTCTTTTAGTGCTGTGTGGAAACCCCCGGAAGCAAAAGTAGAGGATGCTTTGCTTCTAGCTTTGTTTTGCAAAGGTAAAATAGGGCAGGAAGCCGACCTTCCTGCACACTCAGCTCCCGTTCAAGCATGAAAATGGGCCTTATATTATTCAGGGTGCAAGGAGATACATGAATTAAGTGAGGGCCTAGGTTAAAGACAAGACAAAGAGGGGGGGAGAAAATGGGCAAAAATGCATTTTCTCTACAATCCTAAGATAAGTAAGTCCATGGGGCTTTGTCTCTGAAAATGATAGTGGATCTGCTCAGATTCTTAGGTGATGGAATTGTCATTGAATGAGAAAGTGCCCTTCAGATATGGCCAGGCAGCTGATGGAGTCCTTACAGACACACTGGCACATCTACTCAACCCTACAGCATGGGTTCTGGGACAAATTGTCCAGGGCTTGGGTTGCTGGCTTCCCCTTTTCCATTCACCCCTTCCAAAGTCCATTTTGCCCTGAGATCAGCTGGCCCATTGGCCTTCAAGGAAAATCTTTCCTTAGAAGTCACTGTCAAGGGTTCCAAGCCTGCTTAGAGACACCTGAAAATTGTGTTTTGGTCTCAATGCCTCCCACCAGCCTTTCTCACAAATGAGAAACACAAATCAAAGAGAAATCACACTGCATACTCCAAAAAGGCATGAGCCTTCTCTTATTTCCTGGAGCCAAGACTCATTCAGTTTACTGATATTCTAAATGGTCCTTTTCTGCTTCACAGGCATTTTGGTTAAATATTGCTCTTTATGGGCCCTACCCCTGTCCTCACAGTTCTACCATTCCTCCTCATGGGAGTTCACACAAAGTCCCCTGTTCACAATGTTATTCCGATCCCTTCCATTTTTAAAACATTTGATTTAAACATAAATAATTACCCTGGCGGAAAGGTACAGATTTGGCCCATGGCCTATGGTCATTAGAAAACTAAAGCCCAGAGCTCAATCTTTATTTTTTTAAGAGATTTTATACTCAGTGAACCACCATCCCCTACACCCCCACCACAGAGAATCTTGAGCAGAATCACTGTGGCTCCTTTTCCATGCCTGCAAGGATTTTAAAATGCAGTTTTCTTCTGTACTGAGTGAATTCTATGTGTATGGAGTATTAGAGCTAGAAAGGACCATAAAATTAGTCTAAGTCCTTGCATTTACAGATGAGTGAATTAAAGCAGAGACAGGATAAGTGACTTGCTCAAGGTCACAGAGCTACTTTAATCTCAGAGTTAGGGTCAGAACCCAGAGCTATTCCCTGTATAGTAGGTTGGCCCTTTGGGAATTGGTACATACCTAGTCAACTTGTGATTGTCTACAGGCTACTTACCAAAATTGTAGATTATCTCTTTTAATTCCAAATTCTACTCCTTTTCTCTACCATTACCTAACAGATTTCCATTATCATAGAGCTCCTTGTTGCCAGGAAATACAAATTTCACATAATAGATATCTGAGCTAAGTTAATTAAAAGGCAAATTTAGAGAAATGTCACTTAAAATTACATACCATATGACTCTCCTTTAGTAACAAAAATGACAGTCATTTGCACTCGATTTCTACTTATTTCTAATTATAAGACAAGATTATATGTGTTGAATGCTGGAATTGTCAAAAACTAAGAAACCAAGTGATTCTCTGATCATGACCTTTCTGGTGGCATGGAACTAAGTTTGTGGCTGCAGATTAGATGGGAGGCATTCAGCAGGCAGCAAAAGCAGAAACTGACCCACCCTTCTGGCCCCTCATCTGGTCAGCAAGTTCTGGTACATTGGACCAAATAATGACTCAGGAAGTAAAATTGCATTAAATCCAAACCCACTAATTAATATTGGGAACATGGTTGGGGTTTTTTTTTCACCTTCTACAAGGAAAAGAGATGCATGCCCATGAAATGAATAATGCACATTCAATTTCAATGGGCATAATTAGTCAACTTGATGATGCATCTTCCTAGCAATATTCCTATATAAAAGTGGATGTTATATCCTCAGTAATTAGCCATTTGTTCAAACCGGTTTCCTACACTTGTACCTCCACTTCACAACATCTTGTGAGCCTGGTTATAGATTCCTGTGAGAGACAACTATGTTCTCTAATTCACAATCCTTTATTCATTTGCCCAGGCCTCTCATTACAGACGCTTTACAATGTGTGAGGACTATTTTGTTTGCTTGTTTGTTTTATTTTATCTTGATGACTTTGTTATGTTTTGGATATGATGGACTTTTTGTCTTTTTTTTTTTTTTTTTATGTCTAGCCTGGGAGCCTTTGCAGGAAATAGTCCTAACCCGGGTCTTCATTTCCATAACTTTTCTACTATGCTTAACTCTCATTTGTGTTATACAGCTCTCACCATTGACCAAGGCCTTCCCATATTTCCCTGTCTCTATTCTAAGTCCCACAGAGAACAAGAAAATAAAGTATGAAACATATTCCCAAGCATAAGGAACTCACAATCTGACAGGAGTGTAACCATCATCACTGTACATCTTCCCATTGATGTTTTAGAAGAGACAAAAGCCTGTCTCCTCAGCCAGACCAAGATGGGGCATGTTGGGCTAGAGATCGTTGATTTCACTCTTGCTGGCTATTCATAAGGGAAGACAGCCTGGAAAATGCAAGACACCAATGTATATTCTTGGCAACCATTTACAAGGCTATCACATCCTCTTAATTGGTGAGGGGAACTGAGAAACAGTAATTAAAACATTTACTCTAGGGAATGGGTATTTCAAGAAGTGGGTACTTAAAGATGAGACCCATTCCATTTTAAGAACATTCACCAATGCTCAAAGCAATAAATACACTGGATAAAATGGTTCCATTTGGTTTGAAAGTTGAAGCCAGTTAGTAAGAATATTCCTCCAGCCCCCATTCCTGAAGGATCCCAAAGCACTTTATGAAAAGCAATGACTGAAGCCTTGTTGTACTCCCCTAAAAAGACCTTGTCTGGGAGCCACCTGGCAGGCACCCACCCTATCCTTGCCAGGAGATCATGCCAGACAAGTGGGAAAGAGGACTGGCCTCTCATTTATTGTTATCCTGCCACACAAAGGTACACTCTGGTGAGTGTTCACCTCTTCCCTTAAAGACAGCAGCTTTAGACAAAGAGGCATACTAGAAAATCCCAACTTAACTTCTTGCCCCCCGCCTTGTTCCTCACACTCCACCCAAGATGTACTCACTTTCTCTTGGAGAACCAGCACCTCAAGCTGTTCAGGGGTCTGCCATGGACTCAAGTTCCCTAGTTATGTCAACAGCACACAGAAGTCACTGGCTTCTTAAAATTGATACTGTTGGAAAGATGATGCCATTACCTTACCATTCTCTCCAGTTTGTCTGTAGCGGAGCTACAGCTGGGAGTGTGCATCTCTTGGTGTATTTGTTTATTGAATTATAACATACCAATTAGAGAGGCTAGTTATCGATTAACAAGAGAACACTCTCAGAGAATTGAAAGGGCTACATCATCACTTTATTAAGTCTAAATATTTTCCCAGATGAGTCAGTGATGCAAACCTGAACTTTTTTTTTTTTTCCTCCTGGTCATACCTTTAAGGGAAAATTTAAGGGAGCTGTTTGGAAAGCGATGATAGGTCTTCATAGGTAGTAGAGTGAACAAGGGAAAAACTTGTTTCTTTGCCGGCCCCCTCTTATAAGATGTTCAAACACATGGCTTATGACTGTTAAGCTAAACTTCAATACGGCCTTACAAACAACAAGGGTAGTGTATTTGAAACTATGTTGCGCAGTTTGGAAACTTATTCTAAGATCCTAATTCAGAGTTTTTCTGAGGTGTTGAACTTTGCCATTAGCAAAAAGTATTTTTAGAAAAATCCATTGACTGTTTATGAAGCACTGATTTTGCCATATTTCAGGTCTCTGGTTTTTCCACCACATCTGCACCCAGTGGTTATATTTGTGGGTTTTTTCAATTATTTCTTCTATTTCCATTATTAATGAATTTGTAAAATGGTTATTCAAAAAGACAGTTGGTTTTGTTTAATCATCAAATAGGTTTCACAGCCTGTTGAGAAAATATTCTATTTTGATAAAGGAAGTAGGAGGTTTATTGTGGTTGTTTTAAATATCACCCCAGGGTCCTTCCCCTCCAGATATAAACATTTTTTTTTTATTTTAGCAAAAGCCAATATTTAACTTAGTGGCAAATGTTATCAAGCTAATGCCCTTTGGTCCTCTTCATTCAGTCCATGACATGAAAGTCTGAATATGCTTTCACAGTAACCACCATCCAGTAGCTGATTTATAAAAACCAAATCTGACAAATTGTTCTGTCATGTCACTTTGAGTTGCTGTGCTACTTCTTGCCCTGTGACCAACCAGATGTTTTGAGATATCCCATTATATGTGGCCACAAGCATCAGTTTAATGGTAGTGATAGAAAAAGAAAGAAGTGTATATGGGTGAGTGTGTGTGTGTGTGTGTGTGTGTGTGTGTGTGTAGTGGGGAAGGTTGTTTCATAGAAAAAGTAATTTAAGTGACATTCTATTAGGCAATGTTTAACTACTTCCTGCCTCGTGTACATAGTGATTTGGCTGATCATCAGTTATTTGTTCAGAACTTAATGTATCTTGTTGCTACGTATGCAACTGAGTGTATGTAAAAGTTTAGACTTCGGTACATTATCTGCACAATTTTGTGTGCTTCAAACCTCTGTAAATGTACAGATGAATCATGTAAGGTGTTTTAAATGTGACCTCTACTCTTGAAATAATAATATTTTGTAGTACGTAATTTTGCAAACTATTTGAACATTTTAAATGGATATTGTAAATGGCCAGTACACTCAATCAAAATCAACACTGGTAAAATGCATGCCTCTTCAACCTACTAATTTATAAGAAGAGGTCAAGGGTTAACAAGAATGAAGATAATTTTTCTAATGGCAAGTATTTTTGATAATTTCCTACCTGCCTAATTGTATTTGGAAGAAAAATTGTCAACAGAAGAAATCTTAGCTATCGGAGAGAATGACTTTATTTCATAAGCATTAAATAATAGTAATATACTTTATATCTAACCTGATGTTGTTGAAATATAATTCATGGGAGAAGTCAAAAATATTTTTGATTCTTCATAAGATCATTTGCTGTTTCAAGGACAGGTTCCAAGCTCTCTGTCTTTAGTGTGGAGAAATGTAAACTAAGTAATAAACTAATAGAATTGTCAGCAATTGGCTTACCTGCTGGTTTTTCCAAGTCTCGATGAAGACACACATCTTTTAGCCTCAGCTTTTAAAACCTTCTCACTGAAATTTTGGAAGAGTTATTATTTGGGGCATCATTTTAACAATTATCAGAAAAATCTGACCAAGTTGGCCCTTGATTGACAATTGCATTTGGGCTATTTCTCTTGTATACCTAGTTATTGCCAAATATTGAAAATACATCAGCAGGCTGCCAATGGCAAATATTCTCACCAATTTGCACCTAGGAGCTTGGACATTTTAGCCAGGCTCCTTCCTCCACTGTGTGCATGTTTAAATGTCTTCAGTGCATTTCCGCATGTGCCGTCCTATTTCTCTATCCCTTTATTTCCGAACTCACAAGGCTCCTCCCTTACCCCTACTCCCTCTGGCTGAGATTTGAGATTTTTTCTATTTCTGAGAACACTACAAAGAGGCTACTGCAGAAACCTGCACAAAGGTTCTCCTGAATCCCCAAGGCCAGGAAAGATGCTGCTTTGGACCATGTTTTTATCTTATGCTATTTTACAGAATTCTTTTAAGTATGTACATGCACACACACATGCGCACACACACAAATTCAACTCTTTATTGGCATGTTTGTGGTCGGCTTTCCTGACAGCCTCAGAGGGCTGTTTTGTTGTCCTGGCCAAATGTGCTGTTTTCCCTATGTAAATTGTCATCTTTCTAAGCAAACCATTACTTTCTTTTCCTAATTCTGTCTTTGAATAAAGGTTTACCTTCTTTTCAAACCAAACAGATGACATTGCTTTTTAATATCCTCTTTCTTCTATGAACACTCCTGGGGAGGCACTGGGGGAGGGACAGAATGGGGAGGCCTTTCAGATTAAAGCTGCTAGGTAAGAAGTGTGCCTTCCCTGAATGCTTTGCCTTTTGATGAGCTATTCCAGGCAACAACACCCCGTATTTCCATCTGCCAACAAGAAATCACTCCTTCTCTATAATAACAATTTTAGAAATTATGTTAGGGAATTAGGCAAATTTAAACAGGGAGTTTCTAATCAATTTACAGCAATGGGAGAAAAAAATCTTAAGGAAATTCTCTTGCCCAATATTATCTGTCAAATAAGTGAGATCTTTGTAATAATTTCTTGACTGTGAAATTGCATTTCCTCTTCAGGTAGCCGATGGCATTCTCACATTTGCATAATGCTCTTTCTTCTGTCAATAATAATAAAGGCAATAATAATAATACTCCTTATTCTGTCATAGTTCTGTCAATTACTGAATTCAGTTACAGGCCACAGAAGGGACTGGTGTTAGATACAGACTAGAGGAAGTTAGGTACCAGATATACACTACTCTAGATCAGATGCTCTAAGCCAAAGGCAACTGCCTCTTTTTATGGCCATCACCTCCTCAACACATTTCACAGCTCCTGGCACAAATATCCCAGAAAGGGTGATAAACTGATGAAGAGAGCGCTTAAAATCAGGTTAATTCCCACAAATTGTTTAATTGCTCTATAAATAAATGGACTCAAAGAACTTTCCAAATGATATACAGCCTGAGGCTCTCTAAAATGGCTCAGATGGGGCACCTGGGTGGCATAGTCAGCTAAGCGTCCAACTCTTGATTTCAGCTCAGGTCATAATCACATGGTTTGTGAGATCGAGCCCCGAATCAGGCTCTTCACTGAGAGCATGGAGCCTGCTTGGGATTCTCTCTCTCCCTCTCTCTCTGCTCCTCCCCTGCTCATTCTTTCTCTCTCTCTCTCTCTCTCTCTCTTTCTCCCAAAAATAAATAAACTTTTAAAAATCTTTTTAAAAAATAAAATAAAATGGCTTAGTTTGTCCCTTCAGGGTGTCTCAAAAGTATTTCTTTAAGACTTTGTGAGAAGTTCCACCACCCACCCCACACACCATCTCCAGAATGCTTTGATTGAGGTCAGCACCCCCCCAGAAGGAAGCAAGCAAAGGGTCTGGGGAGAAATCCACTTTTTCTAATTGTCCAGACAGCCAGCACTTACCTGAGTGTCACAATAGCATGCCCAGCAGCTGAGCACCATGACCTGGAAGGTCACCTATCTCAGCTGTACCCTCTGAGCTTTCTGGACCCAGAAAAACTGCAAAAACTCTTACTCCAGTGCCCAAGAAGGCCAATTTTTTAAAAAAATAATAAGTAGAATTTATTTTTTAAAGTTTTTTGTCAAGTTGGTTTACATATAACACCCAGTGCTCATCCCAACAAATGCCCTCCTCCATTTCCCCCTTTCCCCTTTCCCCCACCCCCCTCAACCCTCAGTTTGTTCTCAGCATTCAAGAGTCTATCATGGTTTGCCTCCTTCCCTCCCCCCAATTATTTTTCCCCTTCTTCTCCCACTTCATCTTCCGTTAACTTCTTCATAATCCACCTATATGTGCAAATATATGGTATTTGTCCTTCTCTGCCTGACTTATTTCACTCAGCATAACACCCTCAAGTTCCATCCATGTTGCTACAAATGACCAGATTTCATTCTTTCTCATTGCCATATAGTATTCCATTGTGTAAATGTACCACATCTTCTTGATCCATTCATCAATTGATGGACACTTAGGCTCTTTCCATGTTTTAGCTATTGTAGAGAGTGCTGCTATGAACATTGGGGTACATGTGCCCCTATGCTTCAGCACTCTTGTATCTCTTGGGTAAATTCCTAGCAGTGCTATGGCTGGGTCATAGGGGAGTTCTATTGTTAATTTTTTGAGGAACCTCCATACTGTTTTCCAGAGGGGTTTCACCAGCTTACATTCCCACCAGCAGTGTAGGAGGGTGCCCATTGCTCCACATCCTCACCAGCATCTAGAGTCTCCCGATTTGTTCATTTTAGCCACCCTGACCAGCGTGAGGGGCTATCTCAGTATGGTTTTGATTTGTATTTCCCTGATGATGAGGGACACTGAGCATTGTTTCAATGTCTGTTGGCCATCTGGATGTCCTCTTTGGAGAAGTGTCTTCATGTCTCAAGAAACCAACCATTTTGCACAAACCATTTTCCTCATTGCCTTTGATAACTGCAATGTCCTATATGTTTATAAAACACTTTCCCAAGCACCATCGTATTTGAGCTTGACAAACAGCTCTGTGAAGTGATCAGAGCAAGCAGTTTTATCTCTGTTTTACAAATAAGAGGCTTGAGGCTCAGTAAAGTGAGCTCTAAGACCTAGGACTCCCAACTTTTCAGTATGCCATATGCCACTGGCTTAGGAACTATGGGAAAAGAAAAACAATGCCCAAACTGGCCAAGGGAAGCTCTCTCTCTCTCTCTGGAACAGAGCCCCAGCAGAGACAGACATGCATGGGGATATACACAGATAATGACAATAAAGCACACAGATCCTTTCCCGTGAGGCCCGTGCTCTAGCTCAGAGTCAGGTAGTCTGGGACTGCAAGCTGGAAACTTTTCCTCTCTGAACTTACAAGTGAAGACATCTTTCAAATGTGTAGGATCTCTTTCAGCGTTGAAATTCCATGAATCTAATATAGTGAGTCCCTATCAAGGATGAGTAGGGGTTCTCCTCAGAACATTTCTGTTTTGTGTTGTCATCAGTCTTGTCGGGGAGGGTAGGTGGTGGCAGATACATTGGCACAGACTCTGCTGTAGCTAAAGGAAAGTGGAGAAGGTAACTCCACTAACTGGAGCACAGACTCCAGTAACTGAGGGAGTCTGTGCTCAGCATCCCTTCCCAATACCACCATCACCCCAACAATCCCTCCTTCTGCCTCACTCAACCCCAGTCTCTCTCAGAAAACAGTGACATCCATTTCAGCTCCTGCATCCTTGGCTGTCCAGGCCATTGTGGAATCATAGTGGATGGGGTCTGGAATATCTCTTGGCCCTTCTCTGGCTCCCTGACTTGGCATCAGCACCACTCACCAGCTGTTCTTAGACCCTGCCCAACCACTACCCCAAGACCCCTTCCCTGAAACAGCCTGGAAGGGGTCAAAACACTGCACAACTCTGGGGGGCACCATTGTTAAGTGTGGAATGTACTCCATTAGCCATTTCCCAGAATCCAGGAGCGAAACAAGCAGACCCTTTGCCAGAAAGCAAGCCGGCAATGGCCATTATTTTGGGGGTAGAAGGGAAGTGAGAGATTGGCAGAGATGGAGCATGGGGCCTCCATTTGTGTAGGGTGTAGGGCCTGCTGTGGGGCATGACTCTGGACACACACTTTACTCTTTCAAGTTCAGGGCAACTGGAGCACCAGCTTGGACCACACTGGGCCATGTTGGTTTGGCTGAAGCCAAGTGCTTGTCATTGTTCTCCCTCTGCTCTCGGAGAAGTCCGTGAAGCCAGGGCAGCATCATTCTCTGACAAACATTCAGTACATTTCCTTGGGTCCCAGGAGGCCCGATATTGAAATGTTTTCCTCCCCATAGTTATATTTTCCTTGGTTGAAAAAGTTTTGTTTTGGAAGTTGCTACCCTGTCGAGGTAATGAGTCAGTTTGGGAGGCCGGTGCAGAGGGGAAAATGCACATCATTGGCAGAGGCCAAAAGGATGGGGGTGAGAGAAAATGGGAGATTCCGGGTGGGAGAGAGAGAGAGGTCCACACCCTCTGCCCCCTCCTGCCCTTTCAGGAAGAACACAGCCTCTCCTTCTCAGTGGGGGTCTTCTTCACTGGGGTCAAGCCCCATTGCTGCCTTCAGGGCTTGTTCCTGAGGAAGGATAGGTAGGCAGGAAAGGAGCTAACATTATGGGTCATCTTTTGAGTGCCTTTTAATCTTCCACTTTCTGTGGAAGTTGGTAGCATTATCATCCACATTCCTCAGATTGGGAAACTGAGGCACAAAGGAAGGGAAACACATCCCCCAAATCCCACAGCCAGCAAGTGGCAGAACTAATTCAATGAGTCCCGTGCCTATTACACCATGTGCTCTTTCTACAAGACTCATTCCTATCCAGAGAATCAGACCCAAGTGACTCAGGGGAGGTACAAGAAAACCCAATTGGAGGGACAACTGAAATTATCTGGCTCAGAACCAGGGGCATACTGTTGGTAGAGGGAAGAGGAGGTTTATGGATTTGGACCACCCTTTCCTTTCCCTTCCATCCTCTTCTCCCCTCAATTTTTCTCCCCTCAATTTTTCTTCACATGGAGAGAAAAGTCTTAGAGATACAAAAAACACATATAGACACACCAACATGCTCAGATCACACACACACACACACACACACACACACTCACACACACAACACAAACACATCAGTCCGCACAAGCACAGAGGCACACACATCTGGAGGTAAATCTCAGGATTCAAGGGTTGGCCTCATGCCAACTCTGAGCCCCAAGTAGCCCACTGAGGAGCCCTGGTCTGCCTCACTTTGGGAGGTCAAATCAATGAAAGAGCCCTGGTAGTTTAAAAAAGAGAAAGGGAGAAAAAAAGAACACCAGCACCTCTCATGATGGGAGGTCAAAGCAAATGAAACCAGGAGGAGGGGGTCGCGGTACGGGGGCTGGGGAGAGAGCATGGGGGTGGGGAGACTGGTGCTGGCAGCTGAATTCCTACCCTGGCCCAGCTCCAAAAGATTAAAATAGAGCTCTTAGAGTGTCCCCTCCACAGACCAGCCTGCCAGGGGCCAGACAATACGTGGGTTTGTGCTCCAGCATAGGCCTCCAGAGAGGTGATGTTTTTACCCGGACAGCTAAAGGCACAGAGGCAGGTCTAAGCAATTCCAAGGCTCCTTTGGCCCGCAGTCCCAGAACAGGCCACAGCAGAGGGAGAACAGCCGGCTGCTAGGACGCACACAGATCTGCTCTTTTCTCTCCTCACCCCAGGGCAGGCCACGGCACTCATACTTCGTAGCCACCACCCCCCACCAAACACCCAACTGGCAGAGCTATGTAGGATCAAGTCTTAGCAAATTTGTTATACTTTTAATTGGAAAAAAAATCACAGCATGCCTGTAAACAGGAGGTTCTACTGATGAGGGACAGACACGGCGTCTCTTCAGAGTTATCTGAAATACTCAGGTGGATACAGACACCTCATTTTCCTACGCAAGGAACAGATTCTCCAGAAGGAAGCCCCACTGGCCACCTGAGAGTTACATCTACTCCTTGGAATTCTTGAAGACGTTAGGCAGCTGGGCGTCAAATCCAATATCTCAGGCCATGAACGTGGAAGGATGAAGACAAGTATATGTCGACTAAGCACACAGGCTGTGGAGTTTGCCAGACATGGGTTCTAAATCTGACTCTATCACTTAGTAGCTTATTGAACATGGGCAGATTAATCTGTCTGGGCCTTAGTTGTTTTTTGTTGTTTTGTTTTTTTTTTAATTTCTTAACAGCATCTACTAACGGTCATAAGGGTTAAATGAGAAAATGCATAGAAAGTAATCAAATCAATGCCTGGCATGTATCTAGCAAATGTTAGCCAAAAACAAAACAAAATAAATTCCTTCCTACCAGCTCCCCCATAACTAGGATGAAAATATAATTTATCACTCAAACCAGAACACTTTTGATAGTGAGAGTGGGCACTAAATGGACAGACTCTGGGATGCTGGCCAACCAGGAACTATCCCTGGAAAAACTGAGACACATGACCTCCACTTTGTATAACTTTCTAAAGGGTCTCTACAGAATACTGCATCAAGATAATCCCTTTAAAAATGGTCCTACAGTTTACTCTATATCATGAAGCCCATTGGCCTTCTGTAGTATACCATAATATTCATATGTAAAATTACCATTTAAGATATAATTTTATTATGTATCTGAAAATCATAACATTGTAGGCAAGTGATAAGAGGTAAGAAATAAGTTTGATTTGGATGGAAGTCTGAAAATTGATAAAATTCTAGTGCCATCTTAATTGTTTCTTTTCTGCTAATTGGGCAAAGTAGCTGTTACTCAATTTTAATGGAAACACTCCTCCTTTCAGTTCACAGAACAGCAATATTCCATACTAGCAAAGGTTGAGAACTGCAGCCTTAAAGAAACAATCTCTCTTAGAGGGATGGGCAAAATGGGTGAAGGGGAGTGGGAGATCCAATTATGGAATGAATAAGTCATGGGAATAAAAGGCACAGCATAAGGAATATAGTCAATGATATTGTAATAGTCATGTATGGTGAGTGATGGTAGCTACCCTTGTGGTTAACATAGCAATGTATAATGTACAAAGTTGTCAGATCAAACTTGTTGTATACCTAAAGGTGATATAATATTGTGTGTCAACTATACTCAAAGTAAAGAAGAAGAAGAAGAAGAAGAAGGAGACGGAGGAGAAAAAAAGAAAAGAAGGAGGAGGAGGAGGAGGAGAACCCCCAGAAAGTGAAGGATGGAGGGCAACTTTCATGGTCATGATATATCTTTTCTTTAAACAGCTTTAGCCATTTAAGAATAACCATCATGACATAGGAAGCCTCAGTTTTCCACCCCATATCTCTTCATAGGGCTGCTAGAGTGTCCTCAGGGCACGGCAGCTGGCTTCCCCCACAGCAAGTGATCCAAGAGAGAGCAAAGCCATCCAGGGTGCCCAGGATTGAGGACGCTGGACTTCCCTTTTTAAAACTGAGACAGTCCTGGGCACGCTAGTCAACTGGTTGCCTTGAGAAAAGAAGAAAACACCTGAGAAGTATCCAAGCACTCTTCAGCAAAGGACTGCAGCCAACAGCTTCAGTCTATCAAAAAGAATCTTTACACCCAATGCCAAAACCAGACAGCTTTCTCCAAAAGAAAGTAATCCTCATCAGTCAGGGAATATTTGGGTCCTCAAATGCAGAAAATGCTTGAGCAGCTTTTTGTGTGTCGCTGTTTTAAAATACACCCTTGATTGTAAGCCTCTGGAATCTTCCACTCAATCCAGCCCCTTTCCAATGGGTGCCATTAGGATTTGCCCTCCTGGGTTTCTGTAGACCCCTCCAGCATAGGGTCCTAGTAGTCTCTTTTCTGACTCTATGTATTTGTTTGTTTACTCTTTGTTAAAAAAGAACAGCATCTTCCTCTAAAGTGTTTTGTTGCATGAAATAAATGTTAAGCACATTTGGAAAGCCGTGTGGTTTGCAATGTGATTTCTCTTTTAATTCTCACAACTTGTAAGGTGGGCACTGTGATGGTGCCCATTTTTCTTCTGAAGACATCAACTCTAAAAGAACACAGCCAGTGGGGAGTGAACCAGGAAATTCAGACCCATGTCTTCAGACTTTGAATCCTGTGCTCTCTAAACCGTATCACACCTCAGCAGTGCAATCCATTTATTTGATTTAACATGGAAAGGTATCTAGACATGGTTACTCCTTGCATTTCAGCTGAGTCAGTTAAAATACACAGACACACATTTACACACATACTCACCAACACACAAAGACCAACCTCAATACTGGGTCCCCACAGATTAGCCCACCTTACACCCCCATCCAAATAGTGAATAGATGCATTTTCTGGGTTTTACTTGAGCCACATTGCCACCTTGGGCAATCAGTTACTGCATAAACAAAATAGAATAATGGCTTAGAGAGTTGGTTTAAAGGAGAGAAGACAGTACATTGTTTATTATACCATTAACCAGCATAAAAGAATGTAAAACATGCTACCAAGTAACCAAAACTCCACTTTGGGAAATCTATCTAATAGAGACAAAAGCACAAGTAGATAAAGATGTTTGTACAAGACGCTTTATTGCAGCTTTGCTGATTATGGCAAAACTAACTGGGAACAACCTGAGTGCCCACAAGTAGACAAACACTTGGACAAATTATGCTGCATCTATAGCACTAGTTTTATAAAGGATGAGTAAGAGCCATTTATACTGACCTGGAGAGCTCCATGATAAGTTGAAAGGGAAGGAAGAAAGAAAAGGGAGGAAAGAGTGTAAAATGATAAAATGTATTTTATGATCCAGTCTGCTGTAAGTGATTCTGTAAAACTCTTTGAATGTATACGTGTACTGTACAGATACTTGCAGAAAAAAATATGGAAAGAAATATAGGTTGTACCTTCAGAATTTGGACCAGGAGAGAGAAGGGAGAGATTATTAACATTTTTGCACACTTCTGAATTATTTGACTTGATTTTAAAAAGCATATTTTATTTCTGTAATTAAAAAAATAATAAAGTAGATCAAGATAAAAATAAGGTAAGGCCAGAATTTTGTCAAGTCTGATTTAAGCAAAGAGAACTCAAATCCTTCCCCTTACATCCTTAGTTCATCCAAATGCACTCTCTTAATGGGCCCCAGACACCGACATCTGTTTGGAACAACTTCACTCTACTCTCTCCATTGGTTTTTAAAATGGCCACCTCCGCGAGATGTTCCAACTTTAGTTGAGGCACGTCCTCCTCACCCCCACATCTCCCTCCACCCACTCATACCCAAAAAAGACTTTGGTCCCTGCTTAAAAGGCCAAGAATAAATCCTTTCCACCCCAATTATTCTGCCAATACATCATTCTTCCCTTTTCTCCCTAACCTCCAGATGGTGGCCTCTGGAAATGGGGGACTGTGGGAGCAGTGGAATCTCCCTTTCTAAAGGTCTTTACCAAGAGAGAGATCCACATCTGTGGAGGATGGCTTGGATTTAAGTGCAGTTAGAACAAGTTAGTTATGGGTGGTTTGCCATTTGGGGAGTGCTGATTGCATGCAGAGCTCAGTGAGAGGGAGAGACAGGAAATCAGGAGCCCTGGTGGCAGAGCAGATATACACAGATGAAATAACTTGGTAACCTGATGGAGCAATAGTTAATCAATTACATGTAAGCACAACTCCTAGATTACATTTTTGGACCACAAAGCTAGAAGAGAGGAATCTAGGTGAGATAATATGCTAAGTGATGGACTCATGATTCAGAACAATCTAGACTAGCAGATGTCATTTCGTAGGGATTCAAGTTTTGTATCTAGGTTAAAAATTCCAGAAACAGAATGGGAGAATCTTAGCTGGGCAAAGGATTGTTAAAAAAAAATGATTTAGACATTTTACTTAATAAGCTCAAATTAGACAAAAGTATAAAAAGCTGCTTAAAAACAGAAAGACCAAAGAAAAGTAGACTAATGCACTCTCCAGGTATTTGAATAGAAATAAGCCCATCCATCCCATCATTCACTTGTTCATTCTTTCAATAACAGACATTAATGGAATACCTACTATGTACCAGGCACTGTATACACATGGGTTAAAGAGCTCTAATGATTACACAGTCTTCTGTATTCATATTTTGAATCTTATGTGCAATCAAAGGTGTCATGTTTCAGCTTCATTAGCACACTATACAAGGATAGTAGAAAGATATACACCAAGTCATGAATGGAATAGTCAAAGAAATTGAGGTTATCTAGCCAGGGGTGTTAAGATATCCCTACAGTCAAATATCTGGAAAACCACAGTAATGATTAAATAGGCTGATTTTCTATAGTATCATTTAGGAGAACTATGACTCTGGTAGTTTTCAGCTATGTCCACAAATGCTTCTATACTCTTCCCTTCAAAAGGTGGAGTCTAAGCTCTTTCACCTGGAATGTGGGCTGGGCATAGCGACTCACTTCTAATGGAACATGGCACAAGTGGCAAAATGTGACCTCTAAGACTAGGTCACAAACAGCATTGTGGATTCCACCTTGCTCTCTCTCTTGGATCACTTGCTGTGGGGGAAGCCAGCTGCCATGCCCCGAGGACACTAAAGCGGCCCTATGGAGAGGTCTACCTGGCAAGAGCCAGCGATGAAGGCCTTCTGCCAACAGCCATGTGATGAAGCCATCTTGCAAGCTGACCTTCCAACCCCCGGTTAACTCAGAGGACTGCAGCCCTGGCTGAAGGCTTAACTTCAACTTCATGAAATACTCTGAGCCACAAATACCTAGGTACGCTGTTCCCAAATTCCTGACCATCCAAAACACTGGAAGATAATAAGTGTTGACTCTCTTTAAGCTGCTGCATTTTGGAGCAATTTGTTATGCAGCACTAGATAACTGGCAAGGAGATCAATTTAATCTTAACAGAAAAAATTCAAATCATCAGAGTTGTCTAACAGCGGGCTGAATGTGCCACCTGAAGTTGAAGCAGTGAGTTTCCTGCATTGAACCAGAGGGACCACCACCTCTCAGGGATGCTGTAAAGGTGATGTTTATAGTGGATGCCTGAGGATGAGCTTAGAGCCCAAATTCTTTGTTCTTCATCTTTAGTCCTCATATTCCAGCCAGCCACTTGATTTCCTGACCTCTACTCCCTTCTCTGGCTAAGAAAGCAAGGTCACCTTCATACTATGGCAAGGAAACTCTGGGATAATTTTCCTCTAGGTCTTATTTGGGTCTCAACTGGCTTGTCCGCAGCAGGAAGAAACCATTGCTTTGTTTTTACAATGCCATCTCTGCCATGATTCAGAGACCCACCAAGTGGAAATTGGATCTAAGACATCATCGGTCCTGGATTGCACCAAGAGCACAGTAATCTCTTCAAAGCCCAGTTGCAGCAGCCAACATTCCCCCTGCTGCTACTGATAATTTGTACCATATTGACTAGGTCACTTAGCATTTGCAAATAGAATTCCATAGCGGCTGGACGTCAAATACACGGAATAGCTCTTCATCAACCCGGAGCCTCTCCACCCACCTTTTAGCCACCAGAATGTCAGGCAGCCCAGGCTGTCCTTACCACCCACATACCCAGCTCACTGCCCTGTTTCCTGCTAAGGGTAGAGATCTCAGCCACAGCATGCATATAGCTTTTGGGGGGAAGGAGGAGAGTAGGAGATGGATGGGGACTAGGGAGTCCCAGAGAACAAACACAAGGCAGGTGAAACATGCTCAGGACCTGAAGGATCCAATTAAGCCCAATTCACTGGGACCCAGAGTTTTCCTACCAAATTCCAGAGGAAACTGAATCGAATAATGTGTGGCTTATTCAGAAACACACATCCCGGTGTTGTTGGGCAAGGCAGGGGCAGTGTGGCGGGGGGCTTAGGCAAGGGGTGCAGGTGCACCAAAATGAAAACAACGGACTAAAACAACAAGCTCCCTGGCCTGTAAAGAACGGCTCCGTGTTTTGCTGGAGTCCGTGGTCAGAGCGTGCGTGTATGTATAGGCGGGTTCTTGTGTGCGCTTGCAGCTGGGCCTGGGGGTGGGGAGGAGGGGGCCTTCCCGGGAGGGAGTAAGAACGTGTCTACATATTTTAAATGGCAATTGCAGAGAAAACCATCAGAGGTGCTCTAACACACATTTGGCACTGCCTTTTGCCAGCTCCTACAATAACTTCTGAATCTCCTCCCTCATTTCATAAACATTTTATATACATTTTTAAGTGGGAATATTTTTGCTCATTTGGGAAGAGAGTGCCTTTATGCAGTTGAGCTGGCCTAATTTGTGCCTTGCATATTTTTTTCTGGGATGGGAAGCTGGAGCAGTGCTGAAATGTGGGGTGGGGGACAGGGTGGGTTGAGATGGGTAGAGATTAGGGCTGGTAGGAGGAAGATGGTCCTTTGAAAAAGGAAATTTTGTCATTGTCCTGTTTTGGGTCTGTTCCACACCTTTCCATGGAAAACCTGTTTAACCTGCTTCAAAAAAAAAAAAAAAAAAAACATTTGCAGCAACTGGAAGTTATGAGTAAGGGTTGTGTTACTTCTCTATTCGACCTCCACTCTGCACAACTGAACAATTCAATCTCTCTTTCCCCAGCTTACCTGTGGCATGTGGGGCCTGCTCGGCTTGAATAAACGGCTGTTTATGGATGATAGCATCTGGTATGCCCCTGATGAGGTCACCTTGTTATGTTAAATATTTCTACCTCCTGGTGGAAAACCCGAAGCTCACTGCTCTCAGGACCACCTCTGGCCAGCACAGACAACGCAGCACCCCACGCGGGAGCCATACCTCTGAAAGGCTGGTTAAACCCCTCTGTCAAGTTGAGTCCCTCCTGTCAGGCCTCAGGACCAAAGCAAAGGGTTTGCAGCATTGGCCCCCTAATGCCAATATTCATCTTACCTTACAGGGGCTCTTAACACCTTGTCTGGTGTCTTTGTCATCAGGACATGTTGTGATTCTTGCTTTGCTCTGCACTCAACAGGTGAACAAACTGAGGCTTGAACTTACCCCCAGGCCCCACCTGACATTAGTAGAAGACACAAGATGGGAGCTCAGGTCTTCCTGGCTTCCAAGTTTATGATTCTCATGCTCTAGAGTCTGGGGAAAGCAACGTGGAGAAATGAAGGGTCAGAAATGCTGTGTGATCCCATTATTTAATCGCACTGTGCCTCAGTTTCCTCAGCCATAAAAAGTGAGAGGTGACTCCCTGAATAGGACTATCGAAGGTCAGCTGAGGTCTTAGAGATGACTTGCACATTTATCGAGTACCTCATGTGGCCAGTTTATTGACTGAATGAACTGATGAATTAAAACATGGGTAAACAATTCTGGGCTCAGCATCTCAAATTAATGCCACTGTTACTCAGAAGAACCTAATGAAGCCCACTGCTAGCCCCTGGGTTTCTGAACAGAAATGGCAGGTTGGAGGCTATAAATCCACAGTTCCCTATAGGAGGCAAAGAACTGAAGCCCTCTCGTCCCTGGAACTGTTGACCAACATAACTCCAAAAAGACATGTTTTTCCAATGTTCTTTCAGTAGCTATCCTAGGAGGTGGAGGAACATGTGAAAAAAAACAAACAAACGGATTTGGTTTTTAATAAGGTCGGAAAGGCATACCAAATATCTCAGAGCTCCAAGGTGTCTACTCCCAGCAGCTGTCCACGGTTTTCAGCTGGGGCTCAGAAATGGAGTTCAGGACACCCAGACAAGTAATTCTAACCAGCAGTGCCAGGAAAATATTAGAGTTTAAAAAAATAAAGCAGAAATTCATTTACTTTTTAAATATATACATGCCTTCCTATAACATCCCTCACACCAAAGAACCCTGGACAAGTCTGCGTCACCTGACCGGGATTAGCTATTTCAGAGCTAAATCTATTCATGCCTTGGTTAGCCCAACCTTACAAGCGTCATCCCCAACCTCTTTTTTTCCTCTTAGCGCTCATTTTCTAGCGCTCACTCCCCTGTGGGTTGAATTGGTTCTATTCCGAAGATGGTGGGGGTGTTCTGCTGTGATGACGCCGTTTGCGGTAAGCAAAGCCTCCAGAACTATTGGGTCTGAAATCCTCTCCAACCCTGGACTTTAGGCAGCCAGTTCCCCAGATGGGGCAGCCATGGCCTTCTGCCTCCTGCCTTGAGAATCAGCCCAGGGGTCGCAGAAGGAGACTCCAGAGAGCTATTGGGTTAACCAACCAACCATAAACATTACCTCCTCTGTGGGTCTTCAAAGTCTGGGGGAAAGCAAACAAACCACATAAATCTTTATCAGCGTCCTTACAACTGCCCTAGGGGAGTGGGGCTCCAAGAAGAGCTGGGTGGTGACTCTGTACAGTGGATAAAAACTATTTCAGTCAGCAGCACCACAGCCAGAAATGAATTTATTTTTTTCTTTTCTCCTCTGCCCTCCTCCTTAGCCCCATTTCTCCTATAGAAATGACTTCTTTTTGTTATTTGCCACCTGGACGCTCCATCATGAGAATCCTTGGTCCTCTGCTGGCTTTATTTCCATTCTAGATAACTGCCCAATAATTCATAAGAAAGGAGAGACTTTAGAGCAGGAGCTACCATATTTGGAAACCAAGGAAGGTGATGGCCATGTCCATTTTAGAGGGTGACCAGGGTAATGTACCTACTATGAATGGGGTTACAGAGTAGGAACTGTAAGGTGGCCACTCTCTGCTGAAAACCTTTCAGTAATACACCTTTCCATCCAGGAAAAACTCTCCAAACCCATTCCAAATTCCCAACCAGATATTCAAGGCTATATGGCTTGTCCTCATGAGCACAGGATCCAAATCCCACTTCTTTTTTTTTTTAATGTTTTATTTCTTTCTAGGAGAGAGAGAGAGAGACAGCATGAGCAGGGGGAGGGTCAGAGAGAGAGGGAGTCACAGACTGAAACAGGCTCCAGGCTCTGAGCTGGCAGTCAGCACAGAGCCCGACACAGGGCTCGAACCCACGAACCGCGAGATCATGACCCAAGCGAAAGTCGGACGCTTAACCAACTAAGCCACCCAGGCGCCCCCCAAATCCCACTTCTGACACTCTCTGGGAACCTGGGCAAGTCATTCCCCCCTCTCTAGGCTTCATCTTCTTGTTGTAGCAATAGCAGTAGGTAACATTTCTGAGCCCACCTAGTAACTCCACCTTAGCATGTTGCTTAGTACCTTATACATGTTTTTAAACATGGAATCCTCACCACAAATCTCTGAGGTTTTACAGATCCCATTTTACAGATGAGGAAATTGAGCCTTGGAGAAGTGAAGTAATTCATCCAAGGTCACACAAAAACAGGGATTATAGCACTTACTTCATAAATCAGTAAGGACTGAATGAGATAATGTCTGCAACGTGCTTAGCATGATTCCTGGCACCTTGTAAGCTCTCATTCAGGGAGGGCCCCACCTCTGGAAATCTTCCCTGAACCCCTGACCTTCCTCCTCCCCCACACTCACCCACCTCTCTACCAGGTCTCTGCACCCAGGCCCTCACTGGTGTCCCCAACCCAGGAGCAAGTCAGGGCCAAAAGAGTGTCTCACGTCTGCAGTACCAGTCAGCACCTGGAACATAGTAGGGGCAGAGTATGTGAGAGTAAAAATAACAAATGAATCAATGAAATATTATGAACAAATATCTAGTTAGGAGACAGCTTATCCAAAAAAAAAAAGTAAGAACAAATAATAATAAAATGACTTGTTATAAAGATGGTTGAAGATCCAAAATTTCCTGGAGGAGCCTGTGTGCTAGTGGAAAAAATGTACAAAAGGGCACGAGGAACGAAGTCATCCTCTTTTTTTAAATACCAGCTTTCGCCATGGTTTTAAGGGCTTCATAGACTTCCCCAGAACGCCCATGAATCATAGGAGAGAACCCAAGAGTCCTGAGTCCCAGCCATTCTGACTAACTTCAGCAAACATCCTCCAGCTCCACAGAAGGCGGGCTGGTATGGAAACCACACCCATGTCCACCTGTACACACACACCCACACACACACATGCGTGCACACACATATATCCATGCACAAAGACATAAATACCATGCCAACAACTCAGTCTCTCGGTATTGACTGAGCACTTACTCCATGCAATGCCTACAAAACTCAGAAGAAATGAAGATCCTGATGACCCCAGGACACAGAATATAAATAATGCCTAATCTAGCTGTTGCACTGAGGCTGCTGGGAAATGAACAAGTTTATTGTGATGATGACAATGATGATGATGATGATAATAGTAAGTAGCTGCCATTTTCTAGATAGGTGTCAGAAAGTCAGAGTTCCCAGGGATGGGTGTGTAGCTTGAAGAAGCATATTCATTCACTCCACAAATGTTTCTTGAGCCCCTACTATGTGCCAGGCACTATTCCGGGTAAAGAGGATAGAATGGCAAATAAGACAAAGTGCTTATTGTGGTGCTTACCTTCTAGCCCTAGAAATTTAAAAATCAGAAATTTGTTTGGAAATGACAACAAAATATCAAACAAACTACACAAAGTTGAGTGTGAAATAATGCTTCTCAGTTAGCAGGAATAAACAGAATTTGGTCATTCTATGTAGGGAAAAGAGCAGAGCGGGTGGCCTTAGCAGTATCTTCTGGGGGTGGGAGGTGAGGGTAGGCAGGCTTGTGTGTTTCTCAAAATACAGGTGTTAAAGGAGGCCTCCCGAAGATAGGAAGTAAAAGAGGAGTTATCTGACACCCTCAATTTGTAGCCTGGGGATGTTTCTACCAGCAAAATCCCAATTCCTTCATATCCTGAACCTCATCAGCAGGGTGTGGTGGGAGAGAGTCCATTGGCCTGGAAGCCAGAGTGTGATCTCAGGACAATCACTCACCTTCCTTAGTGGCTATGTGATGAGGAGCCTGAGAGCAAAACTTCACAAATATCAGAATTTATTATTATTGTTATTGTGACATGGACTTCAAACTCACCCCCTGCTCAGTCTCTCTCCACTCCAGTCCATCCTCCACCTTAAGCTTCAGACAAATAATGGCAGTTGACACAGTTAACTGTAAAACAACAATAGGCACTATGCACGCATGATCTCATTTTACCCTTGCAGCACCTGACAAGCTATCTGCCTGGTGACCGGCATAAGGTCCCACACCTGGGAAAATGGCTGAGTTGGGCTTTGACCCCAAGACACCAAGCACCTAACCACTGGGCCATCCTGGCCCCCTGGGCTTCTAAAAGCACTGCCTAGCTCATGATCTCCTCCAACTCCAGCCCCTCCACCAGCCCAGCTGATGGCCAACTGTTCAAGTGCTCACTCTGGCTGACCAGATCTCCCTATGAGAATCTGTCATTCTTCTCTGCCTCTAAATATTGTCTTTGTGGCTTCCTGAGTGTCCTTCCTTTAGCCCTCTCTCTTTTCAAATTTCCAAGACCGACCTCACTTTCTTTCTCTTCCGCAGACCTTCCTCCAGCCTCTCTGTCCCTTGCTGAGCTTCATCTTCTCTGAATGTCTACTTCACCTTTACAGTCAGTATCATCCAATGTAGCATCTACCTGTTCTCAGCCCTACAGGCATTTATTGAGCCCCTTCTACGTGCCAGGCACAGTATGCAGACCTATGAGGGACACTGAAGTGAAAGGATCCTCAAGGGTCCTACAGTCTCTCAGGGGATGGATGACAAGACAGCATGCAAATAACAAGGCAACATAGTGGCAGGTCTACTGGCGAGACCCATGCAGCTCCAAATAGGCTCATTCAGTGTCATCAGCTAAGTGCATCTTACACAAAATGAGGCACTACAAGGTGGAGATTACGAGGGTGGATCTGGAGGCTCCTGGGTGGCTCAGTCGGCTAAGCTTCTGACTTCATCTAAGGTCATGATCTCATGGTTCATGGGTTCAAGCCCCACATAGAACACTGTGCTGACAGATCAGAGCCTGGAGCCTGCTTTGGATTCTGTGTCTCCCTCTTCTTTCTCTGCACCTCCCCAACTTGTGCTCTCTCTCTCTCTCTCTCTCTCTCAAAAATAAATAAACATTAAAAAAATTTTTTAAAGTGTGGATCTGAGAACCAGAATGTTGGGGTTCAAATCACGCATTTCAAACTGTGTGACTTTAGATAAGTTACTGAACTTCTCTGTGCCCCAATTTCCTCATCTGTGAAAATGAAGATAAAAATACTACCTGCAGGGTACTGATAATAGAGAGGCTATGTATGTGTATGGGAAATCTCTGTACCTTCCTCTCAATTTTGCTGTGAACCTACTAGTGCTCTTAAAAAGGTTGGGGGAGGGGGTGGAGAGGTGTCTGGTTGGCTCAGTTAGTTAAGCATCCAACTCTTGATCTCAGTTCAGGTCTTAATCTCAGGGTCATGAGTTCAAATCCTGCCTTGAGTTCCATGCTAGACATGGAGCCTACTTTTAAAAAAAGGGGGAAAAAGTCAGAAAGGGATTAAAAGGTACTAACTTCGAGTTGTAAAATACATAAGTCACAGGGATGAAAAGTATAGCATAGGAAATATAGTCAATAATACTGTAATAATGTTGTATGGTAACTACATGTATAGTGGTAAGTATGCATAGAATTAAAAATTCACTTGGGGTGCCTGGGTGGCTCAGTCAGTTAAGTGTCTAACTACAGCTTAGGTTATGATCTCACAGTTCGTGGATTCGAGCCCCACATCGGGCTCTGTGCTGACAGCACAGAGACTGGGGCCTGCTTCCGATTCTGTGTCTCTCTCTCTCCCTCTGCCCCTTCCCTGTTCATGTTCTCTCTCTCTCTCTCTCTCTCTCTCTCTCTCTCTGTCTCTCTGTAATAAATAAAACATTTTAAAAATTCAATATAAGAATTAACAAACCATTATGTATTACACCAGACACTAATATTATATGTCAACTATACTTCAATTAAAATTTTCCTTAATTGTTTTAAGTCAGAAAGAAAGAAAGAGGGAAGAAAGAAGAAAGGAAGGGGAAAGGAAGAGAGGGGAGAGCAGGGAAGGGAAGGGAAGGGAAGGGAAGGGTAGAGAAGGGATGGGAAGGGAAGGGAAGGGAAGGGAAGGGAAGGGAAGGAAAAAGCTGACTCATAGGCTGGTTGATGATTAGATGAATTCACATATGTAAAACTCCCACTTAGCTCTGTGCCCAGTACATAATAAGTGCTCAATAAATGTTTGCTTTTATTAGTATTGATAGTATTACGCTGACAAAGGGAAATTCCTCAGCTCCACTCCCGTTTGCTTATTGGTGTCGCTATTTTTGGTTTGGGAAGCTTTTTCGCAGTCTTATCCACATACTACCATTTTCAGACTATACCATCTGAAGCCCCATCAGAAATCGCTAACTGGCAACTGAATGGGGCTCTTATGGATTTCAGTCTGTTAGTTGTTGCTTTCCTGCTTTCCAACATTTTAACAGATTGCTATTGTTTTCCCCGTCTGTGGAAGAAAAAGCGGAGTGCAAGTTTCCAGGCAAAGTCAGTGCCTAAAGCAAGGAGCCGGGCTTCTTCCCACAGACATGGCCCTGCGAGCTGCTGCAGGTCCCCATTCACACAGGCAGCCCCTCCGGTTTATGCCTCCCAGCGGGATGGTAATTTTCAGTTCAGGCCGAAAGGCTTTGTTTAAATGTGGCGCTTATGTGGTAATAGAGTATATTGCAGGGGTTGTTTTTTCTGAGGGTCAATGTTGAATTTAGTCTCCAAATAAACAACTCTATCCTCACAAAGTTGTGGGTGGGATTGAAAAGGGGGCTGAGGAAGAAGGAAGGGAAAGAGGAGACAGGGAAGAATCCAGGGGAGCTTAAAGAAGGGGGAGAAGAATAGACATGAGTGTCCTGCACGGAGAAGACAAATCCACTGCCTGTCTGCCAAATGATTTCTAAACCAACAAGAGCAACCATTTACTGAGAGTCTGCGGCGCCCCAGCCAGCATACTGAGTGCGTACTGACATGATTCAATTTAATTTTTCCTGAGAAGCTCTCTGGTATATAGATGATTGTGCCCATTTTATAGAGGAGGACACTGAGGCTCAGAGAGGTAAAGTAACCTGCCTCAGTAGCCAGCTAGTGAGATTGTCAAGCTGAGATGGGAACCTAAGTCTCTTTGAGTGCACTCACCATGTTCTACCATCAACTACCACCCCATGGGGCAGCAACTGAGGACTGTTCAGTAACAAGGTTGATGAGGGGAGAATTGTGTGACCACACATTGCAGACCAAACCTTGATATATAGATTGACAGGAATTACAGCAAAGCCATGTAATATCTGATATTGGGTCTGCCTCAAAATATGTAAAATGAGTAGTTGCCCGATGGGAGGAGAAGGCTGAGGTGTAAGGCAACAGGACAAACAGGGGATGATATGTGTCAGATAGAATGGGACCTGGGGAAACATGAGCCTTTGGAGAGTGAGAGGAGGGATATCTGGGTACTGGGGAGACAGAGGAGCTGATGGAATCTTCCAGAAGTGAGCCCAGAACCAGTGGAATGCTACACAAAGAGATCAAAGGGATGCTTGAGTCTTGCAGTGCCCTGAACTGAAACAAGGGTGTGTGACAGGAGCTTTATGGCTATAGACTGTTACAGTCACCACCCATATGTTCCCTAATGATGGTGTTGGATTCTTAACACAGGGAAGTATGCAGGTTTTCCAGCACTCCTGTAAGAAAATATTTGAAGAGTTTACATTTTCTTTCCAAGAACGTAGCTCAAAACCGCTTCTCTGCCAGAAGCGCTCTCCAGGAATTCTTCTCACCCCGTTATTTTATCATGTGAACACCCTCATCTTGAAACAAATTGAAGTAGGGAGAATTGGAAGTCTGGACCACCTTCCCAGTCTGTTTCCAGAGAAACATGAAGAATGATAGAGACATAGAGACCTCAGACAAGAGTAGACAATATGGACACTATGCTTCCTCAACCGGAATTTTGTAAGGACTTAAAAACCAGTCCTTTGTCACTTTAAGCCATTGACGTAGCCTTGGGCTTGTTGATGTATTATTCATGTTCTTGCTCATCCCATGGAAGTAGTGAAATAAGGACTGAATATCAATCCACAAGGAGAATAATAGCTGATGGTTTAGCGTATGTGCACCCTAACAACCATGATGCACACCTAAGGAGTCAAAAGTCAACTCTTATTAAAGCACCACAATCCACGTTAATATGACAGATCGGAATAACTCTGAAGGAGCCATTATCATCCATTATGAAAATAACATTCATTTGCAAAATGAGGAACATACCAAAATGCAAGTCGTTCCAGTTCTTTCAGCTAAATTACACATTAAGCAAGCAGACTTCCTCTTCCAACATTTTGAAATGGTTTAATACACACGTGGGCTGGCCAAAGCATGGATTTTCTAAGGCTGCCCCAAAGGTGAAGAAGCCTGGAAAAATGAGGACTAATTTCCAGGGAGAGATTCAGACCTGCTAGGGTGTTAATCAGGTGGGCATGATTGCGCTTTGTAACTTCTTCTGGGGACACAGGACTGACACCAACAAGAAGCTGTGAATCCCAGCAAGCTTCATCCAAGAGCTTATTGGCTGCTGACCCCCAGTGGTTTGTTGGTTAGAACTCGGGAATGAAGTATAGTGGACGTTTGTTGTTTTTGCCTTTCAGGCATTCATTCATACCCTCTTCTGGTAACAGTTCTGTGAATTTCCTTCGGGAGCCATGGCTTCCCTATTCTTGGTCCATGCAATAATAGCTAAGAATGGTAACAAATGTGCATGAAGCCCTCACCACGTGCCAGGCGCTGGTCTAAGCATTTTGCCTGCATTAACTCATTTAATCTGTATATAAACTCTATGGTTTAGGTGCTATTATTATCCCCATTTCAGAGATGTGTCATTGAAGATAGAAATAAACATGTACTTTTCTCTTAAGTGGCAGAGGCAAGACTTATAAAACCAAGCAGTGAGAATCCAGTGCCATGGTCCTAACCACAAGTAGATACAGCAAGGCTAGCCACTACCCCAGCTCCAGGGACAGGACCATGAATGAGGCCTGGACAATCCAAGCATCGTGTAGGTCCCAGAGAGGGACATTTCAGCCATGTTAGGCCAATCCTGTCAAATCAATGCAAACCCAAGGAGTTATGCTCCAAGAACCAGAAAGAACTTCATGTTTGTTTTTTCTGAACATGAACCTGAGAGAGGGAAGCCTTACGTGTCTGGGAACCAGCATGTAAACAGAACCTAAGAAGAAAGCCAATGCAGACAAGATTGAAGAGAAGAGAGTCTTAATCATAACACTTGAGCTCCTGAAGTTATTATACTCCCTGGCCTTTTCTGTTGTGTAAGCCAATCAATTACCTTCTTATACTGAAGTCAGTTTGACTTGGGTTTTCTGATGTATGCAACATAAATAGTCCTACCTAACACAGAAATCAAGTGTTAGTTTAAGAATAATTCTTTCCAGTTACACAGCACTTTACAATTGACGAGCTTTTTCATATGCATTACCTCAACATTACATTTATTTATTCATCCATTCCATCAATAAACATTTGCTGTTTATCTAATTATAGTCACTGACATAAATCAAGGGGATCCCTTCCCCTCTCCCCTCTAGATATAGTTAGTTCCCATAAGTTTGTGCCTATCATTCTTACAGTACTTACCTGTAATTACTGCATTTGTAATTTACTGTATATAACTCAGTAAGATATAAGCTCCTCTGAATTAGAGATTTATTTATCCAGGAATCCCAGATGTCCACCTGGGTCCCTGGAGCATACTTATCCATTCCTTTACCAATACTTATTAAATACCTTTTGTGCCTTTGTTACCATGCTGGGCAGTACGTTACTGGTCAAAAATCTTTCGTTGCATGCAAAAAAACCAATTCTAGCTAATTTACACAAAAACAAAATTTCTGGAGGGATGTCAAGTAACTCAGAGAACCACCAGCAAGTTCAGAGAACTAACCTGTAAAATGAATGGAGAGGAACAAAGGAAGCAGGGCAGCCAAAGAACAGCCTAAATTTTACCAGAGAAGAGTCAGTTAGGGTGTCCAGACTGTCTCCACTGGACACTAAATGCTCCTAACAGAGCCACCAGAATGAATCTTAAGCCCTCCCTCCTCTGCATTACTGCTGCAGATTCAGAGACCCAAGCAGGAGCATCCAACTGACTGGACCGAGGGCACATGCTGCTCCCTGGCTATCGGGAAATAAACAGGGAGTATTTGGCTTTCCAGCTTTCTTGCTGGGAGGCAAAATCCTGCCTTCCCTGAAACTCATACCATAGCCATTTCCCCAGACATTTTTTGGTGGCCATGAAATATCAATTGTCCACTACAAACGGTGAGCCAAAAAATAAATAAATAAAATGTACAGAAAAAGACATGATCACCATGGCCTTTGTCCTCCTAAAGCTTATGGACTACTAAGGAAGAGAATCATTTGTTAAATAATCAGGCATGAAATGCAATCACACTTGTAATGAATTCAGTGAAGGAAAGGAACAGCAAGCCAAAAGGAATATAATGCTGGAAGTGTGCTTCAGTTATCCACTGCTACGTAACAAGCAACCATGAAACTTGATGGCATAACACAAACATTTGTTTTTGTGTCTCGTGGTTCTGTGGACTGACTGGACTCAGCTAGGTGGTCCTGACTTGAGTGCTATCACACCACATCTAGGTGAAGTTATGTGAAGTTTCAACTGGACTAGTCATCCGAGGTAAGTCATTCACATGACTGTCAGTTGACCCTGGCTGTCAGTGGGGCCTTATGACAAAAGCACCTACCTACAGCCTCTCCACAAGCTTGGGCAATTCACAACATGGCAGCTGGATTCTGAGAGCAAGTAGTGTTCCCAAAGCAACTATTCTAAGAGGCCAAGGTAGATGATGCAAGGTTTCTTACGACCTAGGCTTAGAAATTGTACAATGTTACTTCTGCCACATTGCATCAATCAAGAAGTGAGTCACAGGGCAAGTGTGTTCAAAGAGAGAGAACTTACAGCACAAATACTAGGATGTGGGGTTCACTGGGAGGCCATCTTTGGAGACTAGCTCCCACAAAGAATCTATAATAGGAGAACCTGACCTGGTACATGAGGTCAGGAGAGATTTCCAAGGAAGCTCCATTGATCTATGATCTGATACATGAGTAGAAGTTGATGAGGAAAAGCCTAGATGAATGCCAGGAGCAGAGGAAACAGTATGTGTCAGCACCCTGTGCCAGTTTTAAGAAGTATGGCACATTTAAGTACCTAAAGAAAGTGAGTACGGCTGAAATGCAGAGATTAAGGCAGGATGTGAATCAGGATAAGACAGGAGAGATTGGGTAGGTACCAATTCTGGAAACCCTTCTACAGGGTATGTTAAGTATTTTGTTCTTTATCTCAACAACAATGGGAATATTGCAATGTGGCCCTCAGAAAATATTAGTAGATTAAATAAGGAGTGAATGACTTCATTCAGTCATTTTACAAATAGCTACTGAACGTTGGCTATGGGCAGGAATAGTAAGTGCTATGAATAAAATCGACTTGAAAGAAGCTGATGAAGGCAGAGGATGTTGACTTCTTTAGAGCAGGTCATCAGAGATGACCTCTCTGAGCATTTGATATTTGAACTGAGACAAATAAGAAGGCACTGGTCATGACAAGTTCCAAGGGAAAGCATTCCCAGTAGAGGAACAGGAACACAGCAAATGCAAAGGCCCTGTGGTGGAAGTAAGCTTGATATGCTCTAGGAACAGGAAAAAAAAAAAAAAAAAAAAAAAGATCTGCATGTCTGGAGCACTATTGCCCTTATAGGGAAGAATTCAAAACCAGCTTTCTAAAAATGGCAGGGCCACCAGCAATGCTTTCATATCAGAACAGCATATCACCAGGGCCACAGCTTCGGTGACTCTGGAATGTCTCTTCCTGCTAGAATGTTTGGAATGCTCTTTCTCCCTGGCCTGGCCCTGCTTGTCCTCGGCTATGAGACTCATCTTTCATCATGTACTTCCAAAGCTCAACAACCCCCAAGGAAGCAATTTGGCATAATGTTCAAAGAAGCTTTAAGATGTTCATGCCCTTTGATTCAGTGATTCCCCATCTAGGGATCTAGCCAAAGGAAATAGTCATAAATATGGAAGAAGAGTATTACATGAAGAAACTCATCCCAGCATGATTTATAATAATGAAAAATGATAGTAAATCAAATATCGAACCATAGGGGAAAGATTAAGTAAATTAACTTACATCTCCTAGATGTGATCATTAAAAATTATGTTCTCGAAGGACTGAAATGACATCAGGAAATGCTTGTGTTATAATGGTAAGATTAAAAAGCAGGAGAGAAAATAGTATGCATGTGATTTCCACAATTGTTTTAAAAATTACATGCAGGAAAAAAAATACTGACAGTAATCATTTCTTTAAAGGGAGATGACAGGTAATTTTTCTTCTTTTCTATAATCTTTCTACTTCCTGTAATGAGTATTATTACTTTTAAGGTAGAAAGTAGATTTTATCTCCTAAAAAGTAAAAGAAAACACAATAGCTCCGTACTGCCTTTTGGATCACATACAAACACCCTAACGGATATTCAAGGCTTCTACAATCTGGCTACAAATAAAATTTCCACTTAAAAAAAATCATATGCTATTTTTGTCTTCAAATTTTTGTTTGTTTGCTTGTTTACCAGGATTCAATATCCCAAGCTAACACAAGTTTGTCCTCTTTCCCAGAGGAAGATCCTTTTGGGTGGTAGAAATTTGGCCATGCTCTTCTCTTCCAACTCTGGGCTTAAGAAAGGGAATGAAGGAGGGAGGAAGATCTACCCAAAATCTATTTGCTCTCATCTGGCTAAATCCTACCCATGTTTTAATACTCATCTTGAGCCACTCATTCAAAAAGTCTTGCCTGGCCATACCCTCACTGACCCCTTTTTCTAACCACCTATAGGATTACCATGTCTGTCCATACAGTTCACATTGTGGCCTAAGGGCACCTGGCCTTATCTTGCGCTCCAGAGTCAAGGTCTATGTCATTGTCTTCCATGACCAAACAACTCCTGAGAGAGTTTTCTTGCCTTCCAGTACCATTCCACCTTGACCCCCAGCACAGAATCATCTTGTTCATTGCACAAGAGTAAATCAGCATCCCACAAATAAATGAATGAGTGACTGTATTTGAACAAGTTTAAAGGACAAAACAGCATCTTTAGGAAATCTCCCTATACATGTAGCTCAGTTCTTGGTGGGGATACCTTTGCTCTGGCAGAACCCCTCTCTCTCTGCTCCACCCTGCTCTCCCCAACCATCCACTCACTACCAACAGTTACCATCTCCAGCTCAAAAGGATTCAGAAAGCAGAGTTAGAGAAAATTCTGCACATAAACTACACACACACCAGCCTACTCAAGAAAGGACCCTTTTGTTATCCTCCCCATGAGCCCCCATAAATTATGAGCAACAGCCTTTCTTTTTTTAAGTGAGCCTAAGGTTGGTGTAGAGAAATCTTAGCTCACCCTGCAGGAGTGATTTCCCTGGAAGCAGATTTCCCCTGGTGTTGAACACATCCATGTCTTAGGGCACAAGGCACGGTTTTAGTAAACTACCCTGCAAAGACACAGCCAGCCAGCCCTGCTCTGTGTTCCCAGCACTGCACACCCCTGAAGTCTTCCTCACTCCTTTGAGCGCTTCCTGCTTTGCCTGCATCTGTGAGCTCCTGCAGGGTGAGCTGACTCTTCCTTGCTTTTGTTTACTCAGCACCAAGAACAGTGCCCGGCACACAGTGGCCCTGAGTTGTGTGTTTGTGGAGGGAGTGAATGAATGAATGAAAAGCCTCTGAAAGCTCAGAATAAGCTGGTTTCCAGCTATGGATTTCCAGAATATAATTACTAGCGTATGCCCTGTATTCATTTCCTAGGGCTGACGTAACAAGTTACCACATTTTGATGGCTTAACACAGCAGAAATTTTTTTCTTCACTGTCCTGAAGGCCTTACGTCTAAAAGCAAGGGGTTAGAAGGCTCACACTCCCTCCAAAGGCACTAAATGAGAATCCTTACTTGTCTCTTCCAGCTTATGGTGGCTGCAGGCTTCGTGGGTTTATGGCCATGGCCACATAGTTCTAGTCTCTGCCTCCATCTTCATGTGGGCTTTTCCTCTTCTCTCTGTGTGTCTCTTATAAGGGCACTTGGTATTGGATCTGGGGCTCACTCAGATAATCCAGAATGATCTCATCTTGAGATCCTCAACCCAATTACATATGTAAAGATTCTTTCTCCAAATGAGGTCATATTCATATTCACAGGTTCTGGGGACCAGGACATGTCTATATCTTTTCGAGGGTTACCATGTTACCTTTCTTATGGTAGAGCCATTTCTTATGTCCATTTACCCCAACACCTAGCATTTAGTCAATTTTTAAAACGGATGGATGGCTGGATAGACATATGGATGAATAGACGGATGGATGGATACACAGATGGACAGATACATAGACGGGTGGATACACGGATGGATGGGTAGATGGATGAAGGTTCTGCCCCACAACCCTTAGCACATTTAGATAGTGCTTGCTAGCAAAATGAGGCTGAGAACAGTTTCTCCAATATGTAATTCCACCTCCTGGGAACTTTTCTCCCACCACCAAAGGCCAATATTCCTGGGATCACACACATGCTATCCCTTCAGTATATCCCTGCTAACATAAAACACTGCAACAGCCATTTCAAGAGAGGATAGATTACTTTACACAGATACCTTGGTGTACTAACTACACTAAAAGGTTGAGTCGATGTATTTTGAGTTAAATTATGTCAATTAAATTCAATTAATTGCTTGATTTTGCATCTGAATTCTGCCCACAGATTTTCCTAAATAAAATATCAAACTACCTCCTCTACTGTATCTTGATTTTTTCTCAAAGCCAGCCTTCAAACATAGCACACTGCCCACATCCACTTTCCATTTTGGCTGGCCCCTCAGGTTAACAGGTGCATAATAAAAATCGAACCTCATGTGTATTATTGTTGACCCAAACCAAGTGAGGTGATCTTCAAGCTACATCTTAACTATTGAGAGAATGTAAGACAGAGGAGTGCTATGCTATTCCTTACAGATACACTATTTGGGGGCAAACTTTCCAATGAGCCACACTTGTGTAGAACCCAAGGACATAGGTACCCACAAAGCTTGTGTGTCACTTGTAAATGTGTGAGCAATGGGCATTTGGGGCTCTGCCTGACACACCCTGTGAATGCAGCTATTTTGGCAACTTGAATCCCGGTGTTGGTAGAGGACAGAACAAACTCAAGTTAACCCTAGTCACTTCCTTGGGCTCTGTGCTGTGGGAAGGAGTCAGCCAGGCAGACAGCTGCCACTTCAAATGCCACTCCCCGGGAACAATGCACTTTATTTTTGGAAAGAGGATAAAACAAAGGAGAAGAGAGCAATGCCGACAAATATACATTTGCTTTTCTATTTATGCAAAGCCCCTGCCCCTTCATCACCTCAGTTACCAGTTGTTTGGAGCAGCCATAGAATATATAGACTTGTAAATAGTCACTGGCCTGCATCCCTGCAGAAAACTACACAGGTCAGCTTTCAAAATGGCACATCCCACTGCTGTAAAGAACTCTGTAGACAACAAGATTGTTTCCATGACAGGCTGTTGCCCCACATGGTTGTAATGAATGCTTCTATACACCAAATATTCTCTCTGGATACTTTTCTATGTAAGAGTCACTCTCTATAGCAGTAGTACTCTAATTATGGCTCCTCATCCCACAAGAAAAAAAGAGAGTAGAGAAAACAAATGTTGACATCTTTTTCCATGTCTCTATGTTCACTACTTCTCCTGCAATTTCAAGCATCACCTGAATCATGCTTACTTACTATAAAGTGTGATTCCCACATGAAAAGCCCAGTAGTGGAAAAAGAGCGACAGAGACAAAGAAAAGAGGAAGAAAGGAAGGGAAGATGGAAGATGGAAGGGAAATAAGAAGAAAGGAAAGAGGGAGAGAATGCAGGGATGAAGGGAACAGAAAGAGGGAGGGAGAAAAGAAGAACAAAGGCAAAGAAAAATTTACAAAGAGCCCCCTAGGGGCAATTGCCCTCCTTACTGTTGTACTCCGATAACATAACACACCTAGTAGCCCCGGCACATAGTAAGCCCTTAATTATTTAATGAATATTTGAAATAAGTGGGAAAATTCTCTAATAATTGAGTGGAGTGACAGGCTTAGTCAAAACTGTCTAACGGTTTCCTTCTTCCACTATTCAATTCAGGATCCATCTCGTCACTTACTTATTCACTCTTAGGGAACGGATTGAAAATTGATTTAAAAATTTTTTTAATGTATATTTATTTTTTGAGAGAAAGAGAGACAGAGAACGAGTTGGAGAGGGGCAGAGACAGAGGGAGACAGAATCTGAAGCAGTGTCCAGGCTCTAAGCTGTCAGCACAGAGCCTAACGTGGGCCTCAAACCCATGAACTACCAGATCATGACCTAAGCCAAAGTTGGACATTTGGGCCACCCAAGCACCCCTAAAAATCGATTTTTAATGAGCACCTACTATGTGCCACATATTTTGACTTGTTACCTCCTGTAAAGCCACACAATAAGCCTAACTATTTGATAAGCAGTACATATATGCTGGAAGAGGTTAAGTAACTTGCCCATGGTAACACAGCTAATAAGCAGAGAAATGAGAATCTAAGTACAGGCCCAACTGGCTATAGAACCAAGCAAATCTGACTATATCCTGCCGCTCTCAGGAGGTTATCAAAGTCTATCAGCTGGATCAGAGCATCAGCTTCTAAGATGAGACTGGCTTACTGGGTCTCACCATAACTGACTTTGATTCCATTGACATATGTGGAAGAATTCTTCATGACGAGATCTTATTTGTAATGCATAACACTAAGAAGCAGTTTTTTTAAAAAAGACACCAGCCCATTTGATTTACACCCCATGAAATTTCTAAAGAAAATCTAAGTTAGAATCTAATATTTATCATTTGTTTTCTGATTATTTTTCTTTCCCAATCATCAGCAATGGGCAAGAAAGAGCCATCTCTTTTTTGCTCACTATTGTAAACCTAGTGCCTAGAACTATATGGTGGCACTCATTATTTAATGAATGCAAGTGATGGTAATGGATGCCCCATTGGGTAAACTTTTGCATCCCCGGACTGGGGCTCCAGGCAGGCTAGGATGATGAGTGTGAAACTGTGGGGCTTTGATGATTCAAAACCATGGTCCTGGGAAACAGCTGGAGAAAACAAACCCAGGGTATGGAGAATTATTCTCTCCCACTCAGTTTTATTTCACATTCCTCCCACGTGAAAGGCCCCAAATCAGATGGAAAGTAGCATTTACTAAAATTTCAAGCCCTTTTTAGCTGCAACCCAACATTCTCCAGTTTCCCAAGCACTGCACATGGTGGCTCCTACCATTAGGAGATTTCTAAAGAGCCTTAATCTACCTTGAAGGACTGAGTCTTCAGAGGTTTGGGGACCTCGAGCCAAAACCAATTAGCTTTCAGAATTGGATAGAAGCTGAAAGAACCCATGCCTTGAATGGGGCATGGCCTTTCAAAACTGAAAGAAGCTTATGTACCCTTCTTATCTGTCACTTGAAAAAACTTGCCCAAAGTCACCCACCTCAGTAGCAGAGACAAGATAAACTCAGGTCTTCTAACAGCCCCTAACCCAAAATTATTTTTGCCACCTCATAGGTAGATGTGTGGCACAGAGCCAACACAAGAAGAAGAGGGGAATAAATAGAATGTGGTCACCATCCTCATGAACTGGATGGTCACTGAGATCCTCAGCTAAGTAAAAGACAAAGAGAGTTACATACACATGTTCTCTGGACCCTGAGGAAACCTCTGCTTCGGGCCAACGAGGGCAGGGAGGAGAGTGTTTTGAGTGTTGTCTGAGCCAGGCATAAGTGGAGTTCTGGAAGCAGGATGTCAAAGAAGAAACGGTCTGACATGGAGTCAAAAACATAGGTTTGAATCCTGAGCCAACTACTTGCTAGTTCTTTTTTTTTTTTTTCCTAATGTTTTTTATTTATTTCTAGGAGAGAGAGAGAGAGACAGCATGAGCAGGGGAGGGTCAGAGAGAGAGGGAGACACAGACTCTGAAATAGGCTCCAGGCTCCGAGCCAGCAGTCAGCACAGAGCCCGACGCGGGGCTCAAACCCACGAACTGCGAGATCATGACCTAAGCGAAAGTCGGACACTTAACTGATTAAGCCACCCAGGCGCCCCATAGTTCTATGGCCTCTGGCAAGTTACATAACCTCTCTGTGTCTCAACTTTGTCATCTGTAAAAATTGGACAGTACCTACATCACGGAGTTTTGTCCTCATCAAATGAAATAAGAATGCAGAATATCTAGCAGAATTCTTGGCATACGGTGCGAACTTGAGAAACCTTACATCCACCCCTCCTCCATCAGTTTAGTAAATAGGAAGAGTGGATTTGGCAGGTGAATGATAATATTTCATTCACCATGACTGTGGTGCACACTGAGAATGAGACTTTTTAAATGCTATACCCTTAACAATGAAGTCATGGTTCTCTCCTAAGGGAAACTGGTACACTGATTGCCTTAGAAGAAGAGAAAACCTTAGGAGCATGTGTGGAATTCTATGAAATCCTTCTAACCTTTCCAATTGATTAGATTACAGTTGGGACTTCTAAAGAGGAGCCCCCAGTCCAGCACCAATTACTATGGAATGTCATAAAAAAGGAGGGGGGGGGGGGGCCTGGGCCAAACAGATTTTTTTCTCTTTAGAATTTGGAGAAAAACCAAGAGGGTAAAGGATTTAGCAGCAAAAGACAAAAACTGTGAGACAAAAATAAACCAGTGGGACATGCTGCATCATGACCAACGTGAAACTAGGAAGTCAAGAAAATATTGACCTCAACAGAGGTTGAGGAAATCAGTCAGTAGGAAGAGGAAAACAAGCCATGGAGAAGAGGTGAGTCATGAAAACAGTGGAATACCATAGTCAAGGTCCATAAGCTCTGGAGGCCAACATTCCTGGAACCACCCAGGATTCCAGATGACCTTACAATTCCACTTTCAGTCTCTGTGTGGCCCAGATTCTGGATCTTCCCAAAACCAGCTGAATAGCTTTTCTTGAACTCCCGTGCATATGTAATCTTATGACAAACTTATGAATAATGTGAATGAATCTCTGTTTTTGCACCCAAACAAGCCTGGTGTTAATCTGCTGACTGTATTCACTACATGTCATGTATTTCTTGGGATAAGTCCAATTTCATGAACTTTCCCCCATCTATCTTGAAAAGAGATTCATTAAAAATCATAACAAAGCGTGATTTAACTTGCACACTTTTTTTATGACCTTTTCTGTAAATAAATTCACAAATAAGAATGGCCTGGTTTGGGGTTTAAGAAATATGGTCATCTTAATGCTGCACCTGGCAATTGGCTTGACTCTGTGGGGTAAGGAGGTGGGGAGGGAAGGCATAGAGCTTGATAAGTCTCCCTCCTCCCGCTCAAAAGTGACTTCAGTTGAGTTCATTCAACAGAATCCTGCAAAAAATCATAAAGAATAAATAATGAAGTTCCAAAAGGGTAGACAATATGTTTGTCTTCTTCACTGTGTATCACCAGTACCTGGCACCAGGACCGGTACCTAAACAGGACTCCAAAAATCTTTACTAAAAAAAGAAAGGAAAGAAGGAAGGGAGAAAAAGAAAGGAAGGAGGACAGAAGCCATAAAATATGGCTCTCAGATCTCCTGCTACAAAATGAATAATTGACTGATAGCTCCAGCTGCTGAATTCTGAATGCATCACTGTGTACAATGAAACCATGCATCCCATGATGGCTCTCAAAGAGTAAGCTTGGCGGGCATGCCAAGGCACACAGTTCCTGCGAAATGTGGGACTCTTCTGATGGGGACTTTGGTTCAAGGAGTCTCCATTGGCCTTGCTGAAAATTTTTTAGAACTGCATTGCAGTCTAAGACTCTACCTATCTGACCTTCCTTCCTCTCTGCATCATGGTCTAACATGTCTCTCATCTCTCTGGCCTCCTCTCCTTTGTTTCCTCAGGTATTTCCCCCATAAATATAAACCATCTTAGCATCTACATCTCAGAGAACTGAACCAAAGAAGTGAAGATAGAAAGGAGAGAGACAGGGAGGATGCTGAGCATGGCTGTTTGAAACCGGCCAACCCAAGGTTCCTGAGCTTAGAATCATGAAGCAGGTTTCTCCATTCTGTTCCCAGAGGTATGGCTTAAGATAGAATGACCTGCTAGACATACACACCCAAATCCACTCTCTGCTCTGCCTTACTCTGTGCCCAGGGAGGCTTACTTCTATGGCCTTTGTCTTCTGGGCTCTTTCACTGACTGACTTCAGGTTGGGGTTGGCCATTGGGAGGCACCAGGAGGAGAATGCAGGTCAGGGAGAGAGAGTGATTATAGCATTTCTTCATTCCTCCTACCTACTTCAGTTCTGCCAATAATGGCATTTCTCATGACTATAGCTCCTACCAAGTGACTGCCTTTCTGTTGCTCCAGCTAAGATTTAGGCAACCGTTTGACAGAAAAGGGTCTGGCTTTTTGTTAGGTTGATGGCACTAACGGGCGGTTAAAGGCCTCCGTATGTCCATCTTTTGCCATGCAACTTCATAGCCACCTCCCATTCTGATGCTGGTCATGACCATGTAGTCTGCTTTGGCTAGTGGGAAAGCAGAAGCTTAAGCAAAAACAGTAGATGATTCTACTTCCTTTTTTGCTTCTGTACTTTTACCATTAGATGGTGATGGCCTCACATCATGACTGGCTTAGCCTGCTGGAGGATTACAAGGAAAGCCCAGTCTTCCCAGCCAAGGCTTCCTATACCAGTCCTCAACCAGCCAATGCTCTCCCATATGAAAATACTTTACCAAGATCAGCAGAGTTACCTACTAGATCCAAGGATGACTGCAGAACATGAATGAGCCCAGCTGAGATTGCAAGAACCATCTGGTAAACCCTGGATTCATGAGCAATAATAATTTATTCTCTTAAGCCCCCTGAGCTTTGGGGTGGCTATTTACACAGCATCATGATGGTGATAGGTAACTGACACAGTGCCTTAAATTGTTTTCATTGTAGAAAGTAAAGGTGCCCAGCCAGACTGGCTTTGGATTTGGGGAGGAAGGGAACCTGGGGAAGGAGGGGTTGGCAAGGACTCCTTGCTGGGGACAAGTTGCTGGTCCCTCAAGGAAGGACCAACAATTCAAGGGTCTGGTCCTGACTGACCTTCCTTAACCCAAACCAGATCTAATTCAAATGTTAGGGGCCTAAGAATCTTGCTCTGGAGGAAAGAGACAAGAGCACAACTTTCAGGCTATAGAACAGATTGCACTGAAGGCCAAATTTGAAGTGAGGATAGAACGCCATTAATTCTAGAGAATTTCATCAATGCTACAGCAAGATCAGGGGGCTGGGGACTAATAAGAAAGAAGTAGAGTGGGTCCACCAGCTGAGGACCTCAGAAAAACCTCTGTACATGGTCAGCACCCTGAGGAGGAGACAATGTCCTGGTATTGAGAATCACCAACCAGAATTGGACCCAGAACAGGGACTACAGATCCAATCCAGCCTTAGATCCATATCTCCCTGTGAGTCTTAGAAGATCTGGAGCTTTGCTGGTGATGCCTTCTCCCCCTTAGAGGGCTGTCACAATCTATAAATGCCACTGAGAAGTATATTCGAAGATTAAAATGAGGCTAGAAAGGAATTCATCACAAAAAGCCAAGAGGGACTACATGTTCATCTAGCTGAAAAGGTGATGTCACATGCTCAGTTTCTCTATGGCTTCATAACAAACAACTTCAAAATGGAATGTCTGAATATAATATCATCTTATATCTCACATTTTTGTGGGTCAAGATTTGGGGCAAGGCACAGTTGGTTGGTTATTCTGTTTCATGCCATGTCAACAACAGGTGCCATGTCAACAACAGGTACTCAGTGGTATTCAACTGGTGGACCCACAGAAGACAGCTTCACCTCCACATCTAACACCTGCACCAGGCTTGCCAACAGACTAGGTTCAGCATGGCAGTACCAGCGTAATCAAACATCTAACATAGTAGCTCAGGGCTCCCAGAGAGAGTCCCTAGAGGTCCAGCCCAAAGCCTCAAGGCTTCATATGAACCAGCTTTCAAGAAGCAAAGAGTCTGAGGACACCTTTCATCTACTTAACTGTGATGTGAGTAAATAGTCTCCAGAGGCGGTTGTCACATTCCAGAAGATGTATACAATAATCCCCAGGATTGAAAGAAAATATTAGCATTTCAACGCATGTTTATTTTCTCTTAAAACATACATTAGTTTTTTCTGACTATTTAATATTAGACTGTCACTCGCAGTACTACTTGGTCCATATGTCACAGGTATCATAGCACAAATAGCACACAGGACACACTGAAGGCTGTGTGGGACTCCCACAGTAAGGAGCTGACAGTGATCACTGGTTTGCTTGATTTCAGAGCATTTCTGTGTATTACAGTTTACATATGCCCCATAAAGTAAACTCACGTTTTATATTGCTGACCTATTCTGAATGTTTGTGTCTGCGCTCCCCTCCCCACCCCACCAAAATTCTTACATTGAATGTTAATGCCCAATGTGTTGGTATCTAGAGGTGGGCCTTAAGAGATGATTAGGTCATAAAGGCAGCTAAAGGACCCCCGAGAGCTCCCTTACCCCTTCTGCCATGTGAGGGTGCAGGAAGAAGTCAGCAGGGGGCAACTCCAAAGACAGTTGTCACCAGAACCTGACCACACCGGCACCCTCATCTTGGACTTCCAGCTTCCAAAACGGTGAAGGATAAACCTGTCGTCTATAAGCCACCTAGTCTTTATGGTATTTTGTTACAGCAGTCTGAACAGACTAAGACATTTATCTAATTTTAGCCAAACTCATCTTTACAAAATGTACAAATGGCTTCAAAGAAGTCTTGCAAAAAGGGGTGGATGGAGGACAAGTCTGATAGAGCAAGTGAACAGTCAGAAAATGGGAAATGATCCCACTTTGCCTACTTCTCGTAGGAGCTCTCCGTCAGCTGCATCATCAAATGTCAGGAAGTTGTCCAAAAATCAAATTATTAAGAAGACTACTTGTAAAATGAGTAGCTGTAAATCCACCTTCGTTACCAATGAACTTCATCTCGGGGCACCTGGGTGGCTCAGTTGGTTAAGCAGCCAACTTCGGCTCAGGTCATGATCTCGTGGTTTACAAGTTCGAGCCCCATGTAGGACTATGTGCTGACAGCTCAGAGTCTGCAGCCTGCTTTGGATTCTGTGTCTCCCGCTCTCTCTCTGCCCCTCCTCCACTTACTTTGTCTGTCTCTGTCAAAAATAAACATTAAAAATTTTTTTAAAAAAAACTATGAAGTTCGGGGCGCCTGGGTGGCTTAGACGGTTAAGCGTCCGACTTTCGCTAAGGTCATGATCTCGCGGTTCGTGGGTTCGGGCCCCGCGTCGGGCTCTGTGCTGACTGCCAGCTCAGAGCCTGGAGCCTGTTTCAGTCTGTGACTCCCTCTCTCTCTGACCCTCCCCCTGCTCACGCTGTCTCTCTCTCTCTCTCTCTCCTAGAAATAAATAAAACATTAAAAAAAAAAAAAAAAAACTATGAAGTTCATCCCAAAGGCATATTGGCAAATGTATATTTAGTTAGCAAGACATTTACAGCATGATTCATTTTATTTGTATTGTTTCCTACATCTTAATATATTTTATAAGGGTGTAATACATTTGCACAGCACCTATGTATGTGTGTGTATATATATAATTTATAAATAAGTAAATATACAAATATGGTGATATACAAAATCCCATAGTGTCACCACCTAGTCATGTGGTGCCATGATTTCTGTGCTGGTCTCATCTCCAGTCCCTTATAGCCCCAGACCTGGGGTCACCTATTGCTCACCTCCACCCCAGCAGTATCTGTTGCAGTTTGGGTACTGCTTCATTTGGGAAGTGAAGTCTATCCTGATCTCCCTTTGCTCCTGGGCTTGTTAGCTTCCTCCATGTTCCCATGGAACATGCACTGGGAACGTCCAGTCTTCCATCCATGCACCATATTCTAATCCCAGTACTGTATTATCTACACTGTATCCTCATTGCCTGTTTATTTGTTTTGCCAACTAAACTATGAGCTGCTTGAGGGCAGATATTTTACCTTATTCATTTTCATAGTCCCAGGTCTGGCATGTGATGGACATTCCATAAATATGTGTTGAAATAAACAAATGAGAGGTGGGACCCAAGACCACTGTCATGCAAGATGTTCATAAGATGATCGTCCTTAATTCCCTTCCTAGCTCCTGTCTTCTCCCCCTCAGAAATATGCTTTTATTTGCCCAAGGCTGAGCCACAAGCCACTACCTTTGTTTTAGACAGGATTCCTGTAGCAACAACCCAAAACAGTTTAGGATTTTAAAATAAGGGACAAGGGGACTCTTGACTCATTTAACCAGGGAATCTAAGGCTGAACCTGGCTTCAAGCATACCTAGATCCAGGAATTCAGGTATGATCCACAGGCCCCTCTCTCCCACTCTCTTCCCCATTACTTGATACTAACACTCTCTGTGTGTCACCTTCTCCTCTCTTGTTCTATAAATAGGTCTTCCTCAGATTGTAAAGAAGATGCCTACTAGCCGTCCTCAATTCATATTTTTTTAGCTCTCTGACCTAAAGGTAAGCCACCTTCTCCACCAAATCCAAAGTCCCAAGGAGAAAGAAAGAAAAACAAAAAAGCCCTAGGGAAGGATCCTGATGAGTCCAGCTTGGGTCAAATGTCCATTCCTGTGAAGGAAATGGAGTTCTGTGATTGGCAGATAAGACCATGTCCTGCCCCTGCATCAAAGGGCAAGAGAGACTGTGATAGGCTGTGCCACTGAACCACATGATTGGGAAATGGAGCAATATCTAAAGGGGGGAGTTGTATAGGGGGTTATTGGACAGATAGAAAAATAGACATCTTCTCCAAAACTCTCTGGAAATTGACCTGCCTAAGAGTCCCTACTGCTTCCTGGAAAATTCAGGCCAATCTTTGGGCTAAGGGGGAAAAAGAATCCTTGTGACAAATCGCTTTCTCCCTGGGCCTGCCTATAGCCTTCTTCAAAGAGGATTTTGTTTCTCTCTTAAGTCCCTACCAAAATGACGCTGGGTGGTCAAGCTTTCAAGCCCCCCTCAGAGCCTCCAGCCAGACCCCAACAAGCAAGCTCAGTCCCACTCTCAGCCCAAGAAGCCTCTTACCACAGGGCTTCAGTTAGCTACAGGCTGTGTTGTGCCAGGCCCGAGGGCCATTCTGAAGGCCAGCACCACACTGCTTCACGGGGCTATCTCCTGCCAAAGTGTGATCGGCAGGCCTCTGTTCCCAAATGCTTCGTGGCTGGAAGACGGGTCTCAGCCTGGCTTTGACTGCCGGGCCCCTGGCCTGGCTGGGGGCTGCAGATCAACGGCACTTTGTCAGTCCCGGCAGGCACACTTTCTAGAAGCTGAAGTGCATACTGAATGGAGGCGTCTGCAGAGCTCCTGGCCTCAGCAAGCCCTCTGCGTGTTTGGGTAAAGAAATATGCAGCTTGAGCTGTAGCCATTGCTGCCTGAGCCACCGAGCTGCAATCAACATCAACACCACAAGGACACAATATTTTCTCCCAATTTACAACACGTTCATTTATTTTGGAATTTCTGTGCCAGCTGAGGCTACAGGGCGGTGACAGTGGAAAAGTTGTCCTGGGGCCAAGCAAAAGAGAGAGTTGCAACTGAGCTCCTGTTCTGAAAAAGGGTGCTCGAAAGCAGCAAAAATCAAGCAAGGCTAAGAGGATGACCTTCACCAGACAGCAGCCATGGTGTGCAGGGGGTGGGGAGACTACCAATCCAGAGGGCCTCTATTGCTCCTTACCAGGAGGGTCTGCAGAGGGGTTGCTGGAACCCAAGATTCCCGAGAAATTACACCTAAGGGGTTTTTATTATAATGAAAGATCTTCTTTCTCTCTCCAAGTTCCCTGGGGAGTCAAAGACCATGCGATTTCAAAGGCCAGCCCCTACCCTCCAAAAGCAGGCTTTACTGGAAAATAGCATGGGATTTGTAAGGAGAAAGACTTGAGTTTGAACTGTTCACACCGCTGTTTACTTACTGAGCATCTTTGATCAAACGTTTTATCTCTTGTAGCCTCTATTCCACAACTGTTTTTAGATGGACATAATAATATCTAGCCAACAAAGTTGTCAGGAGAAGTAGCATTATTTACTGAAGTACACAGTAAATGCCCAACTCTCTGTGGGCACTCAGCACATGATAGTTCTGCCCCTGGTCTTCCTGTTTGTTATTGACCCATTTAGATGCCCTCCACCTGGCTTTACAGTGTACCTGTCAAACAGACCAGGAGGTTCCCAGGGTGGAAGTTTTATTTGCTGGGGCTCCTCGGGACCGAGAACCTCTCCAGATTGGTGGATGGTCCATGGAAAGAGGCAGTGGTGGAGAAGGGGATGGATTCCACTCTGGTGAGCAATGACTGCCCCTCTCAACAAAGCATCCCTAGGAAAGGCCCACTCCAGTTATTGTCACAAGGGTCCTCGACAGAAAGGTAAGTCTGAGACACAGGAAAGCACCTGCAGCTGGTGTCTGGAACTGCCTTCCAGACAGAACCTCTCCAAGCAAGTAACCTACTTCCCTCAACTCAAGGCAAAGGGGAAGGGCACTCCAAGGGCACCATTTTTATTGTACTGAGAGAAAACTGATGCCTGCCAAGGGGAAGTGATGACTTAAGGTGTCATACCTGGTAAGAAGCAGAGCAGAGCTTTGCAACCAAATCTGCTTTACTGCAAGGCTGGTTATCTTCTTGTAAAACAATGAATTTTAGCAAGTGTGACCAAATGTAGTTGATTCTCATTATTCACGGTAGTTGCGGTCTGTAAAGACACCTGAATTAGCAAAGACCGAACCACTGCTCTTAGAGGAAATGAGGATTAGGTTCCTGTGAGCCTCTTTTCTGTTAACCAATGAATCCATAACCCTGTTTTATGTGTGTTTCTATTTAAAGAAATCTTCTTTAGTGTGTGTTGTTGACTCACTAAGTTTGAACTCATGCCCAACAGCACTATAACTCATACCCGAGCAAAGCTTATCCAATACAGGCAGTTTTTCCATATGTCACTTCACTGTCTTTGTGTGCTTAGGATCACCAAACAGCACTTCAGCACTGTACTTGAGGGCAATTTTAAACAGCACGATCACCAAGAAAAGGCATAGATGTAAAGTATGACACCAAATAGACCATGGAAAGGACAGACATAAGAGCTGAAACAAGAAGGCAAGGAATCAACTTGTTCAACCTCAGCTAGCACCTGCAGATTGGTCGACTCAATCTTCTATTGCGCTGTGTATGTCCACAAATGACCACAACGGTGCCAGGAGTACTGATTTGGGAGTCACAAATCAATTTTAGCAAGCAGGTGGATTTGCAAACACAGAATCTGCATGTACTGAGAATCAACTGTAATTTAACATCCACACCAAGGCATTTTTATCAGTGAAAAGAGTTGCTATTAACAATTACACCAAGACAACTGGTATAAACTGGCACTGTCCCAAGCAAATTGGGATGTATGCTTACCCTAATTTTAGCCTGTGAGACCCCTTTGAGAATCTGATGAGAGTCACAATCACACACATTCTTTGCAGACAATCCCAACAAAATCACAAACCTCAGTGTTCCTCGAGTTACACATCTCAGCCTGAAAGAGCAATTAAAAAGAATAATATGCAAGCTGCAATATGATAAAAATATGCCTAAAACTTGAGGCCAATGTAAGCATGAGATGAACCAAAGTAGGGGAGCCCTCCTCTGGGACCCTACACATTCACAGACAAGGCACTATTGCCATACGTTTATCTACTGGGGCCACTGCCTCTTCGTCGTAGATACAAATTCACTATAAATTTGAATTCAGACACCAAGAATCTAAACAAGGAAGGGAACGAAAACAAGCCACAGGGAACCCTGAAAGCTTGACATGAGTGTGCTGAAAGCCTATCCCATTACCCCATCCTCAGTACTCATGCAGAAGGTCAGGCATGGAAAATGTATGCAGCAGAAGAGGAATCAGCCAGGAACTAGTTTGGACTTACTTAGTAAAGAGCAGAAAGAGAATGTCCCCCAGTACCTGGGACCAGGAACCATGGACAATCAAAAGGTTAACTGACACCCCACCACCCCATACCTCACCTCCAGGGTGGAAAAAGAGGGAGCCATAGATTGTTCTGAAAATAGCTTCTGACAATTCCCATGTGATGGGTTAAATCCCTTTGGTTGATGGGGGCTGAGGACTGCTATCTTTAATCCTTGACCACACTCCTGCCCCCTTTGCTCACCTCCTCACTTGGGAGAGCACAGCTGCCCAGATGTGTGTTTCCCATTAACTCTGCTGGCTCTAGTCTGGGGTGAAGGAGACGTTTTCATGCCAAATTAAAAACGACTTGGAAATGTGCATTGTGTTGGGAGAATTGGCCTTTTCAAAGGGGTATAAAAACGAGGGAAGCTGATTTCATCACCCTGCCTGCAGACAGGCCATCAAAGCATCCTGCCCCTGTGAAGCAAGCAGGCCACCTTTGCTCTTTCCCCTTTACAGACTGTGTTAGCATCTCCATTATTTACCCCCAGGGTAGGATAAAGGCGCTGTGCAAAGGCTAAGATCTTTAAACTGCCTTGAGTGCCCATTAAGCACATTAATAACATCCACCATCACAAGTCTTACCAATATAATTTCCGACTTCAAGCCGGGCGTGAAAAAAAAAAAAAAAAAGGAAGTCAGCTGAGTTTATCAACCGAAGAGACCACCTTAAATTAGAAGAGATTATGTGGCAAAGGGGAAAGGCGAGAGGTAGCTGAGAAGCCATAGAACACTCTTGGCCATTATTTGGCTACTATTGACCCTCCCCCACCCCCACCCCCATCCCACGTGTCATTGGAGGGAATGGACTGAGCCGATCTTCAGAGCATTTCATCAGTGAAGCTAACGTTGCAATGCAGTCCCAGAAGGCAGGGTCCCCTCGCTACAAGAAATCATGTAAGGATCAATTTTAAAAGAAAAGGAGTAAAGGAGTGTCCAGTTTGTGTCAGTGTTGGAATTGCCAGCTCTCATATGTGTGTGTTGGTCAGGGAGATCAAGGGAAGGAGATTTTTTAAATGATAAAAGACGCTGCTTCCTGAAGGATTAGGTCCCAGGCAAGTCACAGGTCTAAACTCACCTCTTTTCACAGCCTTCCAAACTAGGTGTCAGTGTGTCCATTTGACAGAAGAGAAGATTGAAGCTTCAGGAGGTCAAGTGGTTTATCCCAGGACCCACGGCCCTATGTGGATAAGCTGGGATGGAAATTAAGATCTCCAGGGCTCTGAAGGATGTGTTCCTAACCTCTCTTCCATTATGCCTGATCCAATGTGGGAAAGTGGGTGTATGGAACTGAGGGACAGAGGGTGGAGAGAGATCTGTTTATTTACTGGCTTGGAACAGATAAAATTTTAGAAAAGCCTGATCCACAGGCTCAGGGCATGAGGCCTTGGGCCTCAGAGCTGTGTGGGGTCAGAGGAGGGCCTAGCTGGCTGCCTCCTTCTCCCCTCCTCTCTCAGCCCAAAGCCACAGGACACAGCCTGCCAGTCTCCTCTCTTGCCTTCCTCATTAGCTGGGATTGGGACCAATTTGTGGATGCCTTTGGTGCCCTAAGGCAGTGTTTGAGTCATCTTCCCTGATGCTAAAGAAAAAAGAAAGGAGGAGACAGCCATCCCCCAGGAGACTGGAGACGCCGGGAGAGAGAAGCAGTGATGGATGGAGGCCAGAAGGGAGAGGCCAGTGTCCGGAGGTCATCCTTAGTCTGGCTTTCTTTAACTTTGCTCTTCCCTGGGGACCTGCTCCCCCATGAGATCATCTCCCACCACAGACTTCAAAAAAGATGGACTCACTTGGGGATCAGCCTTCACTATTTTAAGTGTTAACTTAAGGACTCCAGCCTGGTCTTTCCAGGGCTCTAAGGAAAGAATGCAGGTGGAACTCGGCAGTATTAGAGTCAGCAAGGAGGACAGATCTCATTCTAACCCGGATGATGGGTTCCTTTTGCTTCAGAACTTGACAAACACCTGTGAGTCTGTGAGGCTGGAACAGGAGCTAAGTCAGGAAGGCCCTTAGAGAATTAGCCTTAGGGCTGTAGCCTGGTGCAGAGATGTAGTTCCATTACTTCAAGCAGTTGGAGTTTGGGAAAGCTACCTCTTCTCTCTGGGACATAGTTTTATGACATCTTATGAGAAAAAAATCAAAGTGGTCATGAGGGGTTGTAAATTGGAACATACCAAATGTTTGCTGTTGCTGTCAATGTTCAGCTAGAATGACGTGAAGGATGACCATCTTAAGCACCTCATTGTGTTGGACTATGAACACTGGAATAGCATCCTGTACCATTATTCATCTAAACCTCACAAGAATTCTGAGACAGTTAGTATTAGGTCTATTCTACAAGTGGGGAAATCAATGCTTTAACTAGGTTAAGCCCTCTGTCCCATATCATTCAACAAAGTAAGTGGCAAAATTGAAATCAGACCACAGTTGGGGCACTTGGGTGGCTCAGTCAGTTAGGCATCCAACTCTGGATTTCAGCTCAGGTCATGATCTCAAAGTTTGTGAGTTCAAACCCTGCATCAGGCTCTGTGCGGACAGTGTGGAGCTTGCTTGGCATCCTCTCTCCTCCCTCTCTCCAAAACTAAATAAAAAATTTTTAAAAGGAAGAAGAAGAAGAAGAAATCAGAGCACAGCTGTGTCTACCTGCAATGATGATATGTGATTACCCCCTATGCCACACACATCCCCCAAAAAAGTGGGGGTGGGGAAGGAGAATTAATATGAACTGTGAACCAAGGGAGGGTCCAGACACAGAGGGTGGAGGGAACATTGGGAGCATTGACTATGGACTTCCCATAAGTCAGGCCCACAGTGCAAAGCATTAGCATGTATCATGTCATGAAACCAGAAAGCAAAATATAGGGGGCTAGCATATGGTCTCCAACTCAAGGTCAAAGAGACACTCATGCTGTTGGGTTGTAAGTGAGCACTGTTCATGCATCCATTCCATATGTCTTAAGTACCTACTATGTACCAAGTCCAGAAGACACAAATGTTAACCTAATGGTCTTGTGAAATGACACACCATTCTGTCATTCTCCCCTCAACTGCCTCACGCCATGACAAAGCAGCCCCAGAAGCTCCTCAGCTCATCACATTCTCTGAAGCTTGAAGAAAAATGGTTTAGAAATTCAACTGAGGACTTTCTGCCAAAACAGACACCAGGGGCTCTTTCTATTGTCATTTGATCTCTATGCACAGACTTAAATACTACCCACATTTCTCTCTGTATCTGTATCAAGACAGTAGCCCTCCCTAAAGAACACTTTCCGGTACTACATGAGGGCATGTTTCCTTCACAACAACCCTGTGAGCTTTGAACAATACAAGATGTGATCCTGCCCTGAACATTAGGGAGCTGGGGTTCTTAAATTTCCAGGTAGTAACCTGCTCCAGGTGACACCACGTGGGAGCCAGCCTTCTATTCCTCCTTGTAATCCACTTTTGCTGTGAGTGGTTGTTTCAAGGGAGACTTAATAAAGAGCCTAACTCTTAGGACTATCTTGGTTTGACTTTCCTACACCACTGGTAGATCTGACACTGACCCTGTCCCATTGGTCAACTTCCGCAGCTACCTTCATGAACAGCATAACTACCCATTGTAGTAGGTGTGGGTAAAGGGCACTCTTCTATCTGGTGTACAAATTGGTACGTGTTTTAAGGGAAATTGGCATACCAAAATTATAAATGCACAAACCTTTGGATTCAACAGTTAACTTCTAGGAATCTACCCTAAAGAAATAGTCACATGAATACACAGAGGACATGTATCAAAATTGTTCTACAACTCTAAGATAGCAAAAAAAGTGGGGGAAAACCCCAAATTGCTCAATATTAATAAAATATTTTTTTCCTAATCATGATTACTCATGCTAGAGAAAAGTATGCAGCCACTAAAACGAATAAGCTAACCCTCTATGCTGACAGCTTAGAGCCTGGAGCCTGCTTCAGATTCTGTGTCTCCCTCTCTCCCTGCCCCTCCCCTGCTCGTGCGCTATCTCTCTCTCTCTCTCTCTCTCTCTCTCAAAAATGAATAAACATGAAAAAAGGTTTTTTTAAACTACTGAGCAAACCCAATTGTAGTGTCCTGAACATGCATCCATATTGTTAAATAAATAAAAATATCCATGTTGCAAAGGAACTGGGATAATAAGATCAAACACTTCTTTTAAAGCGGGAAGCTGTGTGGCTCAGTCAGTTAAGTGTTTGATTCTTGATTTCAGTTCAGATCATGATCTTATGACTTAAATAAAGAAATAAGAAATAAGGGAAAAACATAACTCAGATTGAGGCTCCTTTGCCTCTCAAGCAGAGGATGTCCTGCGCCTGTGATTTCAGGGAGACTGTGAGATGTGCCTTGGACATCTTACCTGAATATTATTAAAAGTCAATTTGGAAATTTCTGGTCTTTATGCTACCCTAAGAGGCCTGTTAAAGATGGCAGTGGTGCAGATTACAAACCCACAGTTGTGATTGTCCTGCTCATGACTGCACTGCCCCAGTCCTGCACCACCACCTTCATGCATGAATATATACTATGTATTGTATGACTGTTGTGCATACACACAAGGAGGGAAGAACACACACCATCAGACCATTAATAAACTGGCCACTCGAGAAAACAGATCAGGGAGGCTTTCATGTTTTTGCTTTTTATACTTCTGCATTATTTTATTTTCTTACAATGTATTACCTTGTGGTTTTTAAATTAAAAAAAAAATTAAGGCTAAAAAATTCATTTAGGCATAAGAGAAGGAAATACGAAAACAAACCAACAGACAAAAACATTAGATGCAGTAATTGCCTCCAAGTTAGAAAAACTCAACTGGGCCTCTGGCCATCCAAACCTCACCAAACCAAATCCCAATTACATAGCAATATGGTACAGCAATATTTTACAAAGCAGGTTAGTGGGGAGGAGAGTGGGGAATTAGTCTGTTTTGTTTATAATCTGGACCAGTGCCTGGCCCATGTTAGGCTCTCCATAAAAAATTACTGAATGTGCAATGAATGGAGAAGAGCTCAGGTTATACACAGAAGGGCGATTTTACTTGATTTCAGCGGCTAAGATTAGCAGATGGAACTGTGACCAAATATGGACACTTCTGAGCACAGGTAACATTAGTCTGCAATTAACTTATCAAATGTTTACCTACTTGTAGCCACTGGTAAATTGGTTTTACACATTCAGTAAATGGACTATCTATTAAAGCCCCTAGAAACAGTCCTTTCCCTCAGGGGCTTCAATCAAGCTGTACAAGCGAACCTATAAATCCAGTGCTGGGTAATTCTACTTGTTGGCAGAACTAGTCCTGGGCAGAGACGTAATCCTGGTTGTGACTTCATCCGCCATAACTGTGTGACCTTCTTTGGTGTCTCACCTTGCTGAGCTGTACATGGTGGGGCTTGAGCTTAGCCACTGTCTCAAACATAAAATGCCTTAATGCTCCCGAGAACAGTAGCTCAGAAAGCCAGGAGCCCTGAACCTCAGCTTGAGGTACCCTCCACTAAATACCATTCTCAATTCCCTTCAGTTCAAACACTGTTGATTCTGAGCCTGTTCAACTTTGTTCTCACAGTATCATTAGTGTCCTGAGGCCAGAGTCTTTAGATGTTAGATTTTGGATATTCTTTAGACTTTCCCCTGGTTCCAACCCCAGCTTCACCACTCAACCCACTGGGTGACCTTGGACAAGTTACAAGAATCTGTCTCAGCCTCAGTTTCCTCTTACGTAACCTAGGCACGATAATAGCACCTACCTTGCATTCAGGACATGGGAAGCCCTTCACACAGTGCCAGGAACAGGGTAGGTGTTTTGGAAATGGTAGTTCTTCTTAATGAGTGAGGGAAGCTAAAGAGAAAAGGGTCACAGGTATAGGATGGGAGACTGAAATTGAGGTTCAGCAAAGCAAGGGTGACTTTGAGAGCATCCTCACAGGAACTGTAGTCTCTGTTTCCTCCTTGGACTGGGGGCCTGGGGAGGGCAGGATGCCTGAAGGTACTTCCCCAGGCCGACTTCTCTGATGAAGCTGTATTCCTCTCCTGTGCCCATCCCCATGCACAGCAGCTCTTGAATCCATTCCCCTGAACTCCTGTGTTGCAAGAGTGAATCAAAATCAATACTCCCCTTGTTGTGAATTCCCATCTGCATAAGGCAGTCGGAGGCCCTCCCAAATCCCAAACCAAAGCCTGACTGTGAAGGAAGGTCACTCGGGAATAGACCCAAAAAAGACTCTTTCCCAATAGTTTTATAACCTTAGGGTCCTGGGCAAGAAAAGCAAGCTGACAACAGCATGCCGAGGTGTGATGACCAGTCATGGGCTCTAAGCTCTGGGAGCCCCCAAACCCGCTAAGAGCACTGCCCCACCCACCCATGCATCTATCCTCACAATTTCATATTGCATCTAACTTACCCTGCAAGGAAACTGGTGCATTGAGACTCAGGCAGCCTGGGAGCATTTGTAAAGATAAGATCTTTTTGCTTTGTGTTTGTTTTATTAATTCCCCCCTCCCCCCAGCAGCTCTGATCTGACATGAAAAGTGTAATAAACTGGGAGTATCAGTGTTCACTGAAAATAGCACTTCACAAGTGAAAATATATCCAAACAGCCAGTTGTAGTTGGAGAGGCTGACCCTCCTCAAAAATGCAGCTGTCACCAAAAATACATTGGAAATCTGTCTCCTTCTCTCTGTGTCTCTCCCTGTCTCCCTCCATCTCTCTCTCCTTTCCTTCTTCTAAACTCTCCCTCTGTCTTACAATTTAGCTTTAATTGCCCTGTCAGCTCTAAAGGCTGCTAATTGACGCCTTTTATTCCACGTTACAACTCCTGGGGAAGAAAGGAGCTCGCGGGCCCCGGAGCTGCCGATTTGGCACGCCTGTCTCCCTGCGGATTGAAGCTGGGTGCTCCCAGCGCTGGGGGCAGGCGTGGGGGAGTCGCGGAGGCGGGGAGGGGGCTGGGCAGGGGTTGGAGCGTCTATTTTTAGTGAGGGTTTTATAGAGTGGATCCCTGTGGCTTGGCTCCACACTGAAATATTGTCCTCGTCTCAATGACATAAACACAGGGCAACTTGGAGACCTTGGCGCCAGCCCTGGCCGGAGCCTGTGAATGGGCAGAACGCGATGGGAGCGAGAAGCCTACTGTAATTACAAATAAATCCGCCCCCCCCGCCCCCTTCCCTGGCCCTCCAGGCTCACTTAATACCGCAAAAAGCCTCCGCTTTTGTGTAAATAAGATGAACTGAAGTTACTGAAAGATCTACCAAGAGGCAGCTAATGGAATAATGACTTGGGTAAGCTCAGGTTAAAAAGAAGGGGCATTCGAGAATTAATTAAACAGCCGTGGTCATCGGTGCAAACCAGGCAAAGTGCGGAAGGTTCCTTGGACTCCTGGAGTAAATCCAGAGCGCTGTTCCCTCGGAGAGCATCGGGCATTCAGACCTGGCCCTGCCACATGAGAAATTGGAACTGATAAATTGGAACCAATTAGCACAAGGTCTCAAAATGATTCTCTGGAATGTCCCAGGCCAGGCTGGATGAAGCTGTCGCTCTGGACTGCCTCAGACACGGAGCCACACTTTCCAAAGCATATTTAAATATAGCCTTGCTTCCCTCCAAATGTAATTCCAACCCTCATTTTTATCTCTGGAAGCGTCGGGGGGAGGGGGGGGCGCCTCTGGGGGAGGAGTGCAGGGGTGAGATGGGATTTTCACAACCCCCATCCCCCACTTCCACAACCCTGTAAATAAATAAAAGATTACACCAAATTCCATTTGAAGTTGTCAGTCCTGGAATGGAACTTTTATCCCATTATGAATTTCATGGGTGAGCCGGGTCTGACTTTGAATGTGGCTGACACCTCCATTGATGGGCCCTAATTGCAGTTGTAGAAATGGACTGCAGACACCACACTGTACACACCATCGCATTCCTGTGAAGAAAGAGCATCCTGTGAGAGCACCCCCAGGCCTCCCCTCAAGTCAGGAGGATCGTCAAGGTTTCACTTAAACTTTAAACCAAAGTTGCCCTATGGAAGGGCCAGGTGCTAATTTGGGATTTTGAGGTTGGGCAGATTTGCCTTGGCTGACAGGGCTGTTACTATACTCAGGGGGCTGGCTGCAGGCAAGCTGTCCTCGGAGTCCACCAGGAAGGGAGTCTTTCAATCCAGATGGCCCCCTGAACGACTGCTTTTATTTTCAGATGAACTTCCTCTGGGCCTGAACGTGTCCAGGGCTTGGCTGAGTGACAGAAGAAGGAATGGAGAAATGTGCTTTGCACTGAGCTGCTGTCCCACCTGAGTCGAGAAGGTAGCCTGCTGACGGTGCCCTGGGGAGGGGGCCTCTCACTTCAATCTGAGTCTGATGTCCCTTAATGGGGACCAAACCAAGGAAAGATGGCACACGACAGAGACTGTTTACAAAGCTGTTCTACTCCTCCCAAGCTGGATACCAAAGATTTTTTTTTTATTATGGTAAAATAAACATAATATGAAAATCCCCATTTTAGCCATTTGTAACTGTACAGTTCAGTGGCATCAAGTACATTCCATTGTTGTGCTGACATCACCATCACCCCACATCTCTAGCACTTTTCCATCTTCCCAAACTAACTCCCCATTCCCCAGCCCCCAGCTCCTGGCAGCCAACATTCTACTTCCTGATCGTATGAATCTGATTACTCTACATACCTCATGTAAGTGGAATCAGACAGTAATTGTCCTCTTGAGATTGGCTTACTTCACTAAGAATGACGTCCTCAAGGTTCATCCATATTGTAGCATGTGTCCGGATTTCCTTCCTTTCTAAGGCTGACTCATATTCCATTCTATGTATCTACCACGTTTTGCATTATCCGTTCATCTGCCGAACACCTGAATGGTTTCCACCTTTGGCTACTGTGAATAATGCTGCTATGAACATGAGTGTACAAATACCTGTTCAGGTCTCTGCTTTCAGTTCTTTGAGGTACAGATCCTAGTGAAATTGTTGGATCATCTGGTAGACCTACATTTAATTTTTTACTACACTGTTTTTTATAGCAGCTGCATCATTTTACATTCCCACCAGGTGTGCACAGGGGTTCCAATTTGTCCACATCCCTGTCAACACTGGCTACTTTTTTTTATAACAATCATTCTAATGGATATAAAGTGGCATTTCACTGTGCTTTTGGATACCAAAATTTTTAGAAGACCGTGGGGGAAGAAAAAGGGAAAAATAGTTATAAACAGAGAGGGAAGAAGGAAAATGGTTAAGAGACTCTTAAATACAGAGAACAAACTGAGGGTTGATGAGGGGGAGCAGGGGAGAGGAGAAAATGGGTGATGGGCATTGAAGAGGGCACTTGTTGGGATGAGCCCTGGGTGTTATATAGAAGCAATGGGGGTGGGGGAGTGGGGGGGGAGGCATCTACCCCCAAAACCAAGAGCACACTGTATATACTGTATGTTAGCCAACTTGACAATAAATTATATTAAATAAGTAAATAAATAAAATTAAACATTAAAAAAAAGAAAAGAAAAGAAACCAGTATGAAAGCAGACTCTTAACTATAGAGAAATAATCGATAGTTGCCAGAGAGGAGGTGGGTAGGGAGATGAGTGAAATAACTGAAGGGGATTGAGAGTACACTCATCATGGGCGCCTCAGGAGTTCAGTCATTAAGCGTCTGACTCTTGATTCTGGCTCAGGTCATTGTCTCACAGTTTGTAAGTTCGAGCCCCGCATCTGGCTCTGCACTGACAGCATAGAGCCTGCTTGGCATTCTCTCTCTCTCCCTCTCTCTGCCCCTCCATCTCTGCCCCTGCTCATGCTTTCTCTCTCTTAAAAATAAATAACCATTAAAAAAAAGCTACCCTCATCATGATGAGCACTGAGTAATGTATAGAATTGTTGAATCATTATATTGTACACCTGAAACTAATGTATGCATGTTAATTATACTGATATTTTTAAAATAAATAAACATTTTAAAAAAGAAACATTCACTCTTCACCAAGTACCCTATACTCTCTCTCTTTCTCCAAAGGTATCCACTGTCCCCCAGTTGGTGTGTGTAATTCCCATTCATTAGAAGCTTTACCATCCACTGATAATTTATACCTTTTATAGATCATCCTGGATTCCCCATTTGTATCTCTCTCCACTCCCACCTCCACCTTCCTTATTTGTTAGTTGTATAAAGAACACCAGAAGCAGAATCCCAGGTGAAACCACAAAGAGTCATAAAGAATAGACCACAAGCTTTGAGGTTAGGCAAAGAGTTAAACCATACCCATGGCACTTCTGTTTGTAGTGACCTTGGTCAAGTCACCTGAGCTCCCTGAGTTTTAGTGTCCTTGCTTATAAGCTGAGATTCATTGAGAGCTAAATGAGTTAACAAGTGTAATGCACTGTACCAGGCATATAGCAAGAAATCATTGGTAAGGAGGAGGAAGAGAAGAGGGGATTAACATTAATTGTCTTCTGGAGCCGTTAGCTGTGCACAGCTATCCTCTGTCTTGCACTCAGTACTTGTAGAGCGGGTACTCACTCACATTACCACTGGCTGTTCTTGCCCACACTTCATGTCGCCACGGGGTAGAAACAGAACATCTACAAAAGAAGACATGCGGCTCCGTTTACTCTTTGCTGAAATGTTGATTTAAGTCACGGGGAGTGAGGGTCCCCCATTACCCACCCCCACTCTGGCTGGAGGGCAATGGGGACCTGAGGAAAGCACGGAAGGAGGGAGGGAGGCCTGAACCATTCTGCCAAGTCACCCTACGCGGGGGAGGACATTCAGCTCGGGCCCTGAGCCTGGCTGCAGAAACTGTAATCCAATACCTTAATCCATTTCTTCTTCAAAGCATTGCCCTTTGAGCCAGGTGGACAGAACCCGAGTGATGTGGCGCTGCCCCTGAGAAGCGCTTGCATTGGGCTGTGTCATCCAGGCTGAGAACAGAATGCCCAGAGGGGCACCTTTGACTTGGATATCTGGACAATTGTGACCACAGAATGACAGCTTAGAGTACCTAAAGGGGGATTAGGGAATGGCACCTAGTCAGTGTTGACAGGGGACCTAGTCCTTGATCCAATCACCCAGAGTGAGCGGAGTATGCCAGATGGTGTGCAAGGCTCTTTGACAATGCAGAGAGGAATCATACACCAAAGTGGGGTGCCCTCCTGCCCATTTGGAAAGACTTCTGAATCCACCTCTCCAAGAAGACCTGTTGTCTTCTTGGGAGCCATAGGGCGGAAGGGAGAGAAAATCGTTTCAACAAGGACTGGGTTCTGGGGTCTCTGGGATGGGGGTGGGGATTCTACCGTCTTCCTTTCCAAGGGCAGGGGCTGAGTCTAGCCGGATGTGTCACAGCAGCTGTGCCTCCCCAGAATGAGCTAGGATCCTTCAACTATTCACCGACCCCCACCCCTAGCTGTAGCTTCCTGGGATAGAGCCAACCACTCTTCACCACCCCCACCCCTTGCTCTGGCTTGCTTCTGCTTCCAATGTCAGTGCACCTCAAGGTACAGAGCTGCCAATATGTGGGGATTCGGGCTCCCAAGGGTGTTGGTACACAACAGCCAGGCCATCTCCCACTCAGAACGGATGAGCCATTTGTGTGCACCACTTAAATTGCAAAGCATCTATTTGATCAAAATGGTATTTTTTGTTTCCAGATACCTCCGAGGAATCTGATTTCTAAGAAAAAATCAAATATTATAAGCTATTACGGTCTGGACTCACTGCATCAAATAAGAGATGGACATAATTTTCACCACCCTGGTTTCCCTTCACTCAATACCAACATCCATGAATGGTCCCTAAAAGCAATTAAACAAGCTCAGGGATTCCTTCGCTCACTAGGCACCTACTGTATACACTACCAGGCACTATATGCAGTGCAAACACTTGTTGACAAACACAAGACTAGACACTGGAAATGTAGAGATGAACCCCTTAAAGAGCTCACTGTCTAGCCGTCAAGACTGACAACTGCCCCAAACGCAATGTGGCCATCAGGTAGTTGGAGGAAGGAACCGAATGGGGTAGGATTTGAGAGGGGGAAACAAATAATTCCATCCAGAGGGAATCAAGAATGGAAGAGCCGATGTTTAAGCACAATCTAGAAATTTGCAAATGACGTTGCAAAAGGGGGAGAGTAAGTAGACCGAACACCCACAGTGAGGAAGAGCGGACTATGTGTAGAGGACCTCCAAGCAGTTCCAGACAAGCAAAATATGAGGGGAAGAGCCAAGAGCAGAAGGAGGTGATGGGGAAAGGGAGATGGGAGTCACATTGGAAAGGCCAATCCAATATCACAACTTCATCTTGAGAGTAACCAGGAGGTGCCTTTAGAGGTTTTTGAACAATTGTAAATCATTCCCTTTCCATATACAAGTTTGTCTTAGCCTGTTTCTCCTTCAGGAATACTAGGATTTGGGGAGAAAGGAGACGGGCACTTCAGGGCACTTCAGCTGGAGCTCTCTTGTCTCGGCGGCCAGTAGTATCTGCCACTATCAGTGGCCAATTGAGGGAAACAGGTGAGGGAGGAAGGCATCACCTAGGACCCCATTAGCTGGGGGGTGAAGAAGAGCTGCTATCAGGGACGAGTCAGAGACCACACCAAACCCCCACCCCACACCCAATGAGGACCCTGGAGTTCTTAAGAGAGAACAAGAGCCTCAAGGCTTGCCTGGCTGTCAAAATATTTAGAAGCATATTGAAATCACCCACCGACAATAAGACTACCTCAGAAGTCAACGTTCATGCCTTGAAGAGGCCTAAGCCATAAACATTTAGTCTCAAATGGAGCTGCCTATCCTCCTGAGCTACAGCCTTGAAAGAAAAGCAGAGTTCTGTAAAATGTGATCTGCCAGGATTTTCTTACCCCCGTGGCATGATAATTACGACGCCTCTTCTTACATTTAAAGGCTCATCTGTGGTGACTCAAATCCTCAAGGAGGTGAGGGAGGCAGCTTTGCATTTTCCTCAATGCGTTTTGCTGAACCACTGCAATCATTCACTTCTGAAACAATGCAGAGTGAAATGAGGTGGGAGCCACAACCTTGCCTCATTATGGGCGCCCCCCCCGCCCCCCACCTCCAGGCACTTCAAGGACCCTTCTCCCAGCATTTTAGGGATTATCTTTGCGAGTTTAATCAAGCTTTACATTAACTAGTTAACATGGTTAAGCCTTTGTGTGAGGAAAGAAACACTTGTCTGAAATTGTAGTGCCAGATTCGTTTTGCGAGGAGGAGACCAAGGGGCCTCTAGTCTCTCACCTATCCATAACCTCTCTTTACCATGGGTGGAAAAAGAAACTTTTCAAAATTTATATGTATCCAAATACATATAAAACTAATACATATAAAAACTAATTTTTCCTAAAAATCCTACAAATAATCTTACCTTAGAAAAAATAAATCCTACCTTAGAAAAATCCTGTGTTGAAACAGGATTATACCCACCACCCATGCTCATGAAGAACTAATCGCTGTCATATTTACTTTCATTTGTATTTTAACTAATACGTTTACTTATGAACTTAATTTATGATGCAAAAGGGAAGATTGGGAAATAGTGGTTAGACAGGAGATGCCTGATGGCTTCAGGGGAAGTTAAGGAACCCCTTCTAGAAGTTTAAGGTCGTTGTTCATCTGACTTTGAAACCTCTTTCATTTTCTGCAGGTGTGCTTTGTGAATTGCAATAATGAAATGCCATGATTTTTTTTTTCCTCAATTGAGGACATTTTTTAAATGAAGCTTGGTAAAGACACTAAGGTGAAACCTTAGATATAAGAAAAATAAAAGCAGTTGGGGGTTTCTGAGACATTGTCTGTCTTGAAAGTGATGTAGAGAAGCTTGATCAAAAGCCTAGCTTTACTACAGTCATGCTTCATTATGGAGGGTGGGACCATGGGCAGGATGGGGGAGGGGAAGATAAAATGAGCCCTTGCCCAGACTTGACCAGGTTGCCAAAAGTCACTACCCGAAGTAAATCTCCCTAACCTGCTGGTGCCCGCGACCTCTGAAGTCAGTCAAATATGGATTCAGATCAAGAGAACAGTAATGGACCAACAAAGATCTGCCCCTTCAGGAAGCCCCTGCTTCCGTAGCTCTGAGCTAAAATGCCTCTCCCTGCCTTCTTAGATGATCCTTGAGTCAAAGAATGTGGCCCTGGGAAGTTTCCTCCCCCTTCTCTGGACCTCAATTTCCCTATCTATAAAATGGGGAGATCGTTATCCCTTCTGCAGAAGCTCCTGTATGAGGTAGATAAGATAATGCTAGTAAGGCAGGGGTAAATTCCCCGTACACGTTAAACTTGTGTTCTTGGTTCTAAGACTGGCAACTGGGAAAGAAAGCCCCCTGTGCACTTGTTTGGCAAACTCATGCTCCAAACCCTCCCCTCAGGTGACTTACTTCCAGTCCCCCAGCCCCCACCCCAAACTCACCCCACCCCTGACTGCAGAGTTTTGATCCAGCATGAGATTGCTTTTTGATGCATTTTAGTTTTGTCTTCTTCCTCAGCCCAGTGGTGGGTTTTGATGTGAGTCTCACTTCATTTCGAAAACAATCTGGTTTCTCCATAGATGCCTAAGACCGGAGATTCAGGTGTCATAAAACAGTGTTTGTCACACACTTTCATGTGTGCACACAAACAAAAGTTCCCCAACTGGGCTTCTCCCTCACCTTTCAATTCTACGCGAGCGCTGAACCATTTAACTAAACCTGAAACAAATATCGCCTAAGAATACAGGTTGGCCTTGCCCTGCAGCCTGGTGCTGGCTTCAAAAGTCTCTTCAACATGAAAAACTTCAAATACCACTTCCAGCCTAATGGTTACTTGGGGGCAAGTTATTTCCTCTACATGCACAGGTTTTACTCCTTTATTGATTTTTGTCTAAATATGAAAACAATGAGTGCCCTGTCCTTTTCTTCTAAGATCTACATAAAGATAATGTAAAGTAAGAAGCTATTTTTCTCTCCTCTCTTCACCCCACCCATTTATCTTATTCTTTGGGGGTTCTAGGGAATGGACAGCCTAGATTTCAATCAGAATCAAGTTTGGTTTTTGTAATAGGGGCTGTCTTAAAATATTGAGGACCTATAATCACCCTATGAATATGGTTCCCCAAGTTTCTTTCAAGTATTTCCAAATGTAAATTTAAATTTGAATTAGATTTCAAAGTGCTTAAGGCCCTCAAGGGCCCACCCTGCAGATTCCCTCCCACCCCCCACCTCCTCCCACCCCCCCATCTTCCAGCCTCCAGACCTCAAGCCCTAGGATTCAGATTATGTTGCCTGCTCCCTCCACTGCCCAAAGTGTGATGGAGCAGTGCCCCCTTGTCAGTCCTCTAGCCTGTGACCTCCCATTGTCTTTCAGGACCCAACTTGAACATTGAATTTCCTGGAGCCTTTTTGGAAGCCCCCAACCTACCCCAACATCCCTATGCTTCATCATGGTGACTGACATCCTAAATTGTGATCTCTGGCTTTTTTTTTTTCCTCCTCTTCTTCCTAAAAGTCACTGGACTCCTCAGGAGAAGGGACTTCATGTGCTCCTTGGCAAACAGAGTGTCTGGAATCAGGCCGCATGGTTGGGGAATGGATAGGTGCATGATGGATGACAGGAGATGGTCACAGTGAGTCATTTCCAAGGCCACATGATAGGTGGACGGCAAGGATACAGATAGGGGCTAGGAAAAAATTCCAGAGATAGAGATGTGATAATGTTGCTTTAGGTGGATTCAACAGTCGCTAGAACCTGAAAGTCACCTACCCCACCTGAAATGTGGTAGGGTGGTTTTCACTTTATTTTTTACTCCACCGAGCTCCTGTCTCCTTGTTATCTTTGAGAGGATAAGGGAGACTAGACCGTATTATCTCAGTAAACATCTATCTGAGGCAGCAGGATGAGAGGATGTGGGGGAAATGTGAGCCTAGGTTGTTGAGATGGGTGCTTGTGTGTTTGGCGGAGGGTGGGGGGCTGCGTGCAGATTCCTCATGGCAGGTGGCTAAGGAAGCCTGTCTCCAGAAACCTTTACCATCCAGATGACAAAGGGTGTGTGTGTGTGTGTGTGGTGCATGTATCTGAGAAGAGGGAGGTGCTTGTGTTTACCATTCCTCAGTGTGTTGTTGGTGGGGGGAGGGGCAGGGAAGTGTGGCTCTCAACACACATGTCAGTATGCATGTACAAGTGTGCATCCATAAGGGCCAGCGGTGGGAAGTGAGAAAAAGTCCTCAAGCATCTAGAGTTTAAATTTCTAGTAACTCAGAGACAGTTGTCTTTTCGTGGAACAGCCCTTGCATCATTCTGGAGAATTCTTTGCCATCGCCAGCAATACGGGCGCTGTGGCGTTCCATTCATCTTCCTTTTGAAATATTGGGTCACACATGGTAAAGTCCACAAGTTAGAATCAAGTTTTGTTTAAATTTACTGAAAGAGAGAGAGAGGGAGTGTGTGTGTGTGTGTGTGTGCGTGTGTGTGTGTGTGTGTGTGTGTTGGAGTGGCTGGAGACAGAAAGACTGCAAAAAAAAAAAAAAATTTCCTTTCCAGAGGAAATCTTGGGTCCACCCTAGCCCCAGCCTGCAGCCCAGGAAACACAGTGGGAAGCCAGAGGGCTGAGGGCAAAGCCCAGAGGCAGCTTGTGCCCTCGAGGAAAGGGCCGACTGCTTGCATCGCAGGCCCCTCCCGGCCCCCAGACCCCCACATCAGGGCAGGCTAAACATGAGGAGGCTTCTGTCTCCAAGACTGGAAGAGAGGCGCCCTAGTTAAAACTCAGATAAACAGTTTATCAGGAGATGAATGAGCCACTGGGCTCCAGAGTCGTCTCCCCTTCCCCAGTGCGGAGCCAGCTGGGGAGGGGGCCCGAGGAGACAGCTGGGGAGGGGGCAGGCAGGAGAGCAGGAGCCAGACCCGGGAAGGGAAGGGGCTGTCAGCTGGAACAAGCCAGCCAAGCTCCTTTCTTCTTTTTGCCTGTAGCTTTGTCTCTATTCCTGGAAATTCATTTCACATTTGTTTACCACCCCAGTTACCTCCCTCTCTCTCTCCCGTTTCCCCCTTTTCTCCCCTCCGCATGCCGATACCAATTAGAACTTCACTCTTAGAATTTGATTCCTATCACCAATTGGACACCCCAAAATTTAGAATGTCTTGTGTAGTTGAACAGGCCCTACCCAGGCTGTGGGTCCTGAACTAGCCAGGGTTCCCCAGCCCCTGGGAGGTTCCCCCAGTCCCTGGGAGGCAATGAGGAGTCCACCACCCTCTGGCCTGGGGAGCTCAACATTCTTCCGGCAGTCAGCAGAGCAAAGTGACAAGCCTTGTGGTTGACTTTTCCTCACTTTGCTAAGCTGGGTCAAGTCCAAAAATGCCATTTTGGGTCTCACTAAGAAAAAGCCCATCAAATTTGACATTTATGGGCCCCATGAGGCAGAATCAGAGGGTGATGATTTTCATATGTCTGGGATGATGCCAGGCCTAAAAACCTCTCCTGTCTCCTTTACGGTACTTCATGGTCCCCTGACCTCTCAGTGTCAAGGAGCCCCAGGGAGGTAAAGTGACAGTCAAGTTCCCAAAGCTGGAAGGCTGCAGATTTTTTGATATCAAGCCCCATGTCCTTTGCAGATCACCCATGGCTGCCTCAAGTCTATGTTTCCAGGGCCAATGAAGCAAGAAAACTGTTGAATTGTTCTTAGGCTTGTGCTTCGAACAGCTGGAAATAGGAAAAGATGCAGAAAAGCACCCTCAGGGTCCTCTTACCTTGACCTAGAATTGCTGAAGCAATTGTTCAGAGGAGCACTTAGGTTTTCTTTGCCCAGACTAGGAAATCATGAGATGCAAATAGCCAAGAATGGATCTACACTCCCCATTCACTAGGCTCTTCCCACTAGTCTGCCTGAGTCCCCAGCCAATCCACAAAAGTCCAAACACCTCCCAGGGCGAGGACCTGCCCAGAAAGCTGAGCTTAGACTCATCCCTCTCGCTACAGGTCTGTCTCCCTCCCCACAACTTCCTTTTGAAGAACTACAACCCACTTTGTGCTGTTTGCCAAGTGCTTTCTTCAACAGAGTCACAAAAGCATCAACATAGGCCAGTTGTTGAGTTCCCTAATTTAATGTTTGTTAAATTTCTTTTTGAGAGGTGGGGAGAGGCAGAAAGAGGGGGCAGAGAATCAGAAGCAGGCTCTGCATTGACAGGCAGACAAGCAGTGAGCCTGATGTGGGGCTCGAACCCATGAACGGTGAAATCATGCCCTGAGCCAAAGTCAGATGCTCAATCGATCTAGCCACCCGGGTGCCCCTCCGACATTTTTTTAATGTTTTGTTCAAATGCTTGCCCAACTCCCTTAATTGGACTGCAAAAGTCTAGAAGGGTGGCAATAGACTGAGTTTCTCCCTTTTGTGCTTCTCCTTGTAGTTTTCACCCAGTGGACACTCTATAGCCTGGTCATCCGATTCTTCATCTGACATGGTTTGCTTTTCATTCCTGAGGGCACTTTTTTTTGCTGTTCAGTCAAATCCACCCAACCTAAATAAAGGACTGAAGGAAATGGGTTGGTTTTCAAACAAAAATAGGTGATCCGAAGGGGAGGGGATTGATGAAACAGAAAAAAGCACAATAAAATCTCGCTAAATTGGAACCCGCCATCTGAGGAAGACTGAGCTAGGACTTAGCTTTTGAACTCTCCACTGAGAACTTCTTTAACCAGTTAGTAACCAGTTCACAGCCATGACAAAATTGCTCTGGAAACCATTTCATCTTCCTGAGGAAACAAGCCAGCACCAAGCCCCCATACTGCACACCTGAGCGAAAGAGATTATGGTTTAAGAGCCTACCCTGTGCCAGGCTCCAAGGGCACATCATGTCAGAATTAATTCAAACAACCATTGGGTTGTTCTTATCTCCAGTATCCATGTGTCATTGTGTGTGTGTGTGTGTGTGTGTGTGTGTGTGTGTGTGTGTGTGTTTGCAGGCTCCAAAGTTGGAGAACGTTTAAGAAAATGCTTTCAGCTGAAATTGCCCATCCCTCCCAACTGCTGAGGTTTTGCAGAAAGACTGTTGTGAAACAAAGTAGGTTTTCTTCCTTAGACAGCTGATAAATTCATGGGGGGGGGGGGGGCGGGGCATATGATGACACAGGTTGAAAGGAAAAAACAGATCTTCGGGGAAAGTAGAGTGATTTAGGCTGTCAGGAGACCTCCTAATGATACTCCATGGAATGCTGGTAAATACTTGAGTCATCTACTCCAAGCCTTTCTTCTCCAGCTTTTTCCAGACCCCAATCACATCCACCACACAGGAAACCAAGTTTGAGTTTTAAACCTTAGATTCAGTTCCTCATCCAAGGGAAAATTAACCGGAAGTGTCATTTCAACATCCATCTCCCATCAAAGAGACACTGCTTTGGGAAGTTCTCTTCCTTTCTAGAAAGCATCATGCAGGTTTTTAGGATCATGGAAAGGCAGAACTGGAAGAGGAAGGTAGTTGTGTCACTAATGCAGAAAGTAAGGTATATGGTGCCACAAAAGTGACTTGTCGGAGGTTGACCTATGTGAGCAGACCCCAGCCAGGACTCAGGTCCCCCTACTGCCAGTTCATCTTTCTTAAGTTTTAGGTCTCCACTCTTGCCCACCGAGGCAGATTTAGCGGAAGCAAAAGGTGCAGTATATTCTTGCGACATTTCGGGGGGGGGTGGGGTCAGGAGGAATCTCAGGAAGTTTACATTGAGGGCCCAGAGGCCTTGGAGGGAACATACGGAACCAGAACAGGGCCAGCAGCGCGCGCGCGCGCGCAAACACACACGCACGCACGCACCCACAGTGACAGGGTCACAGAAGCAGAAGCTGAGCTTGGGCACCGGTGGACAGCAGACAAACCCACCTCGCAGGGCCGCCCCCCGCCAGCGCCAGCTGCAGGACTTGTCGGGCGCCAGCAGAGGGCGCGCCGCCCCCAGGGAGCCGAGCGGCAGCCGCGCGGAACCCGGCCGCCTAGGGGAGCCGCAGGCGAGCCGGACGCGCCCCTGCAGCTCGGCCACTCAGGGTGCAGGACTCGGCCAAGGAGGAGGAGGAGGAGGGTGAGGAGCGGACCCCCCTAGTGGGCCCGATTAACAGACAGGCCGGAGTGCTTCCTAGGAATTACATCACGCTGCGCAACGCTGCGGCTCTCGAACTCTCCTGCTCAAAGTGTGTGTGTGTGTGTGTGTGTGTGTGTGTGTGTGTGTGTACACACGCGCTGGGGGGAGGGGGAGGGGACTTAGACCAAGCTTGGGAGAGAGGAAGGAGAGACGCGCCCGGGGGAAAAGCTCCGTGCACATGGAGAAATTCCTTGCGCCGGACTGCACGGAGAAACGAGCCCCCAGCACCTCCCCGCTGTTCCCCTCCCAGTGCAAAGCACCCAGCTAGTGAGAACCCTCAGAGCCCCACCTCGAGCACCCCCCAAAACCGGCCCTGCACCCTCCAGCCCGGCTCCAGCGCCGCCGCGAGCTTTACCCAGGACTGGCCCTGGCGGGGCGCCTGGAGCCCCAGTCGCATTGCTCCAGGAGAAAGGAGGGGGGCGGTGCATTTCGCTGGAGGAGGAGAAGGGGGGTGGGTGGTGGGGGAGAGAGAAAATTGCGCGGAGACCTGCCAAGCGCCACCGCCGCCGCCACCGCCGCTGCCGCCGCCGCCGCCGCCGCCGCCTGTGAGCTCCGGCGGGCAGCCGGACTGTCGGCTTCCCGGGGCATCTGGGTCCGGCGGGGCGCAGCCCTGGGCGCTGCCGAAGCCGCCGCCGCGGCGAGCGCAGGCGGCTTCCCCCCGAGCCTGTGCCGCTCCAGCTCCTCGGGGGTGGAGAAGTGGGGGGTGGGGTTGTTGTTGGGGGAATGAAGGGGGAGGGGGCAACGCCGAGAGAGTCAGTGGTTTCCATGGTGATGGAGCTGAAAGTGCAGGAAATTTAAAGGCTTGGACCCTTCGAGACAGACAAACCGGTGCCAACGTGCGCGGACGCCGCCGCCGCCGCCGCCGCTGGAGTCCGCCGGGCAGAGCCGGCCGCGGAGCCCCGAGCAGGCGGAGGGAAGTGCCCCTGGGACCCGCTGGGCCAGCGGCGCTGCACAGGACGACGAGCAGCGGGAGGAGGAGGAGGAGGGGAGAGCGGCTCGTCCACGCGCCCTGCGCCGCCGCCGGCCCGGGAAGGCAGCGAGGAGCCGGCGCCCCCCGCGCCCGCCGTCGCCCTGGAGTGATTTCGGATGCCCCGCCGCGGCCGCCTGCCCGAATAGACCCGGGAGAGGAGTTGCGGCCAACTTGTGCGCCTTCTTTCCGCCCCGGTGGGAGCCGGCGCTGCGCGAAGGGCTCTCCCGGCGACTCATGCTGCCGGCCCTGCGCCTGCCCAGCCTCGGGTGAGCCGCCTCCGGAGAGACGGGGCAGCGCCGCGGCGCCGCGGGCTCGGCGTGCTCTCCTCCGGGGACGCGGGACGAAGCAGCAGCCCCGGGCGCGCGCCGGAGGCATGGAGCGCTGCCCCAGCCTGGGGGTCACCCTCTACGCCCTGGTGGTGGTCCTGGGGCTGCGGGCGGCACCGGCCGGCGGCCAGCACTATCTGCACATCCGCCCGGCTCCCAGCGACAACCTGCCCTTGGTGGACCTCATCGAACACCCGGACCCTATCTTTGACCCTAAAGAGAAGGATCTGAACGAGACGCTGTTGCGCTCGCTGCTCGGGGGCCACTACGATCCGGGCTTCATGGCCACCTCGCCCCCCGAGGACCGGCCCGGCGGGGGCGGGGGGGCGGCCGGGGGCGCCGAGGACCTGGCCGAGCTGGACCAGCTGCTGCGGCAGCGGCCGTCGGGGGCCATGCCGAGCGAGATCAAAGGGCTGGAGTTCTCCGAGGGCTTGGCCCCGGGCAAGAAGCAGCGCCTGAGCAAGAAGCTGCGGAGGAAGTTACAGATGTGGCTGTGGTCGCAGACCTTCTGCCCGGTGCTGTACGCGTGGAACGACCTGGGCAGCCGCTTTTGGCCGCGCTACGTGAAGGTGGGCAGCTGCTTCAGTAAACGCTCGTGCTCCGTGCCCGAGGGCATGGTGTGCAAGCCGTCCAAGTCCGTGCACCTCACGGTGCTGCGGTGGCGCTGTCAGCGGCGCGGGGGCCAGCGCTGCGGCTGGATTCCCATCCAGTACCCCATCATTTCCGAGTGCAAGTGCTCGTGTTAGGACTCGGGGTGCCCTTCCAGCGCCCGGACAACTGATGAAACCCCACCGACGTCCGACGTCCTCCCCGCCCCCCGCACCGTCTCCAACCAGTCCACCACCCTCTCAAGAGGGGAGTCAATGAACTTTTTTTTTTTTTTTCTGGCTACAGAGACCTAGCTTTCTGGTTCATGTAATGCACTGTTTAACTGTGTAGGAATGTATATGTGTGTATATACGGTCCCAGTTTTAATTTACTTATTAAAAGGTCAGTATTATACGTTAAAAGTTACCGGCTTCTACTGTATTTTTAAAAAAAAAATAAGCAAAAGGAAAAAAAAGAACAGAGAAAAGAGAGACTTATTCTGGTTGTTGCTAATAATGTTAACCTGCTATTTATATTCCAGTGCCCTTCGCATGGCGAAGCAGGGGGGAAAAGTTATTTTTTCTTAAAGTACAAAGAGAGGGGAGAACTTTTGTAGAAGGACTTTTAAAAAGCTATTTTCCATTCTTCGGAAAGTGTTTTGGTTTTCCTTGGACCTCGAAGAAGCTATAGAGTTCAATGTTATTTTACAGTTATTGTAAATATAGAGAACAAATGGAATGACTAATCATTGTAAATTAAGAGTATCTGCTATTTATTCTTTATAATATCCCGTGTAGTAAATGAGAAAGAAGGGCAGAGCAGGATTAAAGAAAACCACTAAAACCGACTGCGCTCGACACTGCGATTCTCTGTGTTGGTGATTGATGGGGGGTGTGGGGGCTGCAGGGGGCGGGTAGGGGTGCCGCTGTGCTTACTACGCCTGTTGGGAGAAGGGGCTCATCCCCTCTTCTGGTGTGATGGGGATGACCACTCGGTTTTTCATGGGGGGGGGGGGTATTCTCAAACCCCTCGCTTGAGCATCACGTGGCCTCTGCCCTGTCTCCCAGCTTTTTCTCCCTATGTCACCAAAGCTCGGGCCGTCCTGACCTCGACACCCAGCCGGCCCCCTGGAGCTGACCCCAGGCTGGGCCGAGGGGCGGGGGTGGGGGGGGGAGGATGGGCGGCCGCTTTGTCCTGCCTGACAGGCCCTTCACAATGGGGACACGTGTCTTTCACACCTACCCTGGGGGCGGAGTGCCGCTGAAACTTGACCCCCGAGGAATGGGGGGGGAGATCAGAGCGCGCCCACCCAGATCCCGCCACCCCTCCCGCCTCGCACCGCCCCCCCCCACATCAATAACCAGTCCGTGTTAACCCTTTGCACGCCCGGAAGCTACGGTGATGTAAGCTGAAGGCGACCAGGTCCTTCGGAATTAACACTCAGGCTCCGAGATCTTGCAGGTCTGAACCCCCAAAACCCCAGGGCCTAGGCCGGCCGGAATTGCTTGAGGATGGCTGAGAGACTTGACACTCGCCTCCCTCCTCCCCCAGGACCTAAGGAGGACTCTGAAAGTCGGGATTTCGGAGGGCTCTGAATTTGGGTGAAAAACGCCAGCACTAGGATCTGCAGTTGGGAACGCGCCCCCCGCTGCGGACACTTCGTCTGCTTGGGGGTGGGGAGGGAGGAGCCATCAGAATCGGGATCTTTGAACTTTTGGGTTAGAGAGGGGGGCAGAAGACGCTTTACCCTTAAAGCAACGTGCATAAATATCGCCCTCAGCCCACCCCCTTAAAAAGCCAACTTCTTGGGGCTGGCGCTCGACTCGCGTGCGTCCCTCCGCCTGCGTCCGCGGTGGCGCCCGTCCGCGCAGCTCCACGTGGGCCGGCTTCCTGACACTGCTCCGCGCTCCCTTTATTTATCTTGGACTCCAAAGTCGCTCTCCTTTGCTCGCTCCCCACCCCCCTGCCACCTCCCCGCGCCTCCTTCCCGGCGCCCCTCCCCGCCCCCCCCCCCGCATCCATCCCATCCCCACCCCGGGACCGGAGTCCCGGCGAATCTATGCTAATTATTTCAAACCTGCGCCGGGTCCCCAGCGCAGCCTCAATGCCCCCGGCCCCGCCCGCCCTGTCCCTCCAGCCGGGCGCTTTCTTCCCTCCCGACGCAGCCTCGGTGGCTCCGCATTTCAATAGCCTGGCCCGGGAGCCGGAGCCCCCACCCCGGCGCTGCCTGCGTCCGCCGTGGGACAGACGGGAGGGTATTCATTAACTGAGAGCCGAGGAATAACGGCATTATTCCCCCCAGAGAGGGCACCCTGCCCCCGCGACTATCTGAGGCTTCATTGTAAAAGGATTAAAAGTTAAAGACCTCCATCTTATGATTCTTTCATTTAATCTTCCTGGCGCCTGGGAGACATGGTCGATGGATGATGGCTTTTAAAATATTCCTAATGTCGGCTACCTTAAGACTCCAAGCCCGGCAAACAAACGTAATTTATTTCCAGAAGAAAGGGGATATTGAGATGTTTAAGTTTATGAACCGCCGTCCCCATGTATATTTGTTAAGTTCTGACAAATACCCAAATAACGTTAAAATCAGCCATTCATCACTTATGAATTTATGCAAAACTTCTGTGCCCCGGGCCAATATTTTTTTAGACAGAGTTTCACTCGCGAGGGGCGGAGGTGGTGGGGAGGGGGAAGGGGAGGGGGCTTACGGGGCGGTGGGGGGGGGGGGGGGAGCCGAAAGCAAGAATTTTCATGCCTGGTAAACACGCGAATTATGCGAAGAGAGTTATTCCCAGCTGGGCGGGCAGCCAAAACTCGGAGAGCGCGCCGAGGCCAGCGCCCCCACCCCCACGTTGGCAATGTCATTGGATTACAATGCGAGGTCTTCCCCTCCGCGACGCCCCCTCCTCCCTCCGCCCGCCCGCCCGCGCCCCTCCTCCCCACCCCTGCCCACTTGGAAAACCCGCTCGCAGCCGGCGAGCTTCTCGGCTTTCAGAGCCAGAGCTGGTGTGAGCTGCGAGGACCCGGGCTGCTGCAGACGTGCCGGGCAGTAGACAGACCACCGCGCGCACAGACCAAAGGGCAGGCCCCAAGCCGCTCCGGACGCGATCCAGGCAGTCCCAGAAGAGAAGGAAGGAGGTGCTGGCTCCTGGAACCTTGTGACTAATGCACAGCCGGTTACGTCTCCATTATTATTAATGTTGATAATACTAATAATAGCATCACCGCGGAAAGGAGTAGAGAGCTCTGGGCAGAGAGGCAAGAAAACTGTCCTCTGCGGTCACCTAGTGTCTATCTCCTGTAAGGAGGAAAATGGATCTCGGTGTCTTCTGTGGCTTTGACAGCCTGTGCTTACGAATTCATGCAGCTGCTGGGGGCGACCGTGCCTCCCCAGGATGGAGACTTAGGACTCTTACAGATACAGACACATCCACTTTTTCTACTTCCTGGAAGAGAAGGGCAAGGTTTCCACCACTCCAGCCCTCCCACCAGGATTGCAGGAAATCAATCATCAACCCTCTATTTTCAACTCTTCCCTTTATTCCTTCCTTCCGCCCCTCCAACACTCCCCACACTTCATGCACATGTATGCTGAACGCCAAATGTCCACGAAAGCCGGCACCCTCAGGGGAGGGCCCTCTGGCCCCCAGAGTCTGGGAACGGGATCTGATTCCCTGTTGAGATGGAGAAGGCCAGGGGTCCATTATCAGTCTTGCTTCTGAGACCCCTGGGAAAGGGGGTTGAAGTTTGGTGGCAGCTGCAGCGGGAAGCTGGCTGTGTATTAAGAGCTCTTAGCTGTGCTGGATGGGGACCGCAGGGGGAGGGCCCAGCCCATATCGGTATTTTGAAGGGGTGATTCATCCTTTTTCTTTAATGCTCTTGGAATGTCAGAGCTGGAGGAGAGCTTAGATTCCAGTACCCACCACTCAATTCACAGATGAGAAGACTGAGGCCCCAGCAGGGACAGGCTGATCACACAGATTAATATAGCTGGGGTTGGCCAGGTGGTCGCCATTGTGCCTTTTCACTCTGCTCTTGTTCTTTGTTCCTTTAAAAAAATTTGTTTTTATTTTTTTTAACTGTATATATTTTTGATGGGGGAAGAGTTCTCTCCAACATTGACAGAGTAACAGTTGAGCTTCAGGAAGATGATCAACTGTTCTGCTGTGTCTCTGCAGCAAGCAGTTATTATTAATGGTCTGTGGTGAGCCGAGCGTGAGCAGCGCCGGGCCTATACGTGCATTCTCATTAGGTCTCTAGTTTCTAAATGAGGAGACTGAGCTCAGAGAGTTTATGCATCTTGCCCAATGCCACACAGTAAGTGGCACAATTATGATTCAAAATCTGAGCTGACATCAAAGCCTGTGCTTCTTCTAAATACGCTTCCTCCCTTCAAGGGCTTGAACACCTGGCTTGGGAGACACAATGTGCCAGATTATGTGTGCTGGCAAGTCCCAACCCAGGATCTGTAGGGATTCATACCGGGTAGGCCACACAACATGTTTGTATGCCTCCTTATGTGCTCACCCTCCACACGCACGCATATACATACACACACACATGAGGAGGAAGAGGTAAGTACGAAAGAATGGGGCACATGAAGGAAAAAGAGTTAGAAAAACATCAAACAAACTAAAGATGGAAAGAGGACCTGACTAAAGAAGATCTGAAAAGCAGGCTGTCGCCAAGGTATGAAGGAGGGTAAATGCCAACTAAGAGCACTAAATATTATTTTTCAGGAAATAAGGAGCCATTAAGAGCTCTTGATTCGGGCAGCGACACCATTAGAGCACTATGGCTGATGAATTCTTTACTTTTTGATCGCTGTTCTGGTTATCTATTGGTGCATGACAAGCTACACCAAAACTTGCAAACTTGGAACAATTTTATTTTGCTCATGATTCTGTGTGTCAGGATTTTGGAGAGGGCTCAGGAGGGCAGTTCATCTCTGATATTCGTGGTGTTACCTGAGTGCTAGAAACCCGCTTCCCAAATGCCTTCTAGCCATTACGGGAGTTCAGCAGACCTGTTGACTGGAGCCCCTGCCAGTGGCTTCTCCATGTGCTTGGGTGTTCCAAAAGCCCAATGACTTCAGACTAGTGGGACTCCCTATGTGGTAGCCCAGGACTCTGAGAAAAAGTACTCCCAAGAGAACTGGATGGAAGTGGCCAGACTTCTTATTACTTGTCTCAGAAGTCATGCAACATTGTTTCCACCACAGTCTGTTGGTTACCAAGTTTCTAAAAGGAGTCCAAATTGAAGAGAAAGGGAAGTAGATATCACCTGTCAATGGGAGCAAGGAGCGAAGAATCAGTGGCCATCTTTAATCTACCACAAGCCAGGGTCTATACTGTCTGCTCAGGACACAAAAATGGGGAGATAGAGTCATCTCTAATTCAAATTTGGTGCCAGTGTGTAGGACTGGTTAGAAATGGGATAGTGGCCACTGGGAGGTTGGCCAAGGAGGACCTTGCTGTGAACCGGAGAGAATCAATAAGCGTGGATACTTGAGGAGTGTCAATGCCATTGAATACAAAAAGCATTTGCCAAAAGACTGGAGAGGACTTGGTGACTGACTGGATGTGGGGGCTGACAGAGGGGTTGAAGGGCCCCTGATGTTTCAGGCCTGCCAGGGTCCATGCACAGTAAAGGACACTCAGATGAAAGAGCTTCTTCCTTCACTGCCACCCTCAGACAGGCACAGAGAGGTTCCAGGCTCGTCCAGAAGAGGGAGGAATCTGAGGAGTCTGGGGAAGATTTCAGTTCATAACTGAGCAAAATGAAAGGATCCATAGAGGGAGGGGTGGGGTGTAGGGAGACAGCTAAAGAGAGAAGGCTCTCTGAGGTTGGGGAGCAGTAAGAGTCTCCTCAGCAGAACAGAAGGATCCAGGTGAACTTGCATTTGGAGATGGTATGAAGAAAGGCATAAAGAAACCTGAAATAGACCAAGGGGCAGAGAAAGTGACCGGCACACTTTGAGTGATACCATCAACCTGGTGCTTCATATTTGTCATCTTGTTTCACTCTCGCTGTGAAACGAGCATCATGCCCATTCCACTGGCAAGGTGAATGAGGCTCAGAGAAGCTGAGTGCCTGGCACACATCTGGTAAATAGAAGCATTTGGATTCACATGCAGGCCTGTGCAATTTCAAAGTGGCATCAGATCTGCTCCATAAAGGCTTCCCCTACCCAGAGTGAAGCACCCCCTTCTCTGTGCCCCTCTGTCACACTAAGACCGAAGCGTCATACTTTCTCCGGGAAGACTTTCGACCTGCCCTGCTTAGCAGAGGAATGTCAAGGTTGGCTCTGCGGGGTGTGTGGAAAATGTGTTTGCAGGTGTTCTTTCTGGGAAGAGTTTGTCATTCTCATCAGATTCTAAGGTCTGAAACACAAAGGTTAACCTCTGTCAGAGGCGGTGAGAATTTTTAAGTGACAGAATTTTTTAATCGTAACTCTTTTATTTATTTATTTATTTTTTGTCTCCACTGCCTACAGCGCAATGCTTGCCATGATACGTGTGTTCAGTAAATACTAGGTAAAAGGAAGTGAACGGGGTTGGGGGTCCACAGGGAGCCATTGCAGGTCCTTGAAGAGAGGATGAGGTGGGAAGCTTCTTCTGGATTACGGTTGTATAAAAAAAAAAAAAAAAGCTTGGAAAGGCAGTGAGCTGGAAGGCCACAGAGGAGATGGCTACTGTCATCTAGTCCTGGAAGACAGTGTGATTAGGGTGAAAGGAGAGAAAAGACCAAACTGAGAGGCATATTAAAGGAAAACAGGGGCGCCTGGGTGGCTCAGTCAGTTAAGCATCTGACTTCAGCTCAGGTCATGATCTCACAGTTCATGAGTTCGAGCCCCACGTCGGGATCTGTGCTGACAGCTCAGAGCCCGGAGCTGCTTCAGATTCTGTGTCTCCCTCTCTCTCTGCCCCTCCCCCACTTGTGGGCATGCTGTCTCCTTCTCTTCTTCTGTCTCTCAAAAATAAATGAACATTAAAAAAATTAAAGGAAAACAGAAGTTGGATCCATCTTGCATTTTTGTATGAAGCAATGTGTGGAGCAGGAAAGCAGCAGTCTTCTTTAAATGGAATAGACCTCCTATGTTTTGCCACAGTCCTTACCTCTCCCTATTGCCTGCTTCCCACGTTCTACTACCCACCAGAACCACTGTAGCATTTGCAGTTGGGACTCCTGGATTAGATATGAGAAGGGGACGCAAAGTGAAAAGCAAAGGTTGGTTCTTTGCAAGAAGAAGAAAGGAAGTCCTGAAGGAAGCCCTCCACAGCATTTGGGAAGAGGATCCAGATTTTGCAGAACAGATCATAGAATGACAACATTTAAAATAAGACGGCCTCAAAGTTCTTCATTCCTTCGTTTGTAGAAACTAAGGCTCATCAAATCCAACCGACTTGTCTCCATTCTGGTTACTTTGGAACAGTACTGCCACCAAAACAGCATTTCCAGATTTCTATTCAACTACCCTTTTACACTTGTTATACACATAAGCAGTGTTAGGATTTTAAAAGGACCTTCATGCGCGTAACTTCTCATGCAATGAGATAGGAAAGCTCCCAAAGGCAGGAAATAGGTCAGTCTCCTGTTCCCAGAAACTAGCACAGCGCCTGAACCGTAGCGGCACTGAACAAATATTGACTGGAGCGAAACATGTACACAGGCTTGTTTCACAGGTAGGAAAACTGGAGCTCACAGACATCGAAGAAAAGATGGATGCTCACGGAGCTCATTCCAGATGGTGGAGGCAGGGGTGGCTGGTGCCGTCAGTAATGGGAGGTCCCGCTGCTGCTGTTTCTATATGGTCAGGACTGGGCTCAGGAAGCCAGCCGCACGCCTGCAGGCTGTTCAGCGAGTCTGTCCAGGAAGAACAAGGAAGACAGGGGAAGCCTGCGGTCACCTGCCCTGCAGCCACGCCCCCTCCTTTGGGTGCCTCCTCCCAGCCTGTGTTGTAAAGGGCTCCTGACTGGTGTCTAATTTATGCAATTAAGGGGACAGAATTAGCCCAACGAGGGAAACGGTTCTTCCCCATTTTACAGATGTGGAAATTGTGAAAACAGGAAGCCAGAGTGACTTGCCCGAGATCGCACGGCTAAGTTGGTGGGAGAGCCAAGATTCAAACAGCACTAGCGCTCTGCCGGGCTGTCGGGCGAAGCGGAGGGGTTTCGTGCTCCTGGAGTTCATAATCCCAACCAGTCTCCCTGATTCCATGCTCGCCCCAGCTCCAATCCATTCTCCACGCTGCAGCCCAAGTGACCTTAAGACACACATGTGGTCTTGTCACTCCCCTGCATAAAACTTCTCAATGGCTTCCCATGGCTCTGAGGATAAAGGCCAGAGTCCTTACCAGACTGAGGCCCCTCTCTGCCTGCCTCCGGGTTCAAGCCACACAGTCTAGCTCAGGTTCTCTCATGCACCAAGCTCCCCCTCCCCACCCCCACTCTAGGGCCTTTGCACATGCTCTCTTTCAGGCTGGGATGCCTCTTCTGCAACCAGCACACCCAGGCTTCAGATCCCATTCATAGGCAGAACAGGAAGTCCCCGCTGATCCATGCTCTCTAGCTCTCGGGACTTTTTCTTCAGAGGCTGTATCAGTTTGCAATTGATATTTATAATCCTCAGATATTTGCGTCCTCTGTCTTTTCCACTGGACTGTTACTCCCCTCCATTTTGCACACCAAGGTATCCCTGGGCCAAGGCGCAGTTCAGGACACGTATAGGCACTCAATATAAAAAAGACTGGATGACTGACAGACTGAAGAAATATCAGTTAATCATATTCCCCAGTATAAGCCAGGCTCTATCTGGGGCTCTGAGAATGTTGAAATACAGAGTCCAGCTCTTGTTAAATAGTGATACAGGGAAATTTTAAGAATGTCCCTGAAGGTGGTTACAGGGCCAGGGCTATGCAGTGACTCTATCATTATGGGGATTATAGTGACTCCCAATGTACTGACTCAGAAGGTCCCCATCTGCTGCAGTAGGTGGGGAGAGATGGCTGAGTTGTAGATAAACTCTTTTACTAAATCAAAGAATCTCCCAGTAAAAGGAAATATCCCACCTAGAGAAGCCTTCCCATCAGAGGCTAGATAGCACTGAGCGATTCCATAGAGAAAATTCTAAAAGGACTCTGCAGGGGTGGGTAGAAGATTCACCTTTCTCCACATCTGAAATCCTTAAAAATGGGAGAGATTACCTTATCTGTTGAACCATTAAAACTCCATCTTCCCTGCCCGGGGAATAATAAAATTAAACAATGACTAACTCATGCCTACTGCTTTACAGTTGAAAAACCACTTTCACATTCATTATCTCTTTCAAACCCACGCAAGAGCTCAGAGCCAGAGTTTTGATTATCATTTTAAAGATAAGGAAACTGAGGCTTGAAGAATAGCTTGCTCTGGAGGTAAAAGCCTTTCTACTGGGCAAAGAATATGATATTTAGAGGTGGGGCATGGGAGTGGGGAATAGATACCCTGGACCGGCGTGGGTTTGAACACTGGTGGCATGGCCATTAGCTGTGGCATCCCCGAGACTGAGTTTCCAGACACTTAAAATGGACATAATGAGATCTACCTTACCAGCCTGTTGGGACGTTCCCATGAGTTCCATATGTGTAGCTCCTGGTGGGACGTAGGAGCCCAGCCTACCATGGTTTCTTTCCCTCTTACCAATTTCGAGGCCTGAGCTCTACACCTGAGGTCGGGATGAAAGCTGGATGTGCTACTACCCAAAGGCAGACCAGCTACTTACTCAGGTCCTCATCTGTGTTCGGTCTATGGGGGGGGGAAAGAATCCAGTGGGTTCTTTTTCTTCACCCATGAAATGGCTTTGTATCTCATGCCAGTTGACTTCTGGGTTTTGTTGTCATTGTTAAATTGTAGGCCAAAGAATGGATCAAAGTGGGAAAACCAATGACCAAAAGCAAAGCTGAGAGAAAAAAAAAAAAAGTTAAATCAGGATGGAAGGAATTGGGGAAGCCAGGGAGCTTGTTTTACATAAACAGAGGTAGGAATCCATCCCAGGTACATTAGCTATAATTTGTTCTAATTCCAGAAATTCCTCAATCCTAGCCATTACCCCTCAACCAGGAATCACCTACAGGTGACTGTCTCCCAGAAACAGTCTTCACTGGTGTCTTTCTCACCTCACTTCAGGGGCAGAGACCTAGTGATGAGAGTGACAAGCACACCCAGGTAGGGCCAACGCCCCCAAAAGGGTCAACAGGCAATATCAGCAATAAGAGCTTTAAAAGGCATCCACCACCATGCAAGGAAGAGCTTCAGAGGGCATCATGACCACCAACATGGAGCATGGAAAATACTGAGGCCTAGAGAGGGGGAGTGATGCTGTCAATGTCAAATCTCAGGTTAGAGACGCAGACTAATGGAGAAATTCTGATGGGAGTATGGGGCAGCTGGTAACTAACCTGTGGATACAAGTGGCTGCCAGCCCCAAGGTTGGACAACCTCCCCCAAACGCCACGTTCCAAGGCAGGTTTTCCAATGGCCTAGGCCTTTGCTGCTGTCTTCCTTCTTTCCACACTCTGGCTCCAGACCCCTGGGATCCCTGGAAGACATGCTTGGTGTGATTCCTGTGTCTGGCTGGACACTGGAGATTGATGCTCCCTGGGATTCTGGTCAGTTTGCCTCCTCTCCTTCCATGCCCTCTGCTGGAGGGGACCCTCTGGGATTCCCACTGTGGGATATATCACACCTGTAGGGCCAGCGCCCAGATCTTTGCCCTGGGCCAGATGTCTTCCCTACTTCCTACATACTTCCGGTGTTTCTCCTTTGCTACAGAACCATGGTTAACTTCCTTAGCATGGCACCCAAGGTCCTTTACAGTCTCTGACCCCAACTTACCTTCCACTGTAATCTGCCACCATTTTCTGCTCCACCCCCTTCCCCCACCAACCAGCCACACCAACTTACTCATGGCTACCTAAACCTTCTGGGCCTTTTGCTTACACCATTTGCTCTACCTGAAATGCTCTCTGTCCCACACTTACCCCATCACCCCAAAACAAGATTCCACCCAGGGAAGACCTAGTCATACTTCAGGGCACTGCTCACATGGTACTTCCTTGGCCAAGGTGGAATTAACCAAGCCATACTTTGTCCTCCCACAGTGCTGATGATTAATAATAATAACAAATGATAGATGTTAACTTCCCATATGTGACAGGCACTGTCCTGGGTCCTTTATGTGCATTGTATCATACAAACTCCAATAATAATCCTATGTGGTATTACTACTACAACATAATAGGTTCAGAAAGATTTGCTTTATTACCCAAGGACTCTTCGTTAGTGGCAAAGCCAGGACTCAGAACCAGGATTCAACCCCCAAAACCCATGGGCTTTCTGATTGACATTGTGCATAAGTGCCATGGCTCTCGCACTTATAACACTGCACTCATTGATACAGACCTGTATCTGGCTACCTCTGGATTTCAAAGTCCTTTGAGGGCAGCTACTGTATTTCATTCTGATTTCCAACCATATTATCTAAAATAGTGCCTTATGCATAGTAAGCATTTCATAAATATGTGGCAATTGAGTAATTGAGTGACTGGACAAGAGAAGGGGCTCTGTTGTTTTCTTTTTAAGTCAAATCCAAACAGAACTTTTTGGTTTGTTTAATGAATGTTGGTTAATTCCAACTTCAACCTATATAGATCTTTTGAAGGCATAGGTAAAGTGGGGTTGTTAGAAGTGTTGACTTTGAAGTTGAACCTAAGCTCTTTGCTCTACCCCATCCCAGCTATGCGATTGATAATATTAATGCCTGTGTACGCTCTCAAACCTTGAGCAAACACAAGTCACTATCATTAATAATATGTGCTTCTTCAAAGAGTACTCAGGCTGTCCCCACCCAGAGAAAGAGGAAGAGCAGAGAGAGATGGCCCCAAAGACCATGGGAGTCTCATAGGAAAGCCCTGTGAACAGCAGGTCGGGTGGTCTTCTGTGGATACTGCTGTCTTGTGAAGAACTGCTTTGAGGAAGGCTGGGACCATGAAAAATTTTGGCCTATTTAACCCAGAAGAAATTGGGGATAAAGTCATAGAAGACCAGCATGGAAGGGACGTCAGAGCACCATGACTGGCATTTATACCAGCCCTCTCACATTAGAGGTGGGGATACAGAAGCCCAGAGAGGTGCAGAGACTTGTCCAAAGTCACAAAGCTGGTTAGCACTGGGGCTGGGACTAGATTCTGGTGACACCCGTGACAGGCCAGGTTATTGTCCTCCTAGGATTAAAATCACTTTTTAAAAACATTTGATATGATTATCTTTTTTTCTGTGCTCCTGAAGGAAGCATTTAGTTTTATTTTTTTAATGTTTATTTATTTTGAGAGAGAGAGAGAGAGCGCGCGCTAGTGGGGGAGGGGCAGAGAGAGAGAGGGAGAGAGTGAATCCCAAGCAGGCTCCACATGGTCGGCACAGAGCTCTAATGTGGGGCTCTATCTCACAAACTATGAGATTTTGACCTGAGCTGACATCAACGAGTCAGTTTAAGCGACTGAGCCACCTAGGCACCCCTGCATTTCATTTTAGACCCATCGTCCCACAATGTCAGACACACACTTCTAGCCCTGAAAGGCCTGTGCTCTCAGGATCGGCACCTCCTCCCTGCCAGGCTCACAGAGAGAGGCCCTCCCACCTCTAACTGTCCCCAGAGGCATGAGCTTCTCAGGCCGGGCAAGTCGGACCACAGCATCGGAGTGAGATGAACATGGTAAGTGGAAAGAGGCGAAGTTATGGAGTGAGAGAGACCTGGGCTGGCAGCCCCCTCCGAGGCCCTAGCCGTGATGCCTCCAGGTCTTCCTGGGCCCTGACAGGGGCTAGCCAGCCACGTCATCCTTCCATTCGTGTGTTGAGTGCTTATCCCATGGCAGTTCCCGTGTAGGAACAAAGACTTTAAAAACTCCTTCCTTGGGACGCCTCAGTAGCTCAGTTGGTTAAGTATCCAACTCGGTTACAGCTCAGGTCACGATCTCACAGTTCATGAGTTTGGGCCCCACTGCCAGTACAGGGCCTGCTTGGGATTCTCTCTCTCTCCTTCTCTCTCTGCCCCTCCCTTGTTCAGTCTCCCTATTCTCTCTCCTCTGTCTCTCTCTCTCAAAATAAATGAATAAATAAATAAACTTTTTTAAAAATCTCAAAAAGGAAAAAAAGAAATGTAGGAGCCTTAGCACAGTGCCTGCTACATACGGCACTTAAGAAATGCCTTCCGGGGCGCCTGGGTGGCTTAGCCGGGTAAGCGTCCGACTTTCGCTTAGGTCATGATCTCGCGGTTCGTGGGTTCGGGCCCCGCGTCGGGCTCTGTGCTGACTGCCAGCTCAGAGCCTGGAGCCTGTTTCAGTCTGTGTCTCCCTCTCTCTCTGGCCCTCCCCTGCTCGCGCTGTCTCTCCCTCTCTCTCTCCTAGAAATAAATAAAACATTAAAAATTTAAAAAAAAAAAAAAAAGAAATGCCTTCCTTGTCACCTATGGGGATTGGGGCCAACAGTAAGGAACAAGAACAGCTCGAGACACAGGTGCCAAGATTCTCAGGCCTGTTCTGACTACGTAGCATCATGTAGGGGGCCACCTAATGCAGTCAGTGGAGGTGTTAATCCACCTTGGACAATTTCAATCTAACCGTTAAAATTCCAGGCCTCCTCAGAAATGACCACCTTTCTTTCCTCCTCTGGCTGTCACACAGGAGAGTGCTGGCATGCACACGCCACACACGAACACATAAATACATGCATACTACAGCTTTTATTTTTCTTCTGCTTCTTTTGCTTCCCTGCATTTGGTATCCATGGCAACACATCCCAGCAGCAACGAGGAGGTGGCAGAGCTGCTGTTTCCCTATCCTGCTGATCAAGGCTGTCCATCTAACTCAAAGCTATCATTCGGAGAACAGGCTAGCCTTGCCCAATAGGCAATGGACATGTTCCTCAAAGAGGGGACAAAGGGGAATTGGGTAAAACACCACCACTTTAAAAAACCAACAGAACAGGGGCGCCTGGGTGGCTCAGTTGGTTAAGCGTCCAACTTTGGCTCAGGTCATGATCTCACGGTTCGTGGGTTCGAGCCCTGCATCAGGCTCTGTGCTGACTGCCAGCTCAGAGCCTGGAGGCTGTTTCAGATTCTGTATCTCCCTCTCTCTCTGACCCTCCCCTGCTCATGCTCACGCTCTCTCTCTCTCTCAGAAATAAATTTTTAAAAACATTAAAAGAAAAAAACAAAACCAACAGAACAATTCTCTGTCTAGCACAGAGACAAGAGCAAAGGGACACAAGCCCCTGGCCATGACAGATAACCCTGTCCCAAGCATGGGCACTGGTAAGGCTAGTTTGGGACTTCAGCCCCTGTGGGATCTATGACTATAGGCAGCTAGCTATTTCCAGCCTTTTGGGCTAGTGGACTTCCTTAGATGTTAAATTCAAACCCAGTCCCTGTAAGTCTGGGATTGCAATATCCATAACCTTGTACCAATTATCAGACGTTGAACCTCCCAGCTCATTTGAGTCACTCAGGCCTCTAATAGCCGTTCTCTGTAGTTACCCTGAGCATCAGAGTCCACAAACCACATTACACACAGAACCCCACTTGATCTTCCCATTAGCCCAAGAATAGCCCTATTATTACTGCTAGTTTTTGAGGTGAAAAAACTGATTCTCTAAGAAAACACCAACCAATTGTTCACAGCCTCTTCATCAGATTTCAAGTTTCTTGACCAGTATGCTGCAACTGACCCTGTCATTTACACACTACACCATATTACAATGGTGCAATATTATGCCAGTGGAAATGACGTGGGAACTATATCATTTAGAATTTGAGGGACCTCAAAACTTATTTAAAGTAATTCCTCTTCCTCCTCCATTTCACAGTAGGGGGAATTGAACCTTATATTATGTCTACACATAGTAGTTACACAATATATATCTACTGAAGTTGGAAGAAGGAAAATGATACTCATAGACCACACAGCTAGTAAGATTAAAACTCCTCTTTTGACTCCAAGTAAAGTCTAAGTCAACATACATTTGCTAAACACCTGCTAAAGCTCTGTTGGACCTATATAGATGCAGCAGAACAGGTTTCTGACCTTGAGGTGGGCAACTGTTGCTATGTAAGCTCTTGGTCCAGCCCAGGACAAGCCCAGTTGAAGGATGAGTAAGAGTGAGTCAGGCAAAAATGGGGAAGCAGAGGGGAAGAGAAGAGGCATTCCTGGTAGGGGGAGTGGCATGACCACGTGCATGGAGATCTGAAATAGCCTGGTGTGAACTGGGAACTCTGTACAGGTCAAGGTTACTGTAAAAGAGCGTGAGCCTGGGAATGGTGGGAAAATAACAACTATGGTGGAAGTTAGGGGCCATGCAATGAAGGTGCTTGTAACCCAAGTTCATGAATTTAGACTTTATCTCAAGGCCATAGGAGACCTTGAAAGTTCATGTGAAGCCACTGAAGGGTTATGTATATCACATAGAGGACACATCAGAAGAAGAGATCAATTAGTAAAACTTTGCAATGTCTGGGCTCAAGATTGGGTCAAGCTTTTGTCATGGAATAATTAGGGATGGAGAGGAAGGAATTGATGCAAGAATGTCTTTGGAGTGACAGGTTTTGGTGATTGATTGGATATAGAGGGTAAAAAGAGGGGAGACGTCAAAGTAGCTGCAGTATTTTCCATTATATTATCTTGATTACCATCTGGAATATTCCCAGCCCAAGACCAAGGTAGCAAAATATCTAACACCAATCTGAAATTGCTTAGAGACCACAGGCTGAGAACAAGCAGAAAGAACATGTGTCTAGTGTGGCTCTGCCAGGAATAGGCAGGATGCCTTCAGTATTGTTATTTAACTCTTAGGTTTTGGTTCCATCATCTGAGGTGGAGAATTGGCTTGTAACACTTCTCAGGTGTCTTCTAGCCTTGTCTACCTTCCTCATTCAATTGTCATTAAGGTCAAGCTCATTCACTCATTCATACAGCAGTATCTATTGAGCACTATCCACGTGCCTAGCCTTGTTCTAGGCCCTGGGATTCCAAAGATGAACAAGAGCCAACACTGGGTCTCGTGGAAAGAGGATGTGAAAATACAGACACATAACGGACAATTACAACATGAACTATAGGATTAGAAAACACTCAGAAAGCCTGTTCACCCCGGGTGGAAGTAGAGTGGGCCAAGAACTATTTCTCTGAGAATATTTGAGATATCTAAATTGATATTGAAGGATAAATAGCCTGGCAACGAGAGGGAAGAGATGTTCCAGGAAGCAGTAACAACATTGTACAAAGTTGAGAAAGTAAGAGAGTACGTGATCATCTCAGTGAATTGAAAATAAGAACCATATGTGGAAGTGTGCTGTAAATAGCAAAATACTATGTCACCACCACCACCACCACCACCACCACCACCATCAACATCATCATCATTATCATCATCATCATCTTCATCACTATGTTCATAAGGTAGAACCTGGTGAAACACACCACATACCACAAGCAGGATCCACTGCACTTTTCTAACAACCAGGTTGTCCAAAGCCATCAGAGTCTGTACTTCTCTCCTCTGGGTTGTACTGGTGATACAGAGAAATATTCTTACTCACCAATTCTTTTTACTATTCTACATGGCTTTTCCTTAAGAAAAGAAGATCAGAGATATTGTACAATACAGTTTAATCATCAATTATGTCTTTAGAATCTCAAACAACCCTGTGGTAGCAAAAAAAAAGAAAAAAGAAAAAAAAGACATTATTGTCCCCATTTTACAGATGAAGATGCTTAGTTGCAAAGAAGTTGAATGATTCAGCCAACAGTGAAGAAGCCAGATTTGAACCCCATTTTTCTAGCTCCAAGTCACCTTCTCTTTTCCAGAATCCAGATAGACCTTCTGATTGTACTTATCATGAAACCACACCCATCATTCTCCTAGACTTTCCTGGTAGACTTGCACTTGCCAAAGTCAGAGATCCCTTTCCATTGATTACCTTGTAGGTGGGTCTGCTTCTTAAGTCTCTTTAGTTAAGCCACCTCCAAACCACTTTGGCTACAAGATAGGATCAGTTTATGTCTGAGAAGGTTTCCTGTAGACAGCAAATCTTATCCATAATGGGAAGATTTCCCACGTTTAATCAAAGAAGGTGGTATTTCCTGCCTCCAGGATTCTGGCTTTTTAACCTCTTATATAAGTCAATCCTTGCTTAGAATTTGGAATTCAACTCACTTGAAAGCTTAACCCACATGGTGGGGTGGTAGATGACTGGACCTGTTCCTGGAAGACCAAGGTTGGAGGCTTCCTTGGCTGTACCCCTTACTGCCTTGTGACTTTGGGGCAAATCACTCCATCATGGGTGTGTCTGGGGGCCACACATACCTTGATTTATATCCTGACACTGCTTATGATTGCTTCTATGACCATGTGCAAGTTATATCATTTTTTGGAGCTATAGTTCCTCACTCAGAAAAATGAAGATCAACCTTATACCCCTAAAGGTAATGTAATGTTTGAATACAGCAGCCACCTAGCTGGTATTTGTTGAATAATGGGGAAATTTAAATACTTCCCTTCACCCTTCTCTCCTTCTCTGGCACAATTTTTCTCTTCTATATACCTCATTGGGCCTCTGAGCAAACCCCATACAGTCATGTTTGCAAAAGCTCTTTTAAACTATAAAGAGCTTATAATAGTCAAAGGTATAATTTGCTCTAAGGAACAATGCAAAATTCTAAGGAACTATGCAAATGGCATTTATCATTCTATGAGTGTCCTACAGGGTGGATATCATCATCATTTCCAGTTCCCAGATAAGGAAACTAAAGCTCAGGAGGATAAATAGCTTTCCCAGGTTCACAAGATAGTATGTGCAGGAGGTTAGAAGTCAGACTGGTCTGACTTTAAATCCAATGTTCTTTACATGATAGTCAATGATCCCATGGAGTCTGGGGGTTATGATCCTAGTCTCTGGAGGCCAGCTACCTGCAGTCCCATTTAAGGTCCATCACTATTAATGATGTGTCACCAGGGGAAGTTATCTTCTCTTTGCCTCAGTTTCCTCAGTATTCCTCAGATATATTAATAGTACCTAATTCATGGGCATAAGACTCTTCATTTCATTACTTTCAATTTCTTTAACTAAAAAATGAGAAAATAATAATTGTGCTCTGCCAGACTGGAGACAAGGGGTAGACCTCACTCAAGGTCTTGATTCTAGCTCTAAGATCTAGGATGCTTTTTACGTGAGACTCATGCCTCATCTTTTTTGGGGAGCCTTCTCGGATTATTCAGGCACTGTGTTTAGATTTCTCAACACACACTGGGGCATCAGTTAAAACTCATTTGTAAGCTACCGAATAAATTCATTTAAATATCTTTTATGCTTTGATTGATACTGTGAGATTCACAGCTTTTTAGGCTCTAATAATAACTATCCTTTCCTGAGTACCTATCATATGCCTGAAACTGATCACTTAACCCTATGAAGTGATTTTTATTATTCCTGTTAATAAGGCTCACAGAGGTTAATCTGCCCAGGGGCATACAGCTGTGTGCATGGAAGGCCCTAAAAAAATGTTTGTAGAATACATGAATGAATGAATGAATGAGTGAGTGAATGAATGAGAACAAACAAACCAAGGGACGGAGTGGTATGTCCTCAAAACCACTGATGATTTGGAAAACAAAGCTCTATCATTTATGTTCTGTCCCCACAACATCATAATAGAACAGATTACATAATGAACCTTATTCTCAGAGTTATGGACAAGATGTCTGATGAGTTTCTAAAGCCTCCATCCAGTGGACACGCATCATGAGAGGCACAGCAGGGGCACACTGGGCCAGACATGAATCTTGCCATGTGCAAGAATAGAGACCAGGAGCTAACAGTTCTGCCAACTGACCACCTAAATTTTCATCTCTTTGGGGACATTTAATTCTTTGCCAATCCAAAGAACCAGAGCAGAAATCTATTTACAAGTGGAGATCTCACCACTGGTTTCTATTTGTTATGCAAATTGGATTCTCAAAGGCCAAATCCCCATGGATACCAATGACCTTCAATTTTCCATAAACCATGCTTTAAAAAATAAGATAAAATCCTCAGAGTTCAATAATGCTTCTTACACTCTCCACAAATCTTTTGCCTTCTCTGCCATTTGGCACCCAAATGTGACATCAAGCAAGCAGGGGGAAGGATGGAAGGGTGGGGCCCTGAGGCCAGGGGCAAAGAGGAAGTCAGCATTCTTACTGCATCTAGTTGTTCCACAAACATTTAATGGAAGTCCACCTGATGAGGTAGAAGCCATTGTTTCTATTCTCTGGAAAAGAAAACCGCTGTTCAGAGAGGACTGTCAAGATGATTCAGATATAGTCCCTACCCCCAAAGAGCCCCTAATTCAATAGAGGTGACAGACATGGAGGCCACGACCTATGACTCAATAAGAGTGGGTACAAAGTACTCAAGGTGTGTGGAGGATAGCATAATTATCTTAAGAAGGAAGGCCTCCCTTTGGGAAATATTTGCAAATGCAGTGAAGCCATGCCTGACAATGAATGACATTTGGCAATGACACTTGACTTTTCCTCAAATCCATTGTTTAATGATAATATGATAACATGTATCCTGATTCCTTCACCAAGTAGGTGAGGAGTGTCCAAGTCTTGGAGCCTTTGCTGTGTCATATTAGACAAATAACTTCATATTTTTAAGCCCCAGTTTCTTTATCAGCAGAATAGTAATAATGACAATCCTAACCCTTTTTAAGGTCGCTGTAATTATTGCTATTTCCCTAGCTACCTCTGGAGGCTGCCGAGGGGCTCTCAGAGTGTGACGTACATCCCAAAACACTGAACCCACTGCCACCTCTCATTCACGTGTGAACAAGTGATTATCTTGCTGTTGTTTCTGCTGAAGACCTGACCCTGTATTCCTGAGTGACTATACACTCTATACTGACTCTTCAGTAAATTAAATCTTGTCCCAAAGACTGGTCAGCCTCCAGACAGTCTCTGTTCGCTACGTCCATCTCAGTGAAATTTCACTGTTCATGGGTTTTGTACACTTGACACTATGGACATTTTGAATCAGACAGCTCTTTGCTGTGGAAAGCTGCCCTGTGCCTCGTAGGATGTTTGGTAGCATCCTTGGTCTCTAACTTTTAGTGGCCACCCCCACCCCAGGTTATGACAACCAAAATACGTCAGGACCTCACCCAATGTCCTGGGGCTGGAGGGCGGGATCTCTCCCATTAAGAATCACGTGTGACAACAGACCCCCAAGGGGTATCCCAGGCTGGAGTTTCGGCCTCCATGTCACAAATGAGAACTAACCTGATGCCCAGAACTGGAAGGAACCCATTCAAGCTCACAAAAGAGCCTAAGAGCCAAGAGTCCTCATATCACTTTCCAGAACATCTCATGTACAGAGTAAGTTCCAGGGACTGGTGATGGATCTCTTCCTTCTCCATCCTGCCTGGACCCCTCCTCACCCCTTCCCACCACTGAGCAGCAAGCAGCCTGTAGGAATGCCTGCTCCTCCCTCGCCTCTGCACTGCCCTCACCCCTTCCACTTGTATTGTGGGAGGGGGTCACCCACAGGATGCCAGGACAGGCATGGGGCCATCACTGCAGGAAGGGAAACAGAGGACAGGGAGTCTAAAGCCCAGACTTAGCCCTGCCCCAAACTCCAAACGGCAGGGGGATGTGCTGTCACCAAGAAGCAAACCTAAAAAAACACACCTCAAACGAGATCCCAAGGGGAGGCCTTGGCCAGCTCTGTGCAACCTGGGAGAGTTGAGGCGGGGGTAGGCAGCACAGAGAAGTGTATTCTGGTCCACTCCCGAGTCCCCACCCCCAGCCCCCCTCCCCCTTTTCGTCCCTCTTGGAAGGGCCCCTTAGAATGCACCAAAATAACCCCTCCCTCCTCCTTCACCTCCCCGTCATTTGCCTCTTGTCCCCCTGCAGAAGGCCGGCATGCAGCCTGGTGCACGGGTTAGGGGTGTGTAACATTTTGTCTGAATAGGCCCCTATGTTCCCATAATTTATAGTGGTAAGTAATCTTATTTGCAAAGCAAGCCCTTACAGTTATAAAAAACAAGTTAATTGACTTGCATAAAAATCAAACATGTAAAAGTTTTCCATCTTAACACAAACAGCACACTGAGCCCATTTGTACAATAGCTATGATGCAGGGCGGCCGCGTCTGGACTACCTAGGGCCCGGCCTCTTTCATAACCCAAAATGGAATCTTAAACCCTGACAAGGCCACATACCGATGGGAGTTACTGAATTTAGAGTCAGTCACTCAACTAATTATACGACGTTTTATTTTTTTCCTTGTGTCAATAAACGAACTTGGGTCTGACTTCTGACACTGAGTCCTAGAAGCCAATTAAGAGGCGTTCCCAATATATTACAGGGTCTACAAACAAGGATGGCTTTTCTTGGAAAAGTGAACATCATGTTTCTTTTAATGAGTGTGAAAATATATGAGTTTCTTAATCACTGGCAACTTCGATGGAGTCCGAGACAGGGAAATCACTGACTCCCGGCTCAGGAATGAACAGGGGCCAGATTCTTGATGGGGTTTTTATGATGGGATCCTCTGGTGAGGGACCCCTGGGAAGGCAGCTTTCAAGAAATGCTACGTTTAGTTGTCACGTGACAAAGTGGCAAAGTCTGCTTCGTCTCCCCAAGAGAGGGAGGGCAAGGAGCCCCACCGTGGTCAGAGTCTCCCTCAGAATAGCAAGGAGTCCCCACTCTGGTGGAATGGAGGGAAAAAATCAGAAACCCAGAGACATGCATTGTAAAGGGCTGTCCATGGTGCCTTCCTCATGACCCATCCTCTGCTATCCTGGGAGCCCATTTCACAGGTAAGGGGAAAAAAAGAAGGGAGGGAGACTAATATTTATCAAATACCCATTGTTGGGCGCCTTTGCTTTCTGTATCCTATTTAACTCTCAGAAGAACCCTGCAGAGAAGATAGAATTGTTCCTGGTCTACACATGAAAAAAATGAGACCCAGGGGCACTTGGGTGGCTCAGTCGGTTAAGTGTTCAACTTCAGCTCAGGTCATAATCTCATAATCAGTAGAGTTCAAGCCCCGCATTGGGTTCTGCGCTGACAGCTCAGAGCCCGGAGCCTGCTTCGAATTCTGTGTCTCCCTCTCTCTCTCTCTGCTCCTCTCCCGCTCATGCTCTGTCTCTGTCTCTCAAAAATGAACAAATATTTTTAAAAACATCAAGACCCAGAGAAGAAGAGTGACTCAGCCACGGTCACACAGCAAGTCAGTGGCAGAGCCACAGCCACTTCCACTCAGTCTTCTTGCTTGCACATTGTTCCGATGGGGCAGGAATAGATGGCTGGAGCTCCGGGGGACCCAGGGTCAGCCATGATCTGAGTGTCCATCCTGTGTGGAAAGTGCTCCCACCACCTATCACTATCTACACAGACCCAAAAAGCAACAAGAATAAGTGGGTGATATGTGTTCTGACGGAGACGCTCACCGAGGAATGGCACCCGATTCATCTTGTGGTGGCTAGGGTGGGGGTGATGGTCAGGAGATATTCCTAAAAGCAACCCTTCATCTGTGACTTAAAATATATTGGTATTTTTAAATTACCTAGGGGGACACGTGGGGAAGACAGGCCAACATGAGCAAAGGCATGGGGGGAGGGCAGCACCTGGTACCAGGCTTCAGGTCCAGTGCTCTGATACAGCACGATGAATGGTTAAGAGGAGGGGCTCTGGAGCCAGCTTGCCTGGGCCTGAATGTTGACTCGAGGCAAGAGACTTAACTTCTCTGTGCCTAGGTTTTTCCCCTACAAGGTAGGATCATAAGTACCTACTTCACAGGTTTGTTGGGAGACTTGAATCAGTTCATTTGTGTAAACCTGTCAGAATGGTACCCCCTCCACCTTATAGACTCTATCACTTTGACAGGTCTCCAAGATTCCTAATATGAGATTGGTGGTCTCCTGGCACATAGTAGGTGCTCAATGAATAGACACTGTCTTCCCTGTTGTGCTATCCCATCGTGGTCTCTGCAGTGGCCCGGTGATCTCCCGCCTTCCCCGGTGAAGTCACAGCCACCATTCCCCTGCCAGACCTGTCCAGGCAGGCTGACATGCCACCCAGGCAGGCAAGACAAATGGACTTGCCGCCTACACCGAGCGCGCGTGCGCACCCAGGGCACGTAGCCCGGCCGCCCGGCACAACAGGGCTCCCTTCTTTTCAGTGCTGCCTCTCTGCTCTACATGCGCTCAGCACGGAGTGGAGGTCCCCATTATTTATGTTTGGAAAATGCATTCAGGGCAGTTCCCAGAAGCACTTACAGAGCTCTTATTTAATTGCTACTTTATAAACTCGCTGCTCCGAAGAGTGAGGGATTGATGGCCCGGCCTGGCACCTGGAGTGGCCTCCCTGCAAATGCTTTTCCCAGAACGGCCTGGGAGCCGGAGTCCCAGGAGCCCATGGCCCCGTGCGGCTCTGGCCCGCAGCCAGCTCCGGAGGGCCCTGTGGGCCTCGTCACCCTAATCCCCAGCTTTGGGACGGCAGCAGCTGCCGGGCTGGTCACACACACACACGAAGACCCTTCATCAGCTCCAGCCCAGGGCTGTGGGCCGTGCAGGGTAGGAGAGGCCCCTTGCTCCCTGCTCACCATCCCCTTGCCACCAAACTACAAATCCTGATGCTGAGGACATCCCAGGTCCCAGACCTGGATGACAAGGACACAGCTCAGCTCCTGCTGAGCCCGTCTCTCACTCGCCTCACTGCCATCCACCTGGGTCAGGCAGGCCTGGGCCTGTTCCCCCAGATCCCCCCATGTTCAAGGCAAGCCATGTAACCCCAATGAGCCTCAGCTTCCTCTCTTGAAACGTGGAGTTTTGGGATCCCATTGGCCAGCATTGTTGAGAGAATGAAATGAAATTATAATTGTGCCACTCCTGGCATGTGGAAGTAGAAACAGAAGATCACTACAAGCTACTTATTGGATTTCTGCAGCCACAGAAATAAAGGGTGAGTGTCTTTCACGCCGTCCTTGTAGATTCCCATCCAGATGCAACACAGAGCTTCACAATGGTGGCTTCTGTTTATGCAGTCACTTTACACAGCACCAGACTATAGTGCTTTATGAGCTCCCAAAGCATTTTACAAATCTTCTCTCAATGCCCTTCACTGCTACCCCCTAGGACTGGATCATAAGCCACATGTTGTGGATGAGGAACCAAGACTCATCTCAGAATGCAGGCTCTGCATTAATACTTGTTAATCAGCTTCTGTCCCCAAGCCTTATTCCCTTTCTTTCATGATGAACCTACTCTGCCCCCAGTAAGCCTGAGGCCTCCAAGATAGCACACCATCTCAGACACACATCCCCTCCCACGTGAACTGAGCAGGTGTACATAACCGACAGAGTACTGTGGAAATCACTGCTGACGCTGGGCCATCAAAGATTTGCCACTTCACCTTGCCCCCACAGATCACTCCCTGTGAGGGAGCCAGTCACCAGGACATGAAGACCCTCAAGTAGCCCTGAGGAGAGGACCTCCTGGTAAGCAACTGAAGCCTTCTGCCAAAAGCCAGCATTAACTCTCCAGCGGGATAAATGTGCCATCTCAGCATCAGGATCTCCGCCCCAGTCAAGGATTCCACTTCATCCTAGCTGCAGACTCATAAGAAAGTGGGAGCCAGAGCCGCCCAGCCCAGCCACTCCCAAATTCCCGACCCACAGATGCCGTGAGATAATAAATGTGTTTTATGCTGCTACCTTTGAGGCTAATTTGTTACCCAGCAACAGATAGCTAATACACCATCCATCTTGCGCCCCTGCCCCTTTAGCTTCCCCTTTAGCTTCTCTGCCTGCTTCTATCCTATACAACTCATGCACTTATTTTAGATACGGCTGGTACTATAGTTGTTACGCGCATTTGTTTCTTATTTGGAGACTTTTATTCTACTTGTCTTCAGTGTGTGTGTGTGTGTGTGTGTGTGCACGCACGTGCACACGCACTCCCCAGATACAGGCCATGCTACTGTTACTGTGTGTGTGCAGTCTCTTCAAGTGAGGATCCTAAGAACCAAGCCCTTCAAAAGGCAGGTAGTGAGTGTATATTTTAACATTTTAAGACCTAGACTTCTTGGTCTTTGGGCTCCCTTTTCACCTCCCTTATTTGAGTCTCCAGCTCAGCCCAGATGATATTTCCCACCCAGATGATAGCAATAGTGTCCTAGTTAGTTTCCTCACTTACAGTTGTGCCTTGCTCCATTTCCTCTATATTACTGTCATGAGAATACTGTATCATTTTTTAAAAACCCCTATGTGATATTTCTATTGTCTCTTAGGAGAAAGCCAAGTTTCAGAGCATGCCCTACAAGATCCTCCTTGATTGGCCCCCACTTGTCATTCCTCCCCAGTGAACTGGTGACAGGGCCCTGACATTCTTGCCTCGGTGCCTTGGCACTAACTGTTCCTTCTCTCTGCAAGCGCTTCTGTCCTTGTCCACCTGGCAAACTTCTATTCGTCCTTCAAAACCCAGCTCAGTCATTGCTCTCTTGACATTTTCCTCCATGTATCGAGACAGAGTTAGGTCCCCCCTGTATTCCTGACTGTATCTCTCTGATAACGTGAGCACATTGCTAAGATTACATACATATCTGTCTCCTCAGTTAGGCTGGAGATCCCTAGAGTGCTATTCATTTTTGTTCTCTTGATATCTACTTAAGGGTTTGGCTCATAATAGCTGCTCAATAACAATGTATTGACTTGGAAAGTTCGGGGAGTAAGGAGGCAATTTTCATTCTGTGAGCTGGTGTATGTGGAACTTGATGGTGTAGTGTTAGGCATACAGAACACACATCATAAATGTGAAGGTTGGTGCTATTTTGTCCTTTGCCCGGCATGCAGAGGGGCAGACTTTGTTGATCTGTGGTCCCACAACCTCTTCGAGCACTTTCAGGAATTCACAGGATGGTCTGGTTTTTCACTTACTTTAAATTCCCCCTGAACTATGGAGGCTGTTGCTACCCTACAGCCTCCATACTTGCTGGGTCCCCAGAATCCTTGTGCTTTTCTTTTATAAACCCTAGAAATGGGTTTCATAAGGTCATATAGCATTTACCTCTTCTGTCTTCAGTATGGGTAAAGGGGTGGGACTGTGAGTAGCATGCTCAGGAAACTCAATAGTCCATAGGGACTAAAATACCAGGAGGTGTTCTCCGCTCCACTATACAGATGAACTGAGATTTAAGTATTTGTGGGGTACACAAGTAAATGAGAGAGGAGAGGTGGCTGCAAACAGCCTGCAGACTCAGAGTACCTTGGATGGTAAGCCACTCAGACCGCAGGCACCAGGACAAATGGAAGCATGTGAGGGCCTGCTGCCATTACGTTTGCATTTAAGAAAGCTCACTCCAGGGGCGCCTGCATGGCTTAGTCTGTTAAGTGCCCGACTTCGGCTCAGGTCATAATCTCATGGTTTGTGCGTGAGTTTGAGTCCTGCATTGGCTCTGTGCTGACAGTGCAGAGCCTGGAGCCTGCTTCAGATTCTGTGACTCCCTCTCTCTCTGCCCCTCCCCTGCTTGCACTCTGTCTCTCTCTCTCAAAAATAAATAAACATTAAAAATTTTTTAAAAGAAAGCTCACTCCAACTGTGATGAGCTTGCTGGCTCCTACAGTGGTCCAGGTAAGATGAAATGAACTAAATAATAGGGAAGAAGAGGGGAAAACTCAAAAGACATCTAGAGCATAAGTTGGCATGCTTTGTCTGTAAAAGGCAGATAATAAATAGTTCAAGTTTTGTGAGCCATACAATCTATTACAACTACTATAGCAGCCATCAATCTGCAAATGATCATGGCTGTGTTCCAATAAAACTTCATTACAAAAGGAGGTTGCAGGCCAGATTTGACCTATGGGCCAAAGTTTGCCAGCTCCTGATTTAAAAGGCTGATGGACAGGGATTGACATCCAGAATTGCAGGGTAAGTGCTGAGGAGGAAGTGGGAGGGGGATTTCAAGAATTTCAAATGGTCACCAGGCCCAGCATTCTGCCTCTTTGCCAAGGTGGCTTAGCTCCATTCCACGTCAAGCTATTTGCTTCCAAAATATAAAAATTGAGATTCAACAAGCTCCTCTGTATCCAAGTTACTCCTTCCTACAGCTGTCACCTCCTGATGCCCCATAGGATTCATGATCGTGCACCAATTTTTGGAGATATTGGAGCAAAATGGTTAAATATTGATCCATGGTATAGCCTTTGAGAGCCTGGCTCCCTACTGCGAACCTAGACCCACTCCATAGCAAGCACGGCCCAGCTGAGCTCCGCGCAGGTTAAGGACTGACCCTGAAGGCAGCATGCACGCTTGTCTGGATCCGGCCAGTGAGCTGATTGCTAGGAAGCGGCAAGTGAATCTCATGTGGATAGATCACGCATACCAAGAAAGCTGGCTATTTAAAGAATTCTTGCAGATAATGCCAGTGGAAAGTCTTTGATTGTACCCTTCTGCATTGTTGGTAGGAATACGAATTGGTGCAAAACTTTTGAAGGTGCTTTGGTTATAGCTTTCAAAATGTAAAATACCCCTGTACCCAGTGTTTGCACTTGTAGCAGTCTATCAGCTGGACATACTTGCAAGTCACTATGCCCAAGTCATCTATTTCATGGGTTTCGCCCAAAACCCATGAGTTGAAACCCTAACTCCTGATGTGCTGGTATTTGAAGGTGGGACCTTTGGAAGGTAATTAGGTGTAAATGAGGTTTTGAGGATGGGATTCGTGCCCTTACAGGAAAAGAAAGAGACACAGAGCTCTTGCTCTTTCCCATGAGCACACACAGAGGAAAGCCATGTAAGCACACAGGGAGCCCTCACCAAGAACCAAATTTGCCAGCACCTTGACCTTGGCTCTTTCAGCCTCCAGAACTTTGAGAAAGTACGTGTTTTATTTAAACCACCCAGTCTAAGGTATTATGTTATAAAAGCCCAAACTGATACTATGCTATGATTCATTCATAGTGTAGAACACTGCATAACTGCTAAGTTTGAGTTGGATTTGTGGGAATTGACATAAAGGGATTTTGATTCGTTGTTGAATAGAAAACATGTCGCAATAAAACAGAGGTTGTTTTCATTTTTTAGAACTATCTGTGTAAGTACGTTTATAAATATATGCAATGTATAGCAGGGCCAGGATGGAAGTGGACTTCAGTGAGGTAGCTATGGAGCAAAATACAAGGAGATGCTCCCCCAGTGCAGGTTGACTCTGCACATGCACAAAACCGAGAGTGAGCACCTCCTTAAATTTTCCACCCTAGACACCTTGCCTCACCCTAGTCCCAAACCTTATGCATAGAAAAAAGTTTGGAGCTGATATACTGGTTATCTTTCAAGAGCAGTATTGAAGGGATGGCTGTAAGAAATCTTCATTTTTGACTTTACACCTTCTTGTAGTGTCCATTTTTTTTCTATAAAAATGCATGAATTAATTGGGTTATTAACAAAGTAGAATTTCCTCTTTAAAATCTTCCATTGATTTATTTCATTAATAAATATAGATTTGCATAAGTTGAGTATTTTTAAATGTGCATCTGTATATTAACCTAGGTAATATTATTTATTAAGTACTTTTATTATATTAGATAGAATTGTTATAGCCACATACATTATAGAATAGCAGTTAGCCAAATATGAATTTCTTTTTCTCAGGTAGTAAGAATTCTGGTGGCATATCAATTAATTTTGGAACCAACTAGCACCAAAAACCATCCGTCCCCGCCGCCCCTCCCAAATCACTGAAACTAGAGAAAGGGCAGACAAACAGGTGCAAAGATCGGGTAAAAAAAACCCAAGTATGAGTTCCAGCTCTGCCTCATGTCAGTTACTTAAAATCAAACCCATCTATATTTCTAAATCACTCCTCAGTATTTTCATCTGAAAAATGGGAATTACAATGTAGATCTCAAAGTTTTGCTGGGAAGATTCAATGAAATAGTACAAGTGCAATTAGCTAACACAGGTAAGCTCTCCTCAGAAGTTAGTTTTCTCCCTTCCTGAGACTTCATCCAAAGTCTTTTGAATTGGTGCATCTTGGTGGCTCAGTTAAGCATCCGACTTTGGCTCAGATCATGATCTCATGGTTGGTGGGTTCAAGTGCCACGTTGGGCTCTGTGTTGACAGCTCAGAGCCTGGAGCCTGCTTCAGATTCTGTGTCTCTCTCTTTCTATCCCTCCTCCGCTCAAGCTCTCTCTCTTTCAAAATAAATAAATAATCATTTTTAAAAAAATGTCTTGTAAATCAAATCCCATTTCTCCATCAATATCCATGGTCATCTCATGATGAGCTATTATACCTTTATTTCTTAATGGGTTGTGGGTTGGCAGAAATGCTCAGTATTCTTTTTTCTTTTTTTTTTTTTTTTGAGAGAGAGAGAGAGAGTGCACAAGGGAGTGAGGGGCAGGAGAGAGAGATAGAGAGAAAAGCAGGGCTCACCCAATTCAGGGACTCGAACTCACAAACTGTGAGATCATGACCTGAGCCAAAGTCAGATGCTCAACCAACTGAGCCACCCAAGCACTCCCAGAAACCTTCAGCATTCTTGTTTTGCCAGCCCAAGGATATGTCAGACTGGATCAAGTTTTCATAAGACAGTCCACATGCCAAGCCTTGGAAAACCAAGAATATCATGAACACCATTGAATTATCTGATGCTCTTGCCTGATTACTATTTGGGAAGAATCCACCGTAGCCTTCTCTTCATCCATTTTATAGATCTATACCAAGAATCTCCTTCAGGAAGATCCTTACTAGTGAAGAAGGACCCCCTTCTCAAGCAGACCTAGAGACAGCAGAGTGTGTTTGGGGCTGGGTGGTACATCTGGTGTATAGGTTACAAGCTAAATTTGATGTCTGTTTTGAAGACTGACTTGTGACCAGAACACTGTTCTGGGTGCCAGTGAGAAAACCGATGAGTCATGGCCTGGGCCCACAAGTGCCCATGGTCTTTTGAAGGAGGGATTTGTGGTGTATGAGCAGAGATATAAATGCATTTGCTTACTATCCCTTTACTGAGAGAGGAATTAGGTGGGGAAATTCAATACACTGTGGCCAGAATGAGATGGAGAAGAGAGAAGGCAGAGAGGAGCTCTGATTGCTTTATTGATAATGACGAAGGACTTTGAGCATGTTGGGAAGGTGGTGAGTACTCAGCCTCCATGCCATTTGCTGTTGTTGACGTCCTGATTATGTTTTGAGGAAGTGCCTCTCCCTCTTGGGAACAGTTGAGCTTCCCAACAATTGCTATGAATGGGTACAGGTGTGCTGGGAGGTTGAGTCCCCCAGCCCCATTTGGGGTAGTGGCATGCAGCAGGAACTAACAACCATAAGTTTGTCTTATCCCCCCTCCCACATTCATGTCCTACAAATATCATTTTTATGTGTGTTGAGATGGGAGAAATTTTGAGAAACAATACAACAGAGCCTTGGGAGAATATTAATAAGGGTCTTTAGTCCTCCCCTGACCAACATGGAGGTACAAGACCCTACAGGACCCTATCAAAACCAATCAGCAAGTTCCTCCCTGGACCTTGATTCATAAGCAGAATGTCAGAGACTGAAAATGAGAGAACATTCTTTCCAGCAGCATCACTGACTTTTCCAAACCTGGGTTTTCAGCCTTTTCTCTCATAAACTCTCCTTGCTTCTTTCAATAGAGGAATCTGTTGCTCGAAACCAAGGATCGCTAACCAATACCATGGCTGCCGTGTGGGATGGTGTATGTTTTGTGTACATGCATGTGCATCTCCATGTAATAGTGTTTTGTGTAACTTAGGGTCCCAGTACCCTCTTATACCTGTGAAAGCTGACTTCTTTGCCCTGAATCCTGACCTGCTCCTCAGAGGTATGAAAGTTCATTTCTGAGTGCTGGGGAAGGTAGGAACAGGGCCCAGGAGAGGAGGGGAGCCAGGAATACATTTCGGGGGCTTGGGGGCTATGTTACCCAGCAGCACAAATCCCACACAAAGATCTTAAGCAGGTCTGCCCTTGGGATGGAAAGGGAACTTTTCTTTACCTGGGCCCAAGCCCCCTGTTGTTGGCTCCATGATGGAAGGTCAGGAAGTGTTTTCCACCGATCCTCAGAGAGGCTACTCAGCTCCAAGCAAACAGGGACAGGCTCAGCAAGGATGATATAAGTTGATGAGCAATATAGCTGGTATTTACTATTGAAAACACATAAGGGCAAATATTTGGCTAAGTGTTTATTTGCTAGTGGAACTTTTTAAATGGTTGAATGGAGCCCAAGTGTCAGCGTGGGGAGTTTGATTAAAAACAAACTGGGTAAGTGTTTCTCCACAGTTGTGAACTTGGAGAGTTGCTGTTTCTTTGGCTCTGGAATGTCCAGTGGGCTCTGTCCCTCGATTCCAGACAGCGGGCAGGGAGCCCCAGCCTGGCAGCAATTCCTGGCCTGCAGCTGATGAGGTCAAGACCTCATGTCCCCTCATCAAAGCAGGGTCCCACCACCCTTCGGGCCCAGTGCAGGGCACAAGGTGACATGGCTCGAAGCATGATCTGTTACCGAGGCTTAATCCCCTCATCCAGAAACCAGTTCATGAGGATGGCTCTGAGTATCACTCTGGGGATGACTAAGTGTTTGCAGATCCGTCTTTCTTTCTCTCTCTCTTGTTTTTTCTTTCTCCAAGTGACATTTAGTGCTTATGAAATGTATGTCTCTTGCTATTAACTCCGACCCACTGTGGGCAGAGAAGGGTGGGACAGTGCTTTGTTACAGGGTCTCCAGAGCCAGCATTTTCTCTCCCACACAGAAAAGCTCTGGCATCTGCTGAGTTCCTACACTGTGCCTGCTTCCATCCCTGGGTTTTCTTCCCTTCCTCATCTTGGGTCATCCTATGACTTATCATCCCCATTTTACAGGTGAGTAAACTGAGCTTCCATGGTGTGCCATGTTTTATCAGAAGCCATATTGTCAGAAGGTGGCAGAACAAGATTTTAGTCCGGATGTGTCAGGCTCCGAAACTCCACCTCTTTTCTATTTCCTCCTCCTTGCACCCTCTCATTTGGCCCCACAGCAGTTGTGCTGGATGTTCCAGAACATGGAAGGAAACAAGACTTGGGAACGTCAAGAGAGAAGTCCAACAGAGACAAACCCACCCCTCCAAACCCTTGGTCCCTGAGAGGAATGGTCATCCACAGGGCGAGAGGACCCCAAGGCTGGCTCTCTGAATAGCAAGCCCCAAAGTCCCAAGATACCTGAGAGGCACCATCAGGAGTCAGGCCACTGTTGTCATCCCCTTCTCAAATGTATTCTGCTTAGGGAAATGGATGAACAGAGAGGAGGAAACCTAGACCTTCAGAAATGTGCCTGTTACCTCCTGGAAACATTACCCCTCCCTCCCATATTCCTCCCTGTGCTTCAGAGGCCACAATTCTAGGTGCAGAGCCGACTAGACACATGACTGAGAACAATTATATCACCTCTCTGAGCCTCGGTGGTCCCATCTATAACATGGACATGATCATGCATCCATACACCATAACTGAATATTGAATAAGAGGACATCTACCAAGATAGCAACTAGCACTAAATAGTCACCTCCCAAAATATTACACCCCCTCCCCAGACCCCATCTCCTCTCACACACTTCCTCTGAATCTCATAGGTGAATGGCCTGATTCCTAAAAGAGAGGGGAAAGTCACACCTCTGGCCTAAGGCAGCTCCCCACCCCCACCGGACTGATTGAATAGTCAAAGCCAGTCCTTTACCCTCACAACTCTGCAAACTCAAGCAAACAAGACTGCTCACGATAGGCGGCCCTGGAGTTTGGCCAGATTCCTGAGGGTGAGAAAAAATATCACACTAAATCTCCAGGAGACAGTCCCCAGAGAGAAACTGTTCCCAGCAAGGAGACCCCTGCCTTGCACTGTGGGTCTGAACTGAGCCCCGTAGCAAGAAACTCCTTTAGGATGAGGGATGTTTGTCTCTGGGGACCTTGTCTCCTTACCACCGGCCCTGGAGGTGCCAAGGTGGCATTACTGTCCATCACACAAAAGGGGAAACTGAGGCTCAGAAAACGTGGGAAGATAGGCCAAGGTCATGCAACAGTTTGAGATAAATTCTCTCTCTCCCATGGCAGGAGGCAGATCCACATTTCAGGAGGGGGAGTTTGAGGAAGCATACTGGATATTGCAAAATAATATTATACTCAGAAAAAAATAGAAATCAGGTTTGTTTTAATTATACAAATTACTAAAAGTTAGACAAATGTTCAATTGGGCATGAGTTAAAAGAATATTAAGAAATATTCCCTTAGACAGGGAGGGTGACCAATCCAACCAGAATTATGTAAAAACCACCCTCCTTTTTTACAAAGAGAATACTTCCCCCTCTCCTCTCTTCTCTCCCTGTGCCCCCTCACATACACATAACATTGTCCAATTGTTTCAAATAAGAGAATGGGGTGAGTAAAACCATAGAAGTGAAATAATGGCTCACATCAGTATTTCTCCTAATACTTTTCTTTTATTTGAGCATCACTACATTCCTGAGCAGTTTTAAAGGTTTTGTTTTCCACAGGAAGAAAAAACAGAGAGATAAGGTAATTTTCCCAGGGTCACACAGCAACTTCATATCAGAAAGAAGATACTAGCCCAAGTGATCTCTAACATGAAAAGCTCATGCTTTTGTGGAGTTGTAATTTCCCTGTGCATTTGGCTGCAAGCCCTTGAACTTCCCAGAGGGGCGATGGCCAGATTTTGACCCCAGACCTTTTGGATCATCTACATTCTTAGCAGAAAGACATATTTGAAAGTGCAATTACACTGGTTTTATGTGTGTGTGTGTGTGTGTGTGTACATATGTATGCATATGCATACATATGTATATCAACATACATATATTTGTATGTATACCACATAGTTAAGTAATCTTATGTTATACACATATGCCTACATATATGTGTTTATGTATGTGAGTGTATAGAACACAACTCCTTTGGAATCCATGAGAAGGAGGAAAAAGAAACAGAGAATGCATAAGAGGAGGAAGAAGAGGGTGTGAAAGAGGAAGAAGAGATAAGGAGATAGAAAAAGGGAAATCAGAAGAAGAAGGATGAGTACATGAAAGAATTGGAAGAGAGGGGCACCTGGGTGGCTCAGTCAGTTAAGCATCCAACTTCGGCTCAGGTCACGATCTCGTGGATCGTGGGTTCGAGCCCCATGTCCAGCTCTGTGCTGACAGCTAGCTCAGAGCATGGAGCCTGCTTCAGATTCTAGATCTCCCTCTCTCTCTCTGACTCTCCCCTGCTGTCTCTCTCTCTCAGAAATAAATTTTTAAAAATATTAAAAATTGAAAAAAAAGAAAGAACTGGAAGAGAAAACAGAACGCGGGGATGAAGACATCTCCTCTCAACAAAATAAGTAGCCGTGGCACTCCCAGACCATTGACTTGCCAGAAATTCACAGGATGTCCCTCTACCCCAAGAAGTGTGTGTTCAGCCAGGGAGGACTCCTTGGAGCCCACTGTGCCTCCGTGGCCACACTCTGAGGCCCTTACTGGTGCCTGCCTGATGGGGCATTAGGGAAGAGCAGGCAGGTGGGCTGACGGAGCTAGGGGTGCACCAGGTCCAGCCCCGGGAACACTGAACAACTTCCTGCTCTCACCCTCCTTCCTGCAGCGGTTCAGGGAACCCTCCAACCCAGGCACCTGGTGGCCTCATGTGCAGGTGTCCACACGTCATCAGGTTTTCCCTGGAGCCTGGCCTGTGGTTGGCCTTCCCCTCCCACTCAGGCGCCCAGAGATGGAGACTGGCAACCTCACTGTGCCTTGGTTTCCTCATCTGTAGGCTGGCACAGTATGAACATCCACGTCATCAACAGTCACAAGGATTAAATGAATGTGCAGACACATCTTGGGTCTCAACAGCGACTAGCCATGGTTGTCCTGATTGCACCCTATGCTCTGGCTCACACAGCTAAGGCTTTCATTATGGAGTGAGGCTCCTGGACCGTCAGTCCAAGGGCTAACTGTGCACTGAAGACATGAAGACATGAAGTCTTAAGTTCAAGGAAGCCAAAAGTGGAATCTCTGGCATTTGGGAAACACCTATGGTAGAGAGATTGTATTCTTTCAGACGACGTTTGCTGCACACCTACTATGTGTGTGGTCCCATGCAAGTACTTGGCTGTGTAGTTATAGCCAAGGGACAAAAGAGGAGCCCTCAACACTCTCTCAAATATTTCCTCTTTCTTCCTTTTGAAAAATTATTTATCTATCTGTCTCCTAAATAAACTGTCAGTTTCTTGAGGACAGGGGCTCTGCCTGGCTCCTTCTTATTTCCCACAATGTTTGGCATGGAATAGATGCTTAATAAATGTATGGGCTATAATCCAACAAAAAAACAATGATTGCCCAAAAGCCCAGGCCTCCCAGTAGAGATGAGTAGGAGCCCCAGAATTCTCTGGTCACCATTAGAAGCTATAAGTAACATCTTCATCAAATTGAAAGAAATTAGAATGCGAAGGCCAAGAGATTGGACCTGGGCTCTCTGAGTCACAATGTGAACCAAGACAAGTGGCTATGAGTATCCAAGTTTATTCCCTCATCTCTTAAATGACAATATGCCCCCTACCTCCCTGAGTTGCTGGAGGGATGAAATCAGAGAATTAAATGATGGCACTCAGCCCATAGAATGGCTCAGGCACCCCTCTTGTCTGAGCCTTTCCTCCAGGTAGCAAAAGATTTGCAACAAACCCATCACAATCCAAGGACCCAGGTCACCCAAGGATTAACTAGTTTCATCCTACAAGACATAGAACATATATAATGTAACATTGTGCATCAATTATTCTTCAACTTCAAAAACATATATATATATGTATATGTACACATATATAATGCTCAGAATTCTTTGGGAACACTTTGTGAACGTATTATTTTACATCAATGGCATTGTCATAAAACAATAACAGGACTATGGTGGTTGCTTTATATATACGTTATATCACATTGGACCTTGATATCAGCTTTATGGAGTAGGTGTCCACAGCCCCATTTCCCAGATGAAGAGAAGGAACCCTTGAACACTCACCCAAATTTGCATGGCTCACGGGGAAGGAGCCAAGATGTGAACATCTCCCTGTGGATTGGTCTGATTCCAAAGTGTATTCTCTTTCTGCTCCACCCCATGGCCTCTGTCCATATATGTGGAAACAACTCGGTCCTTGTCAGAAGCCACAGTCAGAAGATGAGGGAAGAAACCAAGTGTTGGGTGGGGGGTATGTGTGGCGGTAGGGAGGCCGAGGATCCTTCTCCTTTCTGAACCGAGTAGAAACATTCCAATACCATTTTTCACTGTCTGTCCCATCCTAAGAATACAAAGGCCTCAGCCAAACCCCTAAATATTTAAAGAGTAACAGAACTCCAGATTAAATGAATATCCACGTTCAAACAGTAGCTGCAAAGGGGCAATTGCCAAGTTATTTCTACCCTCATGAGAAAGGAGAGAAAGCAAATATTAACCAGGACCTCAGTCTGGAGCACTGAAATCAGATCCCACCAGGGTAGTGCCATGCTGAGGAGCTTGAACACAATCACATCTTTCATGTCTCCACTCAAATCTGCCCCCTTTCACCCGGCTCTCGCCTAACGGCTTCCCTCCAGCGACAATGAATTGGTACCAAAGTGATCCGGACTGTTTTGACACCAAGCATCAATTCCACAACCTCGGTTTTTATCGACAAATCAATTATTCTAGCTCATTACAGCGCCCGAGGGAGTTTTCCCATCAGAAGGGAAACTTTCATTCACTCTGCCTTTCATTTGCCCAGGAAGGACTGACAAAGACGGAAGGCAGGAGGGAGCTATTAGAGAATGCCCCCATGTCCCCTCCCTGGGACAGAACCCAGGGAGATGGCGTGTCACCGAGCCAAGCATGCGGAGCTTCAGGAGGAGGGTTCGGGCTTCCTGGGAGCAGCCCCATGAGACTGCATCATCCTCATCTCAGAGGCACTGAGGGAGGGTGATGACAGGGAGGGAGAGAGTCGGAGGCAGGTTTGCACCGGGGTGGGGGGAGACCAAGCCACAGGTAACAGGAAGTGAGGTCACCAGCACTTCCCCTGAAATAAGCAGTCTCCAGAAACACTATATGAAGCCCATCGGACAGAGCACCTCTTATGTGCCGGGGCCAAGGCAGGTGCGTTATGTGCTCCCCTAAGCCCTCCGTGCAGAGTTTAATGCGACAGAGTTGCTGATCGTTAATTCCCTATCTGCAGCCCCTTTAAGGAGACCCCTGGGGAAAGTGACTGTGGCCTCGGTGCCAAGGGAAGTTGCTCTCCTGAGAAATCATTCCTTTTAAATACAAAAAAATGAATTTTGTAAATGATGTTTTCTGCTTCACTTAGGCCAACCAGAAGCTCAGAGACAAATTTGCCAATCGGTTTCTTTATAGTTTTTTTATGTTTTTATTTATTTCTGAGAGAGAGAGACAGCGTGAGCAGGGGCGGGCCAGAGAGAGAGTGAGATACAGAACGTGAAGCAGGCTCCAGGCTCTGAGCTAGCTGTCAGCACAGAGCCTGATGTGGGGTTCGAACCCACAAACCATGAGATCACGACCTGAGTGGAAGTCGGACGCTTAACCGACTGAGCCACCCAGGCGCCCCCCACCCCAACCAATTTTAATAACTGGGCTCTGCACAGTTGTGTACTAACACCGCCCTACCTTCATAATTCTGTTCAGCTCTGATTTTCTTTTTGCCACGATTTCTTTAATGTACTGTACTTCTCTTAGGGAGCAAGCAGTATTATATCCTTTCTGGAAAGAAAAGTATATGGGAACTCATCAGTCATCAAATACATAAATAAAATACAAAATTTGGTTTCACCCTCACAAAAGCCTATTGAGATAGTGATCATAGTCCTCCTATTTGGGATGAGGAAACTCAGGCCCCGAGAGCTTAAGTAACTTATCAAAGTCACGCAGCTAATGAGGAACATAATCAGGATGCCAACCCAAGTCTGCCTGACTTTAAAGCTCATGCTCTTTCCATTGTCGGGCCCCACCAGATATTCACCACCCCTATAAAGCTTCCCGCCACCCAGGAGCCCTCAAGACCTTCCAGAGTCCAAGAGTAGAGCCATAGAGCCAGCCATTGCTCCCATCTTCTCCTCTTTCACCCAGGATAGGATGAGAGGACACAGGTGCAGGCTCTATCTCCACGTCATCCTCCCCATCCCACGCCTGGCCAGTCCTAAGACAGCATGAGAAGGACTCAGTGCCCTCATTCCAGAGCCGTGTGTGCTGGGAGGGAAGACTCCTGCATGTGTTTCTGATTTGCATGCACCCCCCAAGCCCCCCTCCCACCCCCGGCTCCACAGAGCCATTCCAAGGCCAAGAAACCAGCCGTGAGAGGCTTTTTTTCATACTCCCTGCCTCTTCTCTCTTTTTCTCTCCCCCCCCCCCGCCCTCTTTCTTTCCCTCTCTCTCTCTCTGACAGATTTTCTCTTTGCATCTGAGAACCAACTCTGCCAAGTGAAAATGTAACTCAAACCTCAAAGGGCTCCGCAGCGGCTAGAAACTCACAAGGCACCATGGCCCCAGAGATGCCGGCTGTGTGACAGAACTCCCGCTGGGCGCGGCTCTCAGTCTGCCAGGAGGGGGGTGCTGCTGGGGGTCTGGGTATTTTTAGCTGAATGTATCTAAATGCCCTGTGCCTGACCACCTAGAGGTAGGGATGATTTCCCCACTTTACAGGTGAGGAAGTGAAGCTCTGAATCAAGAAGACTCTCATTGATTCAGTGCCTACTGTATGCTAGTGCCTTCCATCTGCAATTCACTCTGTCCTCACAGCCACCCAGGAGAGCAGGTGGGAGTCAGGCACCCTGAGGCTCTAGGAAGGAGGCTGCCATCTTCCTTTCACCACTCAGCTTGTAAGCGGTGAAGTGGAAAACTCAAACACAGGACCATGTGATTCCAAAGCCGTTTTTTCCCCACCGTGCAGAGGGACAGAGTCAAAAGGGAGCAGCACCTCTAGAAGAGCAGGCAGGGAAATGAGTACCCATACTTGCAACCACCCAGCTTCCTCCCTGAGCACCATCAATAAGCAAAAGATCTTCCAGGCAGAGCCTGTTGTCCACAGACGTGCCTGGGAGGAGTTGAGTGATCCCAGCAGGTGGGCTTATTCAGAAATGGCTTTCTCAAGGAGGCCAGTCCTGAGCTGGATCCTGAAGGATGGGGAGCAGCAGCAGCTGAAACACACTTCTACAGTGAGCATGTGCGTCCTTAGGTCCCTTTCCCTGAGCCCTACCTCCCCACCAAGACTAGCTACATCATTTGCCAGCACAGCACAAAATGAAAATATGAGGCCCCTTGTTCAAGAGCTATTCTTTGTAAGGTGACAACAGGACAGCATTAAAGCAAACTCCCTGTGCAGTTTTTCAGGTCACAGGCTCACAGAGCTAGCCCTCAAGTGACTCCTTTCTCTACCCAATTCAGATCATCTAGTTCCAGAAGCCCAGTGGGAGCTGCCTGGGCAAGCCTCAGTAGCCCCTATGTGGCCCAGGAAGAGCCGTCACCAGTGTCTCCTGATCCCTCATCCAGGCCAAATACGTCATTGCTGCAGGCAGCCCCCACCCCCAGTCTGGTCTCGAGCAGTCTTCATGAATACCTGCTGATTTCATTCCACTGAAGAATTAAGTGATGGTCATTCACAACCAAGTGTAAATAATTAGTACCTGTTTAATCTGTGACCTTCCCACAGAGATTTTTCATTTTCATAGAGATTAGAGCCTTAAGCTCATGAAAGACACTTCACTTGGTGGCCATCCAGTCACCCAGGAAAAATGGGGAGAGGGTGCTAGAGATAGCACCTTTGGGTGCTGCCCTCTACCTCTGGATCAGGGCTTTGGGTCAGGCGAATCCCAGAGGAGCCATGCATAGAGAGACTTGGTGCTGCATTTAGGGACTACTTGTAGCTTCTCACAGTGGCTCAAACAAGTTCTTAATTTTCATCATGTGGGACTCACTGGGTCAACTGACCACTGCACTCTCTATCAAAGTCAAGGTTTCCTCTGCAGGAAACTGGGTCTACTACAAGTTTGTTTTTTTCCTCCTAAACTCATGGTTGGAGTCAATTCTTTCCCAAAACAGGACCTGAAAAAGTAATTGAAGGAAAAGAAAATAGGATAAAGGGCAGGTGGGGGGGGGGGGGGGAAGGAAAGAAAGAAGAAAGAAAAAACATTGATTTGCTTTTAATTGATTATAGATTTCCTGAGAACAGGGACCATAGCTGTCTTGTTTCCCTGGAGCCTAAGGCAACCGAGGCAGTTCGCACAGTGCTTGGTATACTATAAGGGCTCAATAACTGTTACTGTTGGTTGGATGGATGGATGGTAGATGAATGGTTGGATGCATGAATACATGTGTAGATGGATGGACATATAACTGAGTGGATGAATGGATGGTGTATGAAGGGTAGATGATTGGTTGGATGCATGAATACATATGTAGGTGGATGGACATGCAACCAGGTGATAAATGGATGGTGGATGGATGGATGGATGGATGGATGGATAGTGGATAAATGGTTGGATGCATGAATACATGTGTAGGTGGATGGAATGTAGGTGAATGGATGGATGGATGAATTGATGGAGAGTGGATGGATGGATGGATGGATGAATGAAAGGGTGGTAAACAGCTGGAGAGATAGGTGTGTTAATGGATTGATGACTGGATACATGGCTTGGAGGGTGGGAGAAATGTTAGACCCTGTGTTGGATGCTTTTGTGCTTACGTCGTTTTTATTCTCCAAATGCTACCTTGAGTTCTCTTTGAACAAAGTGAAGGTTTAAACAAGCAAACTATCTCTCATCAGCCCTGTGAATTAAATTTTGTGCAAGATCACCTCCTGTCTATGGAGGAAGGGGCCAAGCTGGGATTCAGTCGACCTAAGTCAGTCCAAAACTCTCTCCACAGCAGTAGCATACTAAAGAGGCTGAGCATTTGCCCAGAGGACACCCTGCTTAACACTATTTTCTGCTTAACCTTAACCATAGCCCCTCAGCCCCATCCCCTGTTCTGCCTCAAGGGCATAGGCACATTCAACAACTTTTCTAACAGCATTCATTCAGGCTCCTTGATGCATCACATGTTTCTTTTATGGAATATTCCAGCCAACACTTCCTGTCTCTCAGAGATGAAATGACCAGGCTGGGTCAGGCGAGGCATGAAGTCCCTCTGACATGAAACCAAACTACACAAGGGCAATGTCCCAATGAGCCATCAGCTTAGCTTTCTGTAGCCCTGATGTTGCATTTGCACTTAGCATCTTGACCTCTCCCAGACCCTGCTCTAAGAGTAGTGCTCTTTTGGAGGTCAGGAGACTTAAGATAATTTGATGAAAGCTACCTACACCCCAAATGCACATAAACACAAAATTATATATACACAGACCCCCATTGAAAAACAGCTGATCTAATTCATTGTGTTGTGGGACTCACTGGACCATGTATGTCAACTCTTCATACTCTAGGTATCTGGCCTGTGAATTATCCAAAGTGGGTAATATTCCCATTTCTTTTTTCATTGTCAAAGTATTAAACAAGTCTCCACAATGTTCTGCAATCTAGTTCTATCCTCTGTGAGCGTGCTAGGCAGCTTCTAAGCTCCCAAAGTATTCATGCCTTGGTAAATTCCCTCCCCTTGAATGTGGGCTGGACCTAGTGACTTTCTTCGACAAGCAGAATTGGGATGTCCCTTCCAAGATTAGGTTACAAAAGATCCTGGCTTCTGTCTTGTTCACTCTCTTCTGCTTGCTTGATTGCTCACTCTTGTGGAGGCCAGCTGCCATATTATAAATTGCCCTAAGGGCAGCCTCTGGCCATCAGCCAGTGAGGAACTGTATCCTGCCAGCAACCTCCTGAGTGAGGCTGGAAGCAGATCCTCGCCTATTGAGCCTTGAGATGTCTATAACCCCAGCTTTACCCCCAGCACCAGAGACCCTGGGCCAAAGGACTCAGCTGAGCTACACCCAGACCCCTGCTCCACAGGAACCATGAGATAATAAATGTGTCTTGCTTTGACCACTAAGTTTAAGGATAATTTACACCTGCACAGATAACGAATACGGCTATCTGACATCCTATTGAAAGTTTACCCTTTGCCAATGGTTCCACGGGAAAAGAGATAAGATCCACTCCATATCCTCTAGATAGTCTCAATCTGTGAGTCATCTAGTAAAAACAGATCATCATAACTCAACTAAATAAATATCATAACAAAGTTGTTATACATTGACAGAGTAAACAAACAATAAAAACCCATTGGCCAAGGAAAGTCACATGGTCAAACCCAACAGGGTGGGGGAACTATACTCCACCCACTTTGGTGAGAACTGCAAAGTGCACAGCAAAACATGTAGATATAGGAAAGAGTTAGGAATTAGGGCCAAAAAAGCAATCTACTGCCAAGAAAAGACATGGGGGAATCTTAAATACATATTACTAAGTGAAAAAAGCCAATCCGAGAAGGCTACATACTGTCTGATTCCAACTATGTGACATTCTGGAAAGGCAAATACAGTAAAAGGATCAGTGGTAGCCAAAGGCTGAGGGGGAGGGGGAGGGTTCTGCTCATGTAGGCAGAGCACAGAGGGTTTTTAGGACAGTGAAACAACTCAGTATGATACCATAATGATGGATACATGTCATTATGCAGTTGTCCAAACCCATAGAATGTACAAGAGGGAGCCCTAATGCAAACTATGGACTTTGGGTGATGATGGGTGTGTCCTCACAGGCTCATCAGTTGCAACATATGTGCCACTCTGGTGCAGGACGTTGATAATGGCAGAGGTTGGGGGGAGCCAGGGGGCATATGGGAAATCTCTTTACCTTCTGTTCAATTTTGCTGTGAACCCAAAACTGCTCTAAAAAATAAAATCTATTTTAAAAACACAAACTACTATAAAGAACTATAGCAGTTAAGAAAAAAATACATCTAAATGTATGCATACAAAAGACTGGATGGGGCGCTTGGGTAGCTCTGTCGGCTGAGTGTCCGATGTCAGCTCAGGTCATGATCTCCCAATTCGTGAGTTCAAGCACTCCATCGGGCTCACTGCTGTCAGTACAAAGCCTGCTTCAGATCCTCTGTCCTCCTCTCTCTGCCCCTCCCCTGCTCTCTCTCTCTCTCTCTCTCTCTCTCTCTCTCTCAAATAAATAAACATTAAACAAAATCTTTTAAAAAGAGAGAGAGAGACTGGAAGGAAATGTATCAAATGTTAACAGTGGATGATGGTGGATTGCACGTGTTTATTTCCCTCTTTGTATTTTTTCCATCTCCAAATACTCTACAGTGAACATGTTTACATTTAAAATAAGAAGGAAAATGTTACAAGATATATGAAAAGGGCTCGTGGAGCATGAAGGGAGAAATGCTCTCTGGCTGAGAGAGCCCAAGGAGGTACCTAAAGGCTGACAATACAGGGCTGGCACAGAAAAGCACAAAGTCCTTCCGCCAAGAGGAAGCATAATAAGAGCATTTTAGTCTTTTATTTTTTAATAAGAACGTTTTAGGTCCAGAAAACAGAATAAGCCCACTAATCCCAGAGAAGGACTTGCCTTAGAGCTGCTACGACAGTAAGTGCATCTTACGCGTTCAGCTGTACAGCCAGGCCCTGGTGCACTGACAGGTAAGGGAAAGCCCACCGTGGGGAGAGCAGAGTCCAGAGGAAATGGGGATTATTTAGGGAGTCTAAAATGGCAGAGGTCAAAGGGACTTTTGAAAGCAGATCGGCCCCTTCATTTTAATGACCTAAAAAAAATAACAATTTCATGTGGTTCAACCTAATACCAAGAGGGTACCTGAACCCAAAGAGGGAAAGTGCTCTCCCCAGGGTCACAGAGACAGGGAGTATCAAAGCCAGCATACATCCAGTGCCATTTCAGGAGCAAAAATAAGACATACAACAGTTCTGAGTTTCCTCCATGAGTTGTTTAGACATGGGTGGATTTGTCAAGGAGCTTCTCAGCTCTTCAGAAATGCTGACTTGGGGGTTCTTACTGTGCGTACTTGGGGTTCCTACTGTGGGTGGCAGGAGGTGGGGCAGAGGGGACTAGGAGGTGGGTACTAGGTAGACATCAAGGGGCCCTGAAGCTCAGGGGTGGCTCTGCTGAACCACTTTTTGTATTGCATTTAGAAAACACAGGTTTTTATAAGAAAAAAAGGGGCAAATCCATCCCTATGCAGGGGGGATTTGGGAGCAAGATTTAGCCTCCTAAGAGGGTTCACAAGGTTATACTTAGTCTCTCTCTCTCTCTCTCTCTCTCTCTTACACACACACACACACACACACACACCCTACTCTCATTTCGTATCAAGCACCAGGTTGAGTAGGTCAGAAAGGAATGGTACCATTGTTCCCTGTTTATGCCCGTTTTTCAAGAGACTGCCCCAGAAAGTCACTTCTCTACCCTTCCCCTACCTGAAAATGAGATTAGAACTTGCCCTTGATTTTCCCCAGGACCAGTCCAGCTCAGAATGCTCACAGCAGGGCCATTCAATGCGCACTAATCATTTCTTCCTATCTCCCCATGAGATTAGAATACTCTGGGCTCTGGCTCCTGGTACAGCCTGACTGTGTTAGGCCCCGACACTCCCCGGCCACTGCGAAATACCCTGGAAAAAACCAGCCCTGGAAGAAAAGACCTCCTTATGGAGCCGCAGCCTCAAACTCTGCTCTCCCCAAAGTGCTTGGCAGAGGTGGGGGCAGGGAGCATGGGAACTGAGCCGCCATGGAAGGAGAGTGTGCACATTTCAGGAGACCTCTGCCTCAGTGGGTGAGGCCCTCAAAAATTCCTTTTCCTCCTCGGCAGGTCCCCAGGCCAGGACCCAACAATGCCCCAGTCCCTCAGGAGCCTCAATTACCAAGTCTCCAAGCCTCTCCTGAAGGTGAGCTTCTCAGTTTCACCTCCTGATCACCCAGCAAGGGGAGACTGCCCACCTGGAGTGACCTTCAACCGAGCTCCAGGCCTGGGACCTACTTGCCTCTCTCTCTTCCTTGCTCTTGTTTCCACCAAACAGAGCTCCTCCAGAATGTGGCCTGTAGCACAAAAGCCTCAGAGGAGACACTGCTTCTCTAACTCTTTCCAGCTGTCAAAGAGGCCAGCTAAGAATAACCACACCCAAAATAGCACTTGGGATGATTTAGGTGTGGCCCAGCCCAGAGGCAGGTGGATGCACTAGATGACCTTTAGGAGTTCCTTCTACTCCTTGGACACCCCATTCATTCAACAAAAAATATACAGAACACCTACTATGTGCTGAGCTCCATGATAGGTCCTGGGGATGCAATGATTAACTAAGTACGTGACTCTCATTCTCATAGAGGCCTGAGCTTAGTGAATTACTCACAGCCCACCTCTGCCTCCACCACCTTTCCTGCCCCAGGTGGGTCAGTGGGTTCTGCCTCTGTGCAACGGCACCATGTTCAGACCTCTGGCCTAGCTTGCATATAGTGTGTTGTATTCTTACCCATCTCTTCAGTTGCTTCCTTACTAAATTCTGAATTCTAGGGACAAGAATTTCTATTTCCCCAGAACTTAGCACATTGCTTGGCCCACTGTAGGTGCAGAATAAAGATTCATTGAACAGATGGATGATGCCATGAAGTGGATGCATACATGCAGGCAGGCATGGACATAGATCGATGGGTCAAGTTCTTTATGGCAATATTGGCTAGTAGGTATTTTCTTCCATCTGCTTCTTTCTTTAGACCCCAGTTGGTTTGGCTCTACTACATCAATGTGGGCCATACTGAAATTAAATATAAGACATAGAAAGTGAACACTTGAGGGAATAAGGATGACAAATATATGACATTCATGCTGATGCTTCTTATTCCCACACCAGTGGCCTCTCTCCTGCTAAATCCAGGCATGGCCTCAGAGTCAGTCCTTCTCAAACAGTAGCTAGGAAATTTGCAGCCAGCCATTGGAGGTGTTATGTATGTCAAGGCTTATTTGCCGTCCATAAACTGGAAGATCAAGTGTGGCAAGGAGAAGCAGGGAGTCGTTCTGATAGATCGTTGAGAGCAAATGTGAATTAAGTGTGAAGCTTCTCAAAGTTTCATGATGAATAGGCCAGTCCTATTGTAACTCACACCAAGCAGCACTTACAGAATATATTCACATTTTCATTCAGATGCTAGTTAGTGATTTTGTTCTTTATGTCAATTGCTGAATTGTTTACTCATCCCCCTTAAGAGACCCCTGAAATTCCCAAGTGCCCCCTGGGAATCCCAGAATTTCCAAAGCCAGGCCTAGAGAGGATCAAACTTGACTCATACCACCATCTTGCCCAGAATCTCCAGTGTCTCCATCACTGCTGTGATAAAACCCCAGCTCCCTCACAGAGCTTTCCAGTCCCTCCATAAAACTCAAGCATGGTCACAGTGGGTTCCCTATCCAAGTGCTGCCTCCCACTGCTGGGACTTCACCTTCACTCTCTCCTTCCCTGAGAATTCGCATTCTCCCACCTCCACCTCGTTCAAATCTGCCCATTCTTGTGATGACGTGGGAAAAACACTTGTGGCTGCTCTGTTTTTAACAATGAATGCAAGAGTGTATGCTTACCATGATAACATGATAAGACAACAACAGCTATGGAGTAGATGTGCCCAAGGGAAAGGCTGGGTAAGAATCCAGCGAAATGCCAATAAAGGTTATGTTGATGGTGTGGAACTGTAAGTAATAATACTTCCTTTTTCTTGTGTTTTCTAAAGGGTTTCTAATGTAGGTCTGTTGCGTTTATAATGAGATGAACCCACATCTACTATTGAGTGGGAATTGAGCTATTTTTAACCCATACACCTGTATCACGACCTTTTCAAATGCTATCACCTCCAAGATGCCTTCCCTAACTACCCAACTGGACTGTCCTGAGAAGACACTCTACCTTCCCCCTCTGTGAGCCCTCTATAGCCTTTCATTACCACCTCTATGAGAGGAGTTATCAGGACCTATACTGAATTATAGATGATTGCATACAAGCCTCTCCAGGTTTATGATGGAAGAATGTTATTTCTGAATCAATAAATAAAAGAATGGTCATGTTTTCAGCCTGATCCATGACACGTATCAGCCTGATCGTATGACATGATACGACATAACATGGAATAAATTATTACATCCTCATTACTACTTTCAGCCTTCTTATGTGACCCTTTTCAACTGCCCATCCCTTCCAGATGATTCTAAATCCCAGGCAATTGTTTGCAAGCATTTATGAAACCAAAAGGTACGGCCTTCAAGGTGAGATCTTCTAACACACATTGACCTTTAAAACAAGTAAAATTAACCGCTTGGGTAATTAATTTGTGGGAAATATGAAAACCCACTCTTAGTTGCAAGCCACACACTTCCCTGTGGGATGTAAGCATTCAGCCAGTTGGACGAAGAATTTGGTGTGCCAGTGCTACCAGCAGCAGTGAGGGAATGGGCCTTTGCTCCCAGCTGATACTGTGCAGAATCACCCATCAGTCTCGCACAGGTACAGCATAATTGGTGGAGGATTATTTGTTTGAACTTGCAAAATGGATTTCTTAAATGTTTGAGCTGGTGCTAGAAGTGTTTTCAAAGTGCCTGCATACTCATCTTAAACACACACATTATTAAGGGATTTTATTTGACATTTAACAATTTTGTATATTAATATTCCCCTCTTTCCCCTCAATGGCCTAATCCGTCTAAATCCACAGCATCAAAAGTCATTACACAAAAAGAACAAGATGTTGCCAGAGCCACTGTGGCCCGGCATTGAATTTGTGTGAGCTGAGATGATTCAGGCAGATTTATATCCTGTTATTTCCTGAACTCGGAGAAAGCCTCACAGGTTCAAGACTTTGAAAGCATTTGTCTCTGAGGAATCCCACTTCATCACTTTGAAAGGGATGGTGTTTCTGCCATCTGCTCGAGCAGCAATGCCTTCCTGAGAAGAAGCCACAATCTCTCTCTCCCTCTCTCCCCCTCTCCCCCTCTTCCTCTCCCTCTCCTCTCTCCTTTTACCGCTTCCTTTCCTTCTCTCTTTAGCTGGATAAGTGAACCAACTCCAGGGTGAATTCCAAGGCCCATGGCTGCTGAGAAAAGGGAACCTTTACTTAATCCTCCTTCCCTGGTAAATTCTCTTCTACCTCTTTCCCGGGATCCCATGACAGGGAAAGATACTTGCAGAGAGTACCAGTGGCACTTGAGATTCTGCAATTATTACTTTGTTCTTCTCACTAGCAAATGACATAAAAATGTTGGGCTAGAGTAATGGTTTTTAATCATTTTTGAGTCATACCATACTCATTTAAAAATCTGATGAAAGCTAGAGAAATGTTCTCTCCCTAGAGAAAATTAGGTATGTGTCCACACGAAACATTCTGCTTGAAAATATAGAGAGTTCTGGGTCACCTGGGTGACTCAGTCGGTTAAGCTTCCGACTTTGGTTCACATGATCTCGAGGTTCATGGCTTTGAGCCCCACGTTGGGCTCTGTGCTAACAGCTCAGAGCCTAGAGCCTGCTTCGTATTCTGTGTCTCCCTCTCTCTCTGCCCTTCCACCATTCATGCTCTGTCTCTCCCTCTCTCAAAAATAAATAATAAAGCATTAAAAAAAAAAAAAAAGAAAACAAAACACGGGCAGTTCACATGGTGAACTCCATGGGTTTCCCAAGGGTCTATGAAAGCTTAATGAACAAACACTACATAATGAACATGGGATGACCCTTTGGTTTACAAAGCATTTTCACATCTTTTTCTCCTCAGACAATTTAGGAAGTCAGGTACCCATGTCACTCACACTAAAAAGTATTGTCGGCATGGCTCCTAAGACACCTATTTTGACTTTCTGCTCTCAGATCTTCATTTGCATCCACTCCTAACAGAAAACTTCACTTTGAAGATTCAGATTCTATTTTTTATGTTCTCCAAACTAATTTGTTAACATTAATTTCTTTCTTATTTTCTATAAATACGGGAAGATCATGGATTGGATTCCAAAGGTCTCCCTGAAATCTAGAGGCTGCCTCCTCTGGATGTCGCTACCTCGTGCTCCTGCCCTTGGCTTCTCCACCTGAAGCAGTGGCTGGACAACACCTGTCTCACGCTGGTCCAGGGAGTCCATAAGTCACGCTGGGCTCCTCATCCGAGCCATGCCTCCCAGTGGGACATGTCAATATCTCTGAATACATTTCAAGTGACTGTTTCCTTGACACAAACTACAAAGGGTCGAACCTCCAAAATCTTGCAGACTGGCAGTACGAAGCAGACGATAGAGTGAGAAAGGGCTGAGGGAGGCACCTCTCATAAAAAGGTTTCTTGACTACTGAGATAATGAGTTCGTGCCTATCCTGATGTTAGTTTCCCAGCCATCTACCTCTGAGTGGGAGACCACGAGACCAAAGAAACCCAGCTGTTTGATCAGATATCCTGAGTTATCAATAAACTCTCAGAACAAAAGCATGGGTGCGGTTACAGGCTAAGCGCAAAGCTTGCTGGAATCCAGGCCTCTTGCCGCCTGGAGAAACCGACTGGCCCACCACTTAGACATTGCCTGACACCTTTGCTCAAAGTAGCTACCCATCCCTTCCTCACTGCATCCCTGCCTTCCGCCCAGTTGGGCTGTTGGCAGTCATGGTCAGGGCTGAGATGACAAGTTGGCATGGCAGACAGCTTAAACGTCTCCTGGCATCTTCGTCCCCAGTCTAAGAGGGAGCAAGCAGGGCCACAGCTAGCTTGTCCAGCAGGGCTGTGTGACTCGGAATAAGACGCCCTCTCTGGGAAGACTGCTTGGAAGCAGCAGTTCCCCGAGGTTGGCACAGCCCTGTGAGCACAAGACTTGTCAATCAGAAGAAGGACTGGGTTTCATCTCTTGCTCTGCCCTAGATCTGGTGCTTTTGATTGGTAAATAGACTGAGTATTCCCAGAGCAAGCCTCCCCTCAGGCCTCAGACCTTCTTCTTACCAAGGACTTAGGTTGAGAACATAGAGGTTAGAAACCCCAAACAAGGAGGAAGGCAAATGGCCCTTCTCATCAGCACTGCTCCTACTGACTGTCATCTATTTAATTAACAAATACTTAAAGAGCCCATTCTATAGGCCAATTCCATACACAAGGTGAATTGCCTAAGGATTTGACTGGCTTCTTACAAAATTTCAGCAAGATAGCAATTATTATTCCCATTTTACAGGGAAGGAAACTGAGGCTCAGAGAGACTAAGTTATTTGCTGAACCTGATACAGCTGATGAATGGCACAGCTAGGATGCAGACTCACTTGTGCCTGAATCCAAGTCTCACCAGGCCCATCCAATGCCATCAAGTCAGTGGTTGTCAAACCCAGATGCATGTTAGAATCTCTGACAGAGCTTTAAAATCACACCAATACCTGGACCTCACCCCAGACAGTCAGACTGAATTGGTCTAGGGTGGGGTCAAGCACCAGGGTTCTTGCTGTTGCTGTTATCTCAATCTTCTCTGGTGATTCTAATCTCCACCAAGGTTTAAGAACGACAGACTTAAGTGAATTACTGATCCTGCTCAGACTCAACCCATTTCTACCCAAATATCCGAAGAGACAGATGGTCAACCAGAGCGTGAGATTCCATATGGTATCAGACAATATTCCCATTTCCGAAATGTAACTCCACTCTCTACCACTCCTTCAGACCTTGAACTTTTCCAGTGTTCCCCTTCTTAATATTAGATAATACTTGCTATCCTGTTGCATCTTGGTGGGGACTAGCTGCAACTAGCTAATATCAAGAATGGGGTATTGGGAAGGGAGCTAGTGGGGTGGGAAAACCCAGGAATAAGAAAAGTCATGGTAGAGAAGATAGGTTAAATAATAAAATAACAATAATAATAATAATAATAATAATAGTAATATATGTGTATGTAACCTATGCTGAGTGCTTACTACATTCCTGGTCCTCTTCCAAACACTTTACAATCATTAACTCAACAATCCTATGAGATAAGTGTGCTGACCTCCCCTATTTTACAAATAAGGTAGAGAAAGTTTGCTAGGGGTGTCTGGGTGGCTCAGCTGGTTAAGTGTCCAACTCTTGATTTCAGCTCAGGTCATGATCTCATGGTCGTGGGATTAAGTCCCACATCAGGCTCCATGCTGAGCTTTGAGCCTACTTAATTCTCTCTCTCTCTCTCTCTCTCTCTCTCTCTCCCTCTCTCCCCTCCCTCCCTTTCTCTCAAAAAAAAAAAAAATATTTTATTTTTTAAATAAAATAGATTACCCATATAGACAGCCTGGCTCCACAGTACATGCCCTTCACTTTGTCTGCTTGACAGTTTTCTTCAAACTGGGTCTGACTGGGGCTTCCCTGCTCCCTCAGAGTCTTGCTGTGGAGGGCCCCTGGAGCATTACTTCAGCCTCCTTTATGTGCAGTTGCTTACCTGTGTGGCTCTACTCTGCCTAGCCCAGTGTAGCTGGGGCACATTCACAGTGTAGGGGCAGGGAAAGAGCCATACCTTGCTGGTCACAAGGGTCTCATCACAAGCTACTAAGTAGCTGTAAATCAAGTTATGTTCTTCTCTGGGCTTAAGTTCCCTTCTAAAGTGAAGGCTTTAGATTGAATCATCTATAAAGCCTCTAAGAAGTCCTGCAATGAAGAAATCAGATCCACTGGGGTTTCCTAAATTAATATGACCACTGTGGTAGATTGCATCATGCTCCCAATTCTTCACTCCTCTTTGTATCCACCCTCTTTACTGTGACTTTGCAATTCTGGCCACTAGAGGTGGCATACATTTCCTTGCCTCATTAACATTGAGTTTGACCATGGGACTTGGTCTGGCCAATGAGATGTTAATGGCCATGATGCAAGAAAAGACTCAAAGTACATTTATGTAGGCAAGCTTGCCCTTTTGTTCTTCAATCTCCAACAGAAGACCGTGCCCTAGGTCACCTTCTGATCCTAAGACAATCAAAGGCTTGTGGAGCAGAGGCACTCCAGTAACCCTTTGAGCAAAATAAATATCTAATAATAAGCATTACTGTTAATGGAGGAATTTGGGGCGGGTTTGTTACTCGGCATTAGTGAAGCAATAACTGACTCCTATAACTACCAACCATTTTTTAGTTAACATTCATTATATCTCCAGTTTAATTAATGTTCCAAGAAATATACTTTAAGAAGTGCTTCTCTAGGCATAGCTGAAGTAAGCCAGCTTTCCCAACTTTATGTGCCTTCCCGAGCTTCAACGTGCAGAGGGCATGCTCTGTATTTATAGACATTGCATCTCCTTGCACAAACTATAAGCTCCTCAAAGGCAGGAGCTTCTCACCATCATCTTTCTGCCCCCTGTGCAAAACACAGAGCCCAGCACACTACAGATGTTCGGTCAAAGTTGGCTAAATGAACCCATGGAACTGGAGGCCTTATCATACTTATAACTTGGGCCTCTGTTTTTTTGGAGGAATGCAGATGAGATGATGTCTAAGTATCCTTCTGTATTCAACATTTTAGAGTCAATAAACCATCCGTGGGGACTGGGAGCCAGTGCAATATTCCGTGCCAACTTCCCCATGCCCATTCTTGATTTCTTGTCTCATTTCAACAATTAATTCTGCTACCGTGTACTGTGCACTTATGAAATGCTAACTGTTTGATGGTACAAGGCTGAGCAGGACACACTCTCCACTGGAGGACCTCAGACTGACTGACACTGAGATTTGAAGTTCACAGTCTTTGTACAGAGACATGCACCCAAGGGTAGGTCACCTAAGGTTTCTAACAGGAGGTGGCATGGTCAAACCAAACTTTGGTGGGTCTCTGGGGCACTGTTTCCTGCTCTCTCTTCCAGAGTCCAGATCATAAGCCATCCCGCCTTCAATGTAAATCAAAGAGAGTCAGTCCCTTACTGGCATTGAGTTTCTAACTAATTAAGCATCCCCTTCCCTCCCAGGCAACTCTGAAGATTTCTCAGGCAAATTTGGGGATTTCCTAGAGGGGGCCATGCTCCTATCACTTGAGCAATAGCCTTTCCTGCCCTCTAGTGGCTACTGGGTAACTTGACATCCTGGAGGAGCAAGGTAACTCCCCTGGGCCTATAAAGTGAGCCGGTCATGCTAAACACAGTCCTCCGGGAAAGCAATTTGGCAATAAGTATCAAAAGCCATAAACACAGTCCTACCCTTTAACCCAGTAATTCCACTTCTGGGACTCTATTCCAAGGTGATAATCCAAAAATAGGGGGAAAGTCTGTTAGCACAGTGATGTTCATTGCCTCATTGTTTATAATACCCAAAATTAGTAAATATCCTAATTGATCAAAAATAGCAGAGTAATTAAGCAAATTATGACAAAAGAGTAAGTATGGTGAGGTCACTTCAAATGATGAGAAGCAGCATGGTAAAAAGAAAAAAAAGCAGGAATATGGATATTGAAATCAGAGGGACCGATCTAGTCTCCATCGGCTGGTTATTGCTGACAAGCTACTTCAGCTCTCCGAGCCTCAGTTTCTCAAACTGTAACATGTCACTGATGACAACCATCTAGCAAATTAGAAAGATTAGATGAGAGCCCTGGGCACCATGTCTGGCACACAGCAAGACACGCAACAGTAAGTGTTGTTACCATTATTTTTATTATTATTACTAACGTGTGAAATTATGTCACAATCAGGAAAGTGAATCTGAAATCATAGTAAACAACAACAAAAAAAATCAAAAGCAGAACACAAAATTGCGTGTTTCTTATCATGGTGGTTTTGGAAAGAATGAATGAAGGGAGGGAGGAAGGATGAGAGGGAGGAAGGAAAACAAGAAGAACGTTTTGGGAAGATATACATTAAATGCCGTCAATGGGGTTTTTCTGCATTTTTTTTCAGTGAACATTTCTTGAGTGGGATGTGCTCAGAACTGAGTGTGCATTTGAGATGGAAGGATTGAAGAAGGCACCTTAAGGAGTTCATGGCTCACAAGACAAGACAGTTCAGTCAACAGACAGCATGAACAAAAGGAAAGGAGGTCTGTGGGGAGGACTCAGGAAAGCTTACCTGAAAGAAGTGGTACCTTGGAGCTGACTTTCCAAGAGAGGAGAAAATGTTCCCCAACCTTCCAAGAGCACTGGCATCTTCTTTGGGGGAGTTTAATTTCATAACACTTGTCCAACTCCCCTCCAGGTGATGTGTTTGGAAGTGACTGAGGTAGAGAGCTGAGGGAAGGTCAGCTGAGACAGAGGGTGCTGGCTTCCACACAGTACGCCCAAGTTAACCCTGCATGAGCCTACCTTCCTATAGAGAGAGCCGACCAGACTGAAAGAGACAGAGCTAGTCACTTGTCAAGTTAGCAGCCACATGAGTGGCTAGAGGCCAATTTCATTTCTCTCACCATCTTAGCTACTTAGAATTGTCCAGAGAGAATCACAAGTGTCAACTAAGCTTTTACATAGGTAATAAGGTTTTCGTTCCCTGGCTGTCCTAACAATAAGGGAAGAACCCTGCAAGCCTCTCTCACTCTACTCTAAATAGAATAGATGCACCTGGTGTGTACAACATCTCCAGCCTGGAATGTCCTGAAGCCAGGACACTCTCCCTGGCTCTCGCTCAGCAAGGCGGCAGCCTCATCCAACTGCCCTCCCCAGGCCAAGAGGTCAGAGTCCCAGTGCTCTCACAAATTGCTCTCATTCTCTTCTATTCCCATTTGACCTCTCAGTTTCCAGGTCATAAGGATAGGACCAGATGATTAGGGGTGCTCAGAGAATCCAGACATTATTGAAACTGTCCGTCTCATTCCTTGGAGAACTCCCTCATTACCCCCCAAATCCTTTCTGTCCACCTCAGAGAAGTAGTTCACTATTCCAGTCCCTATTGCTGCTTAACAAAGCTTAGTTGTATTTTTAAAATTCAGTGGGTTTATTCTACTCCTGGATTCTCTCAATCAGAAATTTAAAATGGGTACAGGGGAGCAGCTGACTCTGCTACATCCAAGCAGAGTCATCCAAGGCCCCAGCTGGGAGGATTTATACTGGAGCTACATGCAGGCTGGGACCATACCCATCTGGAGGCTCACTCATTCACATGTCTGATACTTGATACCAGCTGTAGGCTGGGACCTCAGCAGCAACTGTCAGCAGCAACACCCCACACATGGTCTCTCGGCGTGGCTGCTTGAACTTCCTCACAGCATGGAGGCTGGGTCCAAAAGCAAGCCTTCTAAAAGAACCAAGCCTTGAAAGTCACATACCCATGACATCTGCCATAGTCATGACCCTCCCAGGTTCAAGAGGAGGGAACATAGACCCAGCCTCTTGATGGAAGAAGCATCGGTCACATTACAAGACCAGCATTTGGGATGGGAGATGCAACCATTTTTGGAAAATGAAATGTTATCATGCGCTCCCTTTCCAGTGGAATCATTGAGAAGAGGTATCTTTTCTAGCCTTATATTTTATGTGGGGGACCCAAGACAGAGTTATCTTGAAGCCACTGCTACCATGGAGAGTGAACCACTCTTCTTTTCTTCCTTCTTTCAGCTCCCATCCCCAGAAGATTTTGGAACTTCTTCCAAGGGAACCAAGTCAGAAGCTTGAGTACCACCAGCACCTCCAAACTGACCCTAAGAGTCATCCACACTTAGGGTCAAGGGTGCAAGTTAGGACACCCTCTCCCGTCAGCCTGCTTTTTTACCACATCCAGCACAATGTCTTAGAACAAAGTGACTTTTTAAATCAATAGCCAAGAGGCTAATTGTCAGTCCTAAAATGTTTAGTCATGCAAGCCTTTCCTATCCAGACCAAACAAAAGACTGGTAAACTCACCTGACCAGGCTCCTGATGCACACCAGTATGCATGAGTTTTCTGAAGCTTAAGCCTGCACAACAGGCATTAAGTGAGAAGACAAAATCTCTGCGGATGTGCTGACACAAAACCCTAACAATAGTGTTGGTACGTATTACTCTGGAATCCCAAATTGGGAAGGAGTTATTTGACGCATACAAGCAGGCCCCATTTTAAGAAAGCTCTGTTTGCAATAATCCGAGGCTTAACAATAAATTTTTTAAATGCAAGAGTACTTCCTCATTTTCTATCAGATGATGCTTTTATTCAAGGAATTTCCTTGATGGGTTTAAGTGTTGGTTTATAGATTGGCAGCAATGAAGAGGCAGAAAAATATAAAACTAAGGATGGGCCCGCAGCCAATCACAAATCAAGACAAACTTCTAAAGCTGTAACATTCAGCACAATGGGAGCAGGATTTGCTTTTCACACGTGCACATACACTTTAAATGACAAACAGGAATCCGCGCATTACACAAAGTCAAGTATTCCTATGACGTGGACCTGAGGCTGGATTCCAGAATCAAGGAGTACCGTGAACAAATGCCCAGGGACAACAAAATAAGGATGGCATGTTTATGGGATGTGGAGGAGACAGGCATGCCTGGAGAAGAGGCTGTGTGTCAGGCAGCAGAAGAAAATGAAATCAGCCTGGCAGGGTGGGGCGATTTTAGCAGGCTTTGAAAACTAAGCTGAGGCTTTTGAACTTGAATTTGGGGGAAACAAAGAACTTCCAAAGGTTCTTCCTCCAATAGTGGCATGATCAGAGAGGATTTTTAGGAAGATTAATCTGGTCGGGTGGGGTGGTGGGTCTGAGGATGAAGTGCAGTCATGGACAGCAGCTGGAGGGGGATAGAGTTTGCCACAGCCTTGAAGCTCCGAGGGAAAGAGGACCTGAACCAGAGAGAGGCAGGAGGGCCTGATGGTCTATTTCAAAGACATTTCTGAAGGAAGATAGCACATATCCATCAAGGTTCAGATTTTACCCCAAGTCTGCCACTGTTCCTTGCTAAATTCTCGTTGGAGCAGTGGCACTCCCAAACTATGTCTTCAAAGTCTCTTCTTGGCTCTGAAGTCCTTCAGCTTTTCACCTCCTAAAAATCCATGTTACCAGACTGGGAGGTAGGGTGCATTCAATCCCAGGTGGTTCAAAATGCAATCAACGACTAATGAGGACTAGTCAATTTTTAAAAACAAACCTATGGGTCCTTAAGCCTCCAAGAGCAGGGTCACCTTTTGAACTTGGACCCTAAGGAGACCATGTGCCAATGATACACCGAAGAATCAAGTTCCCATACTTCTTTGGAGACTATCTTCAGAGCTTGCAATATATCTCTTTTAAATTTGATGATGTCTTCTTTTGATGATATAATTACATTTTTTAAAGATAAATTACATAGGTCAAGTCTGATAGAGAATAAGATGATCACTCAAGCTGGGTAATGGCTTATTGGTTTAAAAACAAACAAAACAGGTAAGACTTCAAAGAAATGGAATAAGATAAAGTGAGTGAATTTGTTTTCTTATTATTTTTATAATTTTTGTATATCTATAGTAATACCCCACTCTTTATTTGTGTTATTTATCTGTGTCTTTGCTCACTTTGTCTTAAGCAATATCACCAGTTTGTCTTCATTTGAAGTCTTTTCAAAGATCTCACTTGGAGGGGCAGGGGACAAAAACGAAAAAAAAGAAAAAACACAATTGATCTCCTTGTGCAATTTGTAAACTGGCTGAATAGGAAATTTCCAGAAAGAAGTTACACAAAAAGGTTTTGAGTAAGGGTAGTAGCTCAGTTTGGCTAACATTAAGTAGCCATATCTGCAAAGATCTGTTGTTGTTTTATTCAACAGGACTGGGACACGGGTAAAAATTAACAGGAGGCTCCCTGCCTTCAAGGAACGCATGAGCTCCCGAACAGCCTCCCATGTTGGTTACTTTTACATAGATAGCATTTGCCTAAGTGTCTAATTCTGATTTGTTTTTATTTTCTCCCCTTTTCACAGAGATGCTAAATTCTCACAAAATAGCCTTGTGCTCCCCCACCTTCTCCAGATTCCCTTGCAGCTAGTTTGAAGCCATGTGACTGGTTCAGAGCAATGGGATATGGGAGAAGGTGATGTTTGCATTTCCAGACCTGATGATAAAAGCCCCTGTGTGGCCCTCCAGCTTTCTCTTTCCAGGTTGCGGTGACCATAGAAGCCATGCAATGGCACAACGTAGCCACAGGATAAGAACATCCCGTCCCAGACTGAATCACCATCTGGGAGAGGTACCCTGAAGATTCACTCTATTTGCATTGAGATTTTAGAGGGAAGGGAGAGCTACATCTTAGTAAGTTCAAGTCACTGAGTTTTAGAGCTTTATTTGTTACCACAACCAAGCTTTCTTGCCTAAAAGAAGATAACTGATCTAAGAGGCAACATGGTGTAGTGAAAAGATCAGGGGCTTTAGAGCGGCCCCAACCTGAGGGAAGCTAGTGACAGGCTTAGAGGCAGCTCATCAGAGTAACTTGCAGCCTGTAAATCTCAGAAGAGAGACCAATCTTCCCTAGAGAACAGATTTACTGCTCCCAAAGACAGACAAAGAGAACCAATGATGGCCTCCTTCAGAGTTTTCCAAGGGAGCAACGTGACCACAGACTGCTTGAGATTTTTCACAGCAGAAGGGGTGCACCCGTCCACCCTATCACATCCAGAAAGGACTCCCAAGAACGTAAATTATATTATTTTTCCCTTTAGGGGTGCCTGGGTGGCTGAGTCGGTTAAGCATCCGACTTTCACTTAGGTCATGATCTTGCGGTTCGTGGGTTCAAGCCCCGCGTCGGGCTCTGTGCTGACTGCCAGCTCAGAGCCTGGAGCCTGTTTCAGTCTGTGACTCCCTCTCTCTCTGACCCTCCCCTGCTCACGCTGTCTCTCTCTCTCTCTCTCTCTCTCCTAGAAATTAAAAAAAAAAAAAAAAGCAGATATAAGCAACCAAGATGTCCTGCAGTAGGTGAAGGAATAATTAAACTGTACGTATATCAGACAAAGGAATATTATTCAGCGCACACACACACACACACACACACACACACACACACACACACATGAGCTACCGAGCCATGAAGACATGGAAGAATCTTAAATGCATATTACTAAGTGAAAGAAGTCAATCTGAGAAGGCTACGTACTATGTGCCTCTAATCATATGGCATTCTGGAAAAGGCAAAACTACAAAGATATTAAAAAGATCAACAGTTGCCTGCCTTGGGTTGGGGAGAGGGAAGAGATGGACAGGCAGAGCACAGAGGACTTTTAGGGCAGTGAAAATACTCTGTGACCTAATGACGGGTACATGTCATTACACATTGTCCAAACCCATAGAACGTATAACACCAAGAGTGAACCATGGGTAAACTATGCACTTTGGGTGATTATGATGTGTCCGTGTAAGTTCATCCTTAGTTAAAAATAAAAGTACCGTTCTGCTGAGTGATGCTGATAATGGGGAGATTACGTGCATGTAGGGGAAGGGAATAAATGGGAAATCACTGTACCTTCTTCATTTTCTTCTGAAACTGCTCTAAAAAATAATTTTAAGAGATAGTTTTTAAAAAGATAAAATGGGGACAAACTGGCTTAGTTTGTCAAGCGTCCGCCTTTGGCTCAGGTCATGATCTCATAGTTCGTGAGTTTGGGTCCTGAGTCCGTCTCTGGGCTAACAGCTTGGAGCCTGGAGCCAACACCTGCCTCAGATTCTGTGTCTCCCTCTTTCTCTGCCCTTCCCCCGCTCGCACTCTGTATCTCTCTCACTCTCAAAAATAAATAAATATTAAAGAAAATGTAAAAAATATAAAATGGATGAATATTACCATCTTCTTTTATACACTTATATATACATATATTTTCTTAATCAAACCAGAAAGTCAAAGAGAAATTCTCTTGAAACCCCTCCTCACTGATCATACTCTACTTACCCAGAGCAAGCACACTGAACCATCTTTTGGTACCCTTCCAGATTGTTCTTTGCATTTACATCCATATAAAGGAACACAGTTTTGGGCCAAACAGCAGGTTTTGTTCTGCCTTGTTTTTGTTTTGTTTTGTTTTGTTTTGTTTTACTTTTTGGCTTTTCCCATTTCTGACTTTTAGTGTTTTTCAACATTTTTGACCAACTTAATGCCTTTTCATTGTTGCTACATCCACAGTATGAAGGCACCATAACTTTTATAATCATTTCCCTGTTGATGAATACACGGCGTATCTTGCAGCTATCATGACCATGCCTGAAATGCCCCTTTATGCACAGAGGTCAGGGTCTGTCTAGGATTCATACCTGGATGGGGACCTTACACATATTTTCAGTTTTAATAGACATCATCAAATTGCTGTCCCAAGCCATACCAACTTGTATTTACATAAATACCACATGAGTTTCTCTTATCTCTTCACGTTTCATCCGATGAGTGTGGGTGACTTACAGATGGAAGCATTTTTGTTAGTAAACATGAGTTATTTACTTATTATGAGGTCACTGCCTGCCTGATTGCAGAGGATGAACCTCTATGTCCACCTTCAGATTTCCCTGGAAGGCCCTGGACCTGCCCCAGGAGGACCTCTTTCCATGCTGACAGAGGGGCTTTTTATTTTGTTTAGTGAACAGTGACCATTAGCTCTGCACTGCACCTGTGAGAGACTTACCGCCCAGGTCATATCACTCAGAAGGTGTTGAAGTGAAACAGAGATGTGGGACCTGGGGAGGAGAGTGAGGCTCTCCCCTCCAGGGGTGCCAAAAAACTCTGAAATCAAGATACATAGGATTGAATACAATATTTTTAAAAATCAATGCAAAAAATTTATGGGAAGCAGAATATTAAAATTTCAAATACGGGGTGCCTGGGTGGCTTAGTCGGTTAAGCGTCCGACTTTCGCTTAGGTCATGATCTCGCGGTCCGTGGGTTCGAGCCCCACGTCAGGCTCTGTGCTGACTGCCAGCTCAGAGCCTGGAGCCTGTTTCAGAGTCTGTGACTCCCTCTCTCTCTGACCCTCCCCTGCTCACGCTGTCTCTCTCTCTCCTAAAAATAAATAAAAATATTAGAAGAAAAAAATAAAATAAAATAAAATTTCAAATACAGACAGATTGGTATTACTGATTTTTCCATTCACTCCAGGCTCCAATATGTTTCAGCACAGCACAGAGCAGGGGTCACTTGTCATTTTAAACAGATCTGGGAGATTCTTAGACACATACACACGTTAAGATCCCTGCCTGTGTGACTTTAAGAAAGTTGCTGAACTTCTATGAAACCCAGTCCCATCATTTGTGAGTTGTCAAGGATTCAAGGAAATAGCATATGTAAAATAGTGAATTTTCAATAAATATCTATCACCACTGGTACTAATAGTTCTACTAGTGCTATTATTAGGCACCAAGACAATCTTGCTGGTTGCTGGTTGCTGGTTCTGCTCTCATCTTTGAGCCTGGTTTGGTCTCGTACGTTTTATCTAACGACCAAGCAAACTTTGTATAGATTCAAGATTGCCAACAGGAGGGAATGAATATTTACCCGGCTCTTACTCTGAAAACTGGGATGTGTTCTGGGATGGACGAGTTCATGCATTATTTTTCAGTTCATCCTTTGAGATACATTGATGGGAAAACTGAAGCTCAGAGAGGGTAGGTGACTTGCCCAAGGTCACAGAGCAAGTTAGTGACTGAGCTGGGCTTTTGGACCCAAATCTCTTTTCACAAATATATGATCTGATGTTTACATGCCTTTGGGCAGTGTCAGTAGGAAAAAGGAAAGAGTTTACTTCTTCTAAATACAGATCCTGAGGGCAAATGCCTCCTCCAATGCCCTACCTATCATCCAAACTAAAATTTATAAATTTTGTTCCTGACTCAGGCCAACACAGGAGTGTTGGTTTCTCTTGCCTGAGCTCCAGAACCCCCATGATTCCCGCTTCTGAAGACAGGCACTCACTGTCCTTCCCCTTCCAACACCACTCACCCCCACCCAGGTGACATCCCGTCAGCCTTCCTAACATCAACATAGACAAAAAAGAAAATGGCATGATTCCCTTCACCTTCCTCCTGGCTTGCCTCTGGGTTAGTCACCCCTTTCTTGGGTCTTTCTACCCAGCCTCTGTAGGCTGGTATGCACACAAAAAAAGGGTAGGGGTGGGTCATTTATGCAAAATGAGTGTTTTCAGAAGTGCTCTTGGCTTCTACACTCAGAAATTTTGGAGGCCTCCAGAGGCCCTGTAGCCACACTCTGCTCTGCTTGGTCAAGGGGGTGAAGATTGCCTGACCACACCAGGCCAGGCCACAGAAGCAAGGGGGCTGCTGGAGAAGGAGAGGGGGAGGGGCAGGAGCTCCTTTCCCAGAGGGTTACCCCACTGTCAGATTCCATCCCTGGAATCTGTCCCTGATGTCCTGTCCTCCCAGCTGAACTTCCCGAACAGTGTCTGTCATCGCCGTGAGGATCACGGCTGGCTGTCTCCATGAATTCACAAATCACCTTCTTGTCATCACCTGACAGGAGTAGAGGGGTGTAGGGGGGGGACAGGAATCAATAACCCCATTTTCTGTCCCCCACCCCCCTTCTCACCCCCCTCACCACCCAGGGCTAGGAACCTTTCGCAGGCTAAGTTCACACAAAATGTCACTTGTCCAAACGTGCCAGAAGATCTTAGCATTGATATGCCCTCTAGTGGATTCTTTAAAACAACCGAAGCACACACAAGCAAGGTGCCACCCACACCAGTCATTGATTACCTCTGGCTGTGTCCACAAAGCCCCAAGGCCAAAGCATTACCATCCAGGGAAACCAGCCACCCAGCCAAGCAGCTTCCACATCTTGACCAGTGGTCTGAGTGTTTGGGGACAGTCATTGCCATTAACTTCCCCAGGAACTGATTACATTGGCCCAAGCTGCAAACGGGGACCCACCTCACTCCCATACCCCAAGGCTTCTCTGCCTGGACAACCTGTAACAGTCAAGATTCAGTCCCAGCATCTCCTTTTCGCCACTTCCTCTCCTGGCCACCCCTAGCCATTTACCTGAGGGAAAGTCCTCTTTCCTTCTACCCTGCATCACTCAGTGTTGGCTTTCAGCAAAGTTTCTATGCCTACAAGTGAGCTCCCTCTTACTGTCAATCTCAGGGCTTCCTACCCTGGGCATCTAGGTCCAGATAATTCTTTGTTGCGATGGGACCACCCCCATGCATCGTAGCATTTATTCTTCTTCATTTGTGGGAACAAAAATGTATTCAGACATTGTCGGGTGTCCCCTGGAGGGGGAAGAAGCACCAACATTGCTTCTGAATGAGATCTGTTGGTCTTTCTATACAACTCTTTGTGGATCGGGGGGGATCTAAGAATACAGGAAGCCCTTCTGCCTACCTATGAGATCAGGGAGTAGCTGTTCATGGCAGGAAAGCCATTTAGCCTCGAGACTATCCTATGAAAGTGACCATTCCCTAGGCAGGATCAATGCCATAGGCTGTTGCCTTCCATCTGCCGGGCAACACCAGGCCAGGCATGTGGAGTGTGAGGCTGAAGATGTGGAGGGGGGCAAGGCAGGAAGAGGCTTGCTGGGGACAGAGGGGAGGGAAGAAAGGGGGGCTGGTGTACTGAGGCCCAAGCACCACATCAGGTACTTTACCTACCTTATATTTCATTTCATCTTTAGAGGGTCCAACAATTTGGGGACCCTGCTCCATACCAGGCATGTCACTAGGCACTTGATGCAGATTGCTCTGGGAGATAAATGTGTTTCTTCATTTTCTCAATGAAGAAAGTAAGTCTTGGTGAAGGACAGTCAGTTGCCCGAGGAGCCAGGGCCAGGGCCCCACTGTCCTACAATTTCCTGCAATGTGTCACCATAACATTAAATGCACTTGGGGTAGGAGTTCCCACAGGTGTAAAATCAGGAAAGTCCTTGGCCTGATTTCAGTGTTTGCTTCAGGGATGGCCCAGCTAGGGATCTGAACTCAGATGGCCTAGATTAATTTCCTCTTACCCACATATTTGGAAAGTGCTTTGTGGCTGTTTCTTCCACACAGATCCTGTCGGACCTGGAAGGCTGTCATACCCAGAAAGCATTTCTCTGGCGTGTCCCCCAGGGCACCCAGCTCCTGACAGGCTGCCCTGGAGGCAAAGGAAAACACAGGAGGCCCAGCCCCACTGTCCTCCTCTTGAGAGGCTGTTGCCTCCTCAGCCAAAGCTCAGCAGGCAACAAGGGGGGTTGGTGTGGGGTCGGGGGGGGTGTCAAATACTGAGCCAGACATCACAGGGCCTGGCTGTGGTCCTCAGTCTGCTGAGTGGACTTAGCCAAGTCATTTCCCTCTCTGGATCTCAGCTGCCCCATCTGCCAGACAAAAGGCCAGGTCCTCCCTTTGACCTCTTCCAGAGATGTTCAAGGCAAATGGTTACCCAGGACTGCTCTCCTCCACTGACCGTCTGAACACAAATTGGCCACCATAGAGCTCCTGAGAGACCCTGACCGCTCAGGCACCAACACTGCCCCTCCTAGCTTCTAATCTCTTCCAGGTGAGCTTTGGACATCAAGCTTCTTTCTCCTTGAACCTTGGCCAAAGACAGGTGGAAACAAGAAACACCTCGGAGAAGACCCAAGAGGGAAGATTCTCTGTCTCTCCAGCATACCTACCCTGCCCCTTGAGAAATGTTTATACCCTGTGACTGATCACCCACAGCTTGACTCCAATAAAAATACACTGGCTTCCAAAGAAGAAGATGGAGACTGGATTGTGAGGTTTCTCACCTTCCGACCTCCATCTTGGCTTCTTATCCTAATGCCTCGACTTGCACCAGGAAGATGAGCATCAAGAGTGGGGGCCAGAAAGGCCACGGGAGGGCGGGGAGGGGAAGGGAGGAGGCAGGAGAAGCCCAAGGGTATGTGTGAGCGAAGGGCTGCAAAGGCAGCCCCAAGTTCTGGGACTGGGACATAGATGTGACTCAATCTTCTCTCCTCTGTAGACTTTGACAATCAGGCTATGGGACTGTGTGAACAGGGTCTGGTTGAGGCCCAGTGGAAAGGTAGCAAGAAAAACCAGGTATGTACTGTTACTTTGTAGAGCTATGAATATGGTGTTCTGTCTCCTCCAGGTACAGACGAAGTCCTGAGCACTGTATCTTCTGCATCTCTCCTTTACCACTACCCACCCAGACAAGGTCCAACTGTGGGCATCTCATGCCATGTCTGATGCCCCATCAGGCTTGTAGTCAAGGGTTTAGGAACTTAGACACTGGGGTCAGATTCACCTTAGCATGAATGAAGTTTCCTGCTTCTAACAGATCCAGGTGGATACAGACCCACCTTGCCATGATTTGGGGCATGTTATTTAACCTCTTTCAGTCCCCTCTATAAAAATACAGTGTCTTTGGGCTCCTGGATGGCTCAGTTGGTTGAACACCTGACTCTTGATTTCGGCTCAGGTTGTGATCCCAGGGTTGTGTTATCAAGCCCCATGTTGGGGTTGGGCTCTGCACTGAACATGGAATCTGCTTAAGATATTCTCTCTCTCTCTCTCTCTCTCTCTCTCTCTTTCTCTGTCCTTCTCCCCCACTCTTGCTCTCTCTCTAAAATAAAATTAAAAAATTAAAAAAGAATCCAGTCTCTCGTGTAAGCTGCTTGGGGCATTTGGTGAGATCAGACATGTAAAATGCAGGATAGCCACAGGGCTGAGACATGTTGTTTTCCCTGTCAGCCAGACACCCCTTCTCCAGGCTGCATCCAGACCTGATAAAACAAGAGAGACAGCTGGGTAAAAAGGTGGGTGGAGGGGCTGAGGGGCCAGCAAGCCCCAACATCACAGCGTGATATACCAGAGGGAGAAAAATGAGAACTGTAGGAAATGAGGTAGGACCTATCAAAAGTAGGTGAATTTCAGGGCTCTTCTGATGCTGTGTGAGTTAAAATCACAAATCTCCACTCAAGAAAGCATGTGAAATAATGAGACACTGAGATCATAAATGCAAGCTCACAGCTAGAATTATCATTCACAAGGCCAGATCTTTGTGAGCCCTGACCATTTCTTTCCTTCTTTGCCTACACTACAATCCGGCAAGGCACAGGTTTGTTTGAATAAGGCTTGAGCTCTGGGAAATGTGGAGGTGATTCCCAGTATTCTAACCCTGCCAAGGCAACAAACACAGAGCCCGCCACCCCCAGGGCCCACCTTACACATACAGAGGCCTAATCTGGGGCCAGGGGACAGAGACTTTCCAATGAAGGAATTGGGTTGTGGCAAAGAGAGAATTTAAGCAAACACACACACACACATACCACAGAGCATTTGTACCACCTGACTTTCCGCTCCCAGCTCTGCACAGCTCCTGCCATCTGGACCGTGGGGAGACAGTGGCCAGGAAAGGTTATTCCTGGCTGGGAGATTCTCAGAACCACTCTGTAAGGTGATCTTGGGCCTCAGCCCTTGGTAGCAGGAGAGGAGTCATTTCAAAGCAAGGGAACATGGTGGGGGGACTGACCAATGTCATTTGGATGGCACATCCCAGCTGCTACTAGGCGCATGGGCCGTGGGGGTTGTCCATGTGAGCAAGACATCACCCTGCCCTCCAGGAACCTCCACCCAAGTGAGAAACACCTAGAGTTCAAATTTAGTGTTGTCTGCAAAAAAGGAAGGAAGGAAGGAAGGAAGGGAGGGAGGGAGGAAGGGAGGGGGGAAGGGAGGGAGGGAGGGAGGGAAGGAAGGAAGGAAGGAAGGAAGGAAGGAAGGAAGGAAGGAAGGAAGGAAGGAAGGAAGGAAGGAAGAAAAGAAAGAAAAAAGAAAGAAAGAAAGAAAGAAAGAAAGAAAGAAAGAAAGAAAGAAAGAAAGAAAGAAAGAAAGAAAGAAAGAGAGAGAGAGAAAGAAAGAAAGAGAGAGAGAAAAATTGGGGGAGTAGGGGGTGGAGAGTGTGGAGCAGTGATCCTCAAAGACTGGGAGACCTGATGGTTCCCCCTCCCGACCCTGATGTGTGTAGAACAAGGTCTTGCTCCACATGATTAAAGTACGCAGGAGGACACATCTTATATTTATTTGTTTTATGTTACTTTATGTTTGTTTTCCTTTTATTTAAGTTTTAGTTAACATACAGTGCAATATTGGTTTCAAGAGTAGAATTCAGTGATTCATCACTGACACACAACACCCAGTGCTCATCAGGACAAGTGCCCTCCTTAATGCTCATCACCCATCTAACCCATCCCCCCCCAAGCTCCCTCCATCAGCCCTTAGTTTGTTCTCTGTCTTTAAGAGTCTCTTGTGGTTTGTTTCCCTCTCTTCTCCTCCCCCTTCCCACATGTTCATCTGTTTTGTTTCTTAAATTCCACACATGAGTGAAATCATATGGTTTTTGTCTTTCTCTGACTTATTTCACTTAGCATAATGAATTCTAGCTCCAACCACGTCATTGCAAATGATTTCATTCTTTTTTATGGCTGAGTAATATTCCATCATATATATATATATATATACATATGATATATATCGAATTTTCTTTATACATATGTATATACATATACATATGATATATACCGAATCTTCTTTATCCATTCATCAGTCAATGGACACTTGGGCTCTTTCCACAGTTTGGCTATTGTTGATAGTGCTGCTATTAATATCAAGGTGCATGTACCTTTTTGTATCTTTTGCATAAATACCTAATAGTGCAGTGGTGGATCATAGGGCAGTTCTATGTTTAGTTTTTTGAGGATATTTTGTTTTTTCAATTAATAGCTTAAGCACACAATATCTCGACAACAGAGGCCCAGAATCTCCTTCTCGAGACCCCAATTTGTCTGAGGGTCCAGAGGCTTAGAGACCCCAGTCCTCACCTAACCTTGCAGGCAGAATAGCCCCAGAATTTGGCCTGTCTGCTGTCACTGTTAGTTCCCTCTGCCCCAGGGTGTGATTATTGAGGATAGGTCCACGGTGGTGGAATGTCCTCACTGGTCTAGGCCCCTGCCCACACCTCTGGGATGTGCAGGGTGACCCCCAAGATAGTTCTTTGCAGTTCATCCTCCCTCCCCGGCCTGCATTGCCCAGAGCCAACCTCTGAGTGGGGAAAGCTGGGTCAGAAGAGCACACAGCAGTGCCAGCCACAAGCTATGCTGAAGCAGCCACCCTGAGGGCCCTGATATGGTGACACAGGGTCTCAGGACGGACTCCTTGTTTCCACTGGAACTTGGCTGGGACCGCTTTACTTTGAACTTCGAAGAGCAGGGATAACACGACCATCTTTTTCCATCTCGGAAGGCCACAGACTTCTTAAGAAATTGATCTCTCTTCTCCCAGCAATCAGATCTGCATACTAAGAAATACCAGGTCCTGGGGCACCTGAGTGGCTCAGTCAGTTAAGCGTCCGACTTCGGCTCAGGTCATGATCTCATGGTTCGTGGGTTCCAGCCCCACATTGGGCTCTGTGCTGACAGCTAGCTCAGAGCCTGGAGCCTGCTTCAGATTCTGTGTCGTCTCTCTGACCCTCCCCTGCTCACACTGCCTCTCTCTCTCTCTCAGAAATAAAACACTGAAAAAAAAATTTTTTTTAAAAATACAAGTTCCTTTTTCCCCCCTCTTCTTGGAACAATGGAAGTCCACTTGCTAATATTTGTGTAGATAGGGGGAGAGGACTTTCAAGTGCTTGCCCCCTAGGTTGAGCCAAGGTGATTTGCAGAACCCAAGAAGAGATTTAGGACAGACAGGCATGATTTCTAAACACTCCCACCTCTACTTTCACAGGATTACACAGCAGGGTTATGCAATAACGTGATTTTCAATGCCCCTGATTCTGTAGACCACCCCTTCCCCCACCTCCCAGCTAACTCCCCCTGGCCTGCCCTGACCCCAGCCTAGTATCTCCAGACCAGCCCTCTTGAAACCAAATCAAACAGCACCTCCACCATTGTCCTGGAAGAAGAAGCCCTGACCTATGACAAACTCCTTCCACAATCTTATTTTGCTAGGTCAGCCATTACAAAATAACAGAGTCTAGGCAACTTAGACAACAGAAGTCTACTCCCTCACAGTTCTAGGGGCTACAAGTCCAAGGTCAAGGTGTCCAGAGGTTGGTGTCCTTTGATGCCCCTCTCCTTGGCTTGTAGACAGCCATCTTATCTTCTCCCTGTGTCTTCACATGCTCTTCACATGGTCTTTGCTCTGTGCTTGTCTGTGTCCTAATCTCCTCTTCTTGCACAGATACCAATCATATTGGATTAGGAACCACCCATATGACCTCATTTTACCTCAGTTATCCCTTTAGGGGCCCTATCTCCAAAAGTTCATGCTCTAAGGTACTAGGGACTAAGGCTTCCACATAGGAATTTAAGGAGACACAATTCAGTTCATAAGAGCAACCTATCCATCCTTTACAGGAAGGAAAATCCAGGAGGGCAGGGATTTGTATCTGGTACGAGAAAAGGTCTCAAAACTACTATTTGAATGAAAGAATGAATTCATCTCTTGGGACACCTATCCCTTTGTACCCTATAGTGTGGTGTGGTCACCTCTAGGCATAACCATACGGGAGATGCTTTCATGCCAGACTGTCGTCTGCTACGTCTCGGTAGCCCTCACGGGCCCCAGTAGGGCCTTGGTCAACTGATACGGGAGCAGTTGAGAACACGCACTCACTGGGATCCTTTGCTAAGAACCAGTCATCTGCCTCTGAGCCACTCACTCAGTCCCTCCAAGCCTCAGCTCCCTGTGTGAGCAACCCACAACACTGGCTGCACAGGGACCTTCAGAGGTCCGTCTGAGATCACTGTGCGAATGCATTTTGTAAACTCTAAGGTGTTTTTTCAAATGGTAGCTGTTATTCTCAAGTATTTCATAGCAGGTGCTTCTTATAGTTACTGCATAATAAGTGACTCTAGAAATTTAGTATCTCTGAATAAGAACGCCATTCATTTTGCTCATGAACCTGCAGTGGGTCAGGACATGGAAGGGGTGCTTCATCTCTGCTCCACTCAGTGTCCACTGGGGCAGCTCCAATGCTCATGCTTAACAGCCTATGAAGGCTCACTCACCCCCAGCCCTGCCAGTTGATGCTGGCTGTCAGCCACAACGCCCCCTACATGGCCTCTTTATGTGGCCTGGGCTTCTTTGCAATGCAGTGACTGGATTCTGTGGTGAAACATCCCAAGACAGAACCGGGCGAAGCCGTACTCTCTTTTATGACCTAGCCTGCAGCATCACTTCCTCTGGATTCTATTAATTAAGCACTCACAAAGGCTCAGGGGTAGGGGAAATAGACTCTGCCTTTTGATGGTAAGTGGAAGGTTCTGGAAGAATGTGTGGGCCTGAAAATACCACTGTGGTCATTTTTTGGAGAATACCATCTGCCACAGTATTTGATATATTGTTTTATTGTTTAACTGCCTTTTAGCGTTAATCAAGGCTTCCATTACAAGACTCCCTTGGCAAGACCTCATGCTGTAGATTTTCCCTAACTTCCTTCCACAGGGACAACATATCCATCCCCATCTCAATCTGTCATAATCCTACCTTTTGCAAGAGAAAAATAAAGATGATAGATCAATAGATAAATCAATTCCTGACATTGGTTTCGCTAGGGAACTCCTGTTGGGTTGTAGAAGGCTACCCTTCTTCTAGAGCTAACATACCCAGAAGGGCCACGCCTGGGAACTTCAGAGAGAAGAGTGGCCAGATTTGTCTCCTGCAAGCTAGGGTCACTGTGTGGGTGGTTGGCAAGCTTTTCATGTGCTTCAGCCTCACACCCTAGGCAGCCACCTGGCCTACAGAGGTGAAATCCTTGCTCCACACTCATACATTCCTTCTTCCTGCACTCTGTCTCTTGCCCCTTTCCTCTACTGAATATTTGGTGATGGGTAAGCCCTCCAGGCTTGGAAAGGAATGTTCTGGTCTGAAGTAGTTGATTACAGATCTGGCATCATTAGCCCATATTTCTTCACCCTACCATGGTTCCAGAGACTGGTAAGGGGAACCTGGGCAATTCTGAGTAGTCCCCAGAGGCCACTTAATGTTGAAATGCTCAATAAGTAATCTGGTTCACAGCAGGAACCATCCAAAAACATTAAACCTCCTGTCCCAAACCATGTAATTTTCCACACATCCCTTCTGATTCATCTACATTTGTTCTCTGACTCATTAGATCTGTGTTGTCCTTAATTGCATCCTGCAACGATGATGAAATATCGGCCTCTTTATTTTTTCATTATGGTCCTGCTGATCGGGAAGCTCCAGCTCATACCACAGAGCTCAAAGGGCAGCCACTAAGAGGCGCCACCCTGTTATCACTCTCTCTCTCTCTCTCTCTCTCTCTCTCTCTCTCACACACACACACACACACACACTCACAGGTACACACTCCCCCTGGTTACTTCTCACTGCCTCATGATGAAGCCCAAACTCCTTAACCTGAGTTATGAAGGGCTCTGAGGTCTGTCCTGCCTGGGTGTCCAGCTTCATCCCTCGCCACTCTCTCCTTCATATGAAGACAGGCTGAGCTTCCTTACCTTCCCTAAATGGTCCATGCTCTCTCTTACACAGCCTTCATTCATACCATTCCCTCTACCCAGAACATTCTTCTCCATGCTCCTCAACCTTCAGCTTTCAGGGTAGAAGGCATTTTCCAGGACAGCCTTCCTGGATTCTTCAGTGATGCTGTCTCTTTGCAGCCTAGTCCTCCCTCTCACTCTCTGCTTATGTGACTGTATTTATTGACTAATAGCTGTCTGCACTCTGTCCCCACCAGTGGACACTTAGTGAAGGCAGGACTCATCTGACTTACTCATCACGGCATGCCCAGGTGCAGCATCGTACTTGGTGCACAGAACCCAGCATGAGTGATTGAGGCTGGAGGAGGGACGGCATTCCTGAGCTGGGTCAGTGACTTTGCTCTTCATCCCATGCCCCACTAGCATACTCTCAGGGTCAGGGAGATGAACAGGAGTGATCAAGTGAAAAGGAGGAAGCAGAGAGGGAAAGCAAAGCAGGAAAAAGTATGTGTGCAGGGCACCCTGCTTCTCAAACTGAGATGCATATGGCCCCAGGATACATGCCAGGATGCCAAGAGCAATTGAAGCCACACAATAAATAAACAGAGCACATCTTAGAGGATCCACTTTACTGGACAGTATATCATTCAGAAATGATTCATATATTAAAAGATATTTATTATGGAGTCATATAAAAACCCATATTAATTTTTAAGAAAATATGAGACATCAAAGACACTTTATGTGTTTGTGGTGAGATCTTTCCACTACTCCCCTCCTGCTCCCTGCAGGGAGAGTCCATATTTCAAGCTCTTGCCTTCTGGTTGTTTGGTTGAAAAGTATGAGAAGGGGCTTCCACACAACACAGTGACGGGATTTCTCCCGAGAGAGCAAGCCAGGCAAAGCCATATTGCCTTTTATAACCTTGCCTTGCAACATTGCTTCCTCTGTGTTTTACTGATGAGGGATGTCCAAGGTCCTTTCTGGGTCTCCTAAAAGCCCAATATTTGCAAAAGATAGAATCAGGAAAGACCATTCTACTCTTAGATCTTATGCCATGTTCCTTGACAACCCAAGGGTCTCCCTGAACTCATCCAAAGACTAGGTATAATGATAATTGTTTTTGTGAAAAGCTTAAGCCACTCCTCAACTTTGCCAAGATGCTAGCAGCTAACATGTGTGGTTCCCGAGTGCCAGGCACATAAAATAGATGATCTCATTTAACATTTATTGGCAATTCCCTGGTTCCCACCATTTTACAGATGAGGACAAATTGAGGTTTAGAGATATTAAGTAACTTGCTCAAGCTCACACAGTGATTAAATGGTGACACAGGGACTCAGTCCCAGAAAATGGCCCCAGGACCTGTACTCTCTGCCCCCAAAATCTACTGCCTAGGACCTTGGGGGGCACTTGATGAATGGCTACTCTATACCCAGCCACTTGGGGTTTTCACCCTCACACCCTTGCAAACCACTCCATCCAGGAGAAACCCAGAGAAACCACCAGTAAATCTCAACTTTGCATGAAGGCTCTAAAAGAGAGACAGTGAGACAGTTTGATGGCCCTTTGGCTCAGTGAGTAAATATGCATGCTTCCCTTTCCCTTAGGGTTACTGCAAATCACAGGCACATTCAGGGATCACATGTCATAGGTGAGAAAGGAAAAGTAGACACTCACTTCATCCTCCAGATGGTGACATGTTTCTTACAGTAAGATCATGGGGTACTGCAGGCTGTGCCAGAAACAGAACTGTGCCCTTTCTCTACACCCAGAGACAGATAACTCTCTTTCTCTCCCCCTCTCCCATCATTACCTACATCTTCCTTCTCTGCCTGGTTGACCAGAATAAGTTACAGCTGGGAAGCTAAATGTCTAGACCAAGTCTTTCCACTGTTGACATTTGAAGGAGATAATTCTTTGATGTAGGGGGCTGTCCTATGCGTCTGTAGGATGTTAGCAGCATCCTTGGCTTCTACATACTAAGAAGTCAACAGCACCCCTACCCCCCACCCTCTGCAAGTCCTGACAGTCAAAAATGTGTCCAGGAATTGTCCAGTGTTTCCTGAAGGACAAGATCCTTGGACAAAAACCACTGGTTTAGACAAACAGGCCATTTTCATCAAGGAGCTCACAAGGAAAGTCAAGTCCAAGAATGCTTATTGTTTGTGACAGTGAGAATTTCTTACTCCTGGATAGGATCTTAGCTTTTTCCCTCTCATCAACATGTATCTTTCCTTCATGGCATGTATCACAGCTTCTAACTGTAGCAGAAGCTCTCAGTGACCCCAGCAGTATCCCTCAGTCTTGGAACCTCATTCTGACTGTGTGTGTGGCATAGAATTTAATTAACCTACCCCCTCACCTACCCCAACAGCTCTGAACCAATCCAGACAGGAGCTGAGCTATTTATATGCCAACCTCCGAATAAATAAATTCCCCCGATCTCCCCCATAGTATTAAGCTCTAACCACCTACACTGGTATCCAGTTGATGGGGACTTAATAAATATTCTTTGGGTATCAAATGAATGAATCTAATCTGAGAGGCTTCAGCCAAGTAGGTAACAATCTCCTAGGCCCAGAGAGGGGCAATAACTTGCTCAAAGCCATACAGCAGTTCACTGTCAGATTTCAAAGTAGTATCCAGCTCTCCTAGAGCTTTCCACTACTGTGCAATGCCTCTTGGCCAGCATGGCAGGGAGACAGGCATGAAAGGTGGGAGTCTCCAATTCTACGGATGAGTCAGGGCACAGCACATCCCAGCTTCTCAACCAGGATGTAATCTGCACTAAGGTCTCTCTCTCTTGGTGTTCCCACCATTGCTACATGGTTGTCCATTATAGCAGCTACCGCAGATTTAAACATTAAATCTCTTTGCTCATCTGCTTCCCCTTCTGAACACTGAGTCCCTTAAGAGCAAGAGATCATGTGTTCTGGCTTTTCCCTTCTTTGTATCCACATTGTTTAGCATAGAGCCTGAGTAGGTGCTCAATAAATGTTTGTAGGATTACTCTGCAATTATGGACCTTAATTATGTACTGTAACTTCTTTTCTTTTAATTTACTTATTTTTGAGGGGGGGAGGGAGTGTGAGTGGGAGAGGGGGCAGAGAGAAGGAGAGAATTCCAAGGAAGCTCTACAATGTCAGTGCAGAGCACGAAGCGGGCCTCAAACCCATGAACCATGGGATCATGACCTGAGCCGAAGTTCTGCCTCCCAGGCTCAGCACTCCCCCCTGTAGTGTAATTTCTAAGTGCTGCAAGAAGTATAGAAATCTTGGTGCCTTTTCAAACTAATATTCACTTCCAAAATCATCCGTCAAAGCTTTAATTGCAAAGAAATTTTGGAGGCGCTGTAAAAGAGGCATTGAGGGAACAAAGAAATATTTATTGATATTTATCGAGCATTTGTTGCCCACTAGTTACCTTTCATGAATGTCTGACTTAAAGCTCATATTAACCCTTTGAGGGGGGCATAATTATTAGCCCCCTGTTTATGACTGAGGGAACCAGTTTCATCGAGATGAATGCATGTGGCTCAAGCTCAGTCAATAGCAAGGGGTAATACTGGGCTATGAACCCACAGAGCCTGATTTTGGAGCCCGTGCTCTCCACTCCCCTAAGCCCTAGCTATCCTCAAGAAATTTCACAATGAGATACAACAAATAAAATGCAAATGCGTGAACGCTCCTGCTTGTATGTTGACATAACTGTCTCATGGCTGGATCTGTGGGTTTGTATGGGATAGAGATCACATCTCTCTCATCCTTGTGTCCTTCACACCCAGCATTGTGCCAGGCATAGAGTAGGTGCTAAATAAACGTCAGAGGACTATGTAAATGAATCCCTTACACTCTAAGGTGAGAGAAATGATGTCAGACCAAGTGAGGGCCGCTCCTGATGGCTCGTGACCAGCATGTCTGTCCAGTAAGGGCTCTGAGTGAGTCTGGGTTGCCAGACCCCTACAAGATGCTGCCCCTTGGCAGGTTTTCACCTAAGACACACGTCAGCACTGATTTCCTCCATGAATACTTCCTTGCTTTACCCCACCTTGTCTTTTTAAACCCTTTCACTTGCAGAAGAGAAGTCTGAGATTCCAAGGTACAGAATAACTGGACTGAGGTCAGGCAGATGAGGATGGACTTGAATCCAGAACTCCTCACTGCCGTCCTCTGTTGGCCCCGTAGGTCCTGTGTGCGGTTTCATGGGAGCACACGCTGCTTGTTCAGGTTTTGTTTGCCAGTTCATTCATTCAGCACAAGCCCAAGAAGAGACCAACCAGAGGACTGAGAGATGGGAAAGATGGAACAGTTAAGGTCTTTCTGTCAACGCTCAACTGGAGTGTCAGGAAAACACTTACCCTGTTCCTCCCCCAAAGATATCCACGCATCAGACTTTCAGCATAATCTAGCACCCAGTGGTTCATGTCCTGGTGTTGCCTCTCAAGAACCAGAGTGACTTTTGGCTCTTAGAGCCCGTGGAGTCTTCAGAGAAAGCGGACCAATCCTATGTTATCAGGGCATTTGGGTTTTCAGCGGTCTGACTGTCGCAAATGCAAGACTCGGCCCAATTTTCCGGGCAGGATGCCTCTCCATGCTTAAACACTGCATCAGACCGACCCACAGGCTTTTCAGGGGTGCTGCTACAGGGCTCTCTAAATGGATCAGTCCCTTTTCTGGGACCTCACTGTAGCTAGGGCATACGCATTCTTGGACTAAAATACATTACAATGTAGCAGTGTCCTTGCTGGTCCGCCTACAGCTCTCATCCCACTATACGCTTGAGTGTGAATTCTCTAGGGTTAGGTGGTGATTTTAATCATCTTTATAACCCAAGGACACAGCACAGTGCCAGCATAACAGATGCTCAATAAACGATCCATAAATTAAACTACGATTATACAGTAATCAGAGCCAAGGCAGTAGAATGTGCTTTCCTTTGCATGTGAAGAGGCACGGACTTCCTGAATCTGGCACCATGTAGGGTGTCGGGTTTTAAACAGTGAACAGGAGCCACATAACCCCTGCCCGTGCAGACTTTACAGTCCAGTGGGGGCGTCACACAAGTGAACAGACAAATATGCAGCACACGGCAAGGGCATCTAGCCCAACTGGGGAGGTAGAAACACAGAGTGAAGCATTTATTCTACCTTGAAGAGCTATTGTGCCTTTGTTTTTTTGCTAAAGGTCACGGGACAGATCGCCTCAACTCTTCTACTCTCCCCCTTGGTCCCCATCCTGGTCAGTAGCATCTAATTGCAGGCAGACCACCTAAGAGTGGAGAAGAAGCCAGGAAATGTAGCTCTTCCTCACTAGAATCAAACCAACCCAATGAATGCGCAACGTAGGACCTAACACCCAGGAATGTTTGTTTATAGAATTAATCTGGGGCCGACTCCACCAGCATGGCTGGGACAATGCATGGGGCTGGCGGTCAGTCCATGCCTAAGGATGTCTAAGGATGCGCAGTTGGTGCTCTTTGCGGACACCCGGTGGGAGGGTCAAGCAGGGGGAAAAAATCAACCTGTGTTTTTGATTGACAGGCTGAGTGCAGAGCTCCAAGCTATGTGGGGTCAGAAGAAAGCAGCATCCACCCAGCCATGCTCTTCCCTTATCTGCAAGAGACACCTTTATCTTAAAGATGCCCTATAGGCTAGCAGAGGCCCTGTCCATGCTACAGCAAGGCAGCTGGTTGGATAGGCAATGGGGTACAGGGAAAGAGCATACAGCAAACAAATGGCACCTTCCCAAGTTTGAGAGCTTGGCAGGAGGCCTAGGTGGAGCACCCATGCCAAATGGACTAGGTTGCAGTGTCCCAAACAGAAAACAATGGGTGCCTGGGGCCCGAGAGTCTCATCTCAGGTCCATCTTATCACCCTCCCATAAAACTAAAAAGAACTCCTCTGGCCCGGGGCAAACCTGAACCTGACCCCACCCCACCCGCATCCCTTCAAGCCTTTGGCTACCTTCTCCTTTTTTAAAATGAACCCCCCAGGAAGCGGTCCACGTGCTGCTGGCGGGAGCGGCCAGCTCGGCCCACTAAATCACTGCCGGCATTCTCATTTCAAAGCGGAGCCAGAGGAGTGCCGGTGATTTCTGGGTGCCACACATATCACTCCCAAGCTCTGATCTATGGATTGTTTTGATTTCCTCCTTTGAACTCTTCCCATCCCGCTCCAGCGGCAGACAGAGATACTGAATTAAGCGACAGACAAGTTGGAGACAATGAACGCCGGGGGCCCCCCTCCCTCCCCCTGCTCCCCTCCCTCTCCTCTCCGAAATTTGCAGACATCTGCTAGCTGGAACCCAGCGCTGGAGTCATAAAGAAGAGCTGGCAGGAGAGTGATGTACAGCCCTGGCCCTCCCGAGTGGCTGGCGTTAACCTCCAGCGGAGAGAGGCTCACCCCTTTTACGATGGAGCTCTTTGTTTTACACCACTCGGCAGAGGTGCCTTGGCCATGCTGAAGATTTAACCAAATTATAATGAATGATCCTGAGCAGCGCTGTGCCCCTAATTAGAACAAGTCGCACAGACATATTGTCTCCCTGATTTCCTCTGTTCCATTTCTCGGACTCTCTTTCTCTGCTCAGGACACATGGGCCCCATTAAACATTCTAGTATTTAATGTGGTTCCCTTAAATTACTTCTCAAGTTTTCGAGTTCCATTTAGAATTGGATTTTACTCTTTGGACTGTGTTTTTGATTTGGGGCTTTGTACATTTCCTAACCGCTCTTTTTCTCCACCTAGTGGAGACGGTGAACACCACTTAGTAGCACACGGGGCTAGAAGGCAGGCGGCAAAGCCAAAGAGGGTCGCCCACCCAGGACCCTCGATTCCCTGTGCTTCTCTTAGAGAAGAGAGAACTTAACACAAGCATCACCTGACAGTGTCAATTTCATCGCCCTCAACCCAATCCTAGCCCCCATCACAGTGAAAGGGGGTGAAGACGTTCCGGGCATATCATAATTTATACTGAAATGAAGAGGATAAACACCTTCCTTGGTCCATCTTGGGAGCCGATATAGAAAGAGCCCATGTTTGGACTCCCCTAGGATGATCATGGGGCCTCAATTTCTGCAAATTCCCCTTCTAAAGGAAAGGACTCACCTCCCTTACTGGAAGTAGCAGATAAGACCCACACTTTTTATAGAGATTGGCAACAAGGACAGAAATCGAAAGCATACCTTGGGCGGTTTAGTGAACAGAAATTCCATCTTCTCTGAGCTTCTGTATACACATACAGAATTTTGTCCTGGGTGTCTGGATATAGGAGCACTGGATGTATACAGCCGCACCCAGGATAGGGATCTATAGGGAGAGGCTAAAAGGGTTTCAGGGGAAGATACCATCGACCACGACCACAGGCTGGCTGGGTGTGTGTGAAGACAGATTCCACGCCCTACATGTGTTCTCAAGCAGCAAGTTAGAATTCTTTGAATTAGGAATATTCTGCCTGAAACCTCTGAATTGGAAGGGCTTTGGAGGTCCTCTGCCCTCCCTTCAGCCCTGTCACCCAACACCAGAATGCATGCCATTCTAATGCATGCCAGCCAATGTTCATGTGGTCCCTGGTGACCAGAAGACCTTGACTTCCCAGGGCAGCCCAGGGCATCCGAGAGCTGCTCCTAAGTGTGTCGCAGAGTCAGGAATCCATTTGTGTGTCTTCTGGAAAGGCACTCAACCTCTCTACTATGTTACTCATTCAACAAATATTTACCAGGGTATGTTCTAGGCACTGGAGATATGTCAGTATACAATTTCTTGATCATTTCAAACAATTACCTTATCTGTGGCATGGAAACAATAGCTCACTTCACAAATGAGCTCATGTTTTTGAAACTTATGTTATACAATGGTCATTATTTCTCTTGATTATAATAATCAGGAAAGGCTTCATTATCTGAATTTAAACTGGCTTCCCCATATCTTCCACTCTTCAGTTTTAGTCCCACGTCAGAGAATGGACCAAATCCTTCCTTGGTGATATGCATCCCTCACAGAGCCGCTTGTTTTTGCTTCTCTAGGAAGAATGTTCTCTGATCCTTCAACCTCTCCTCACATCAAATAATTTCTGGAATTTTCTCCATCTTCTTTATCTTTAAGCTTATTTAGAGAGAGAGAGAGAGAGAGAGCATGGGGGTAGGGGGAAAGAGGGAGGGAGAGGGAAAGAATCCCAAGCTGGCTCTATGTTCAGCGCAGAGCCCCACACAGGGCTCGATCTAACAATTGCCAGATCACAACCGGAGTCGAACACTTAACTGACTGAGCCACCCAGGCATCCCTGGAACTTTCTCCATCTTAACTTGTCTCTGAGTACACTCTAATTTGTCAATGCCCTTCTCAAAATCTCATACCCAAGAGTGAACATAATACCCCAGATGTCACCTGACCAAGAATGTGATGAGACCACTCCTTCCCAAGAGTTCTATTCATCCCTGTACCTCACGTTGTGCTGAATTGTTAGCAATCACATCACACTGCCGGCTTATTCTGAACTGGTGGTCATTTAAAAGCCTCAGATATTTTTCCCATGACTTCCTGCCAAGGCAATCTCTCCCGCTCTATGTTTTTGCCATTTGTTTTTTGCACATAAATGCCAGACTTTACATTTAGGTCTGTTAGATTGTACCTTATTGTTTTTGACCCAGCATTCCAACCTGTCAGAATCACTCTGGGTCCTCATTCTGTCACCTCTAGTATTAACACTCCCTCCCGGATTTGTGACATCTATACCTTTGATCAGTATGCCTCCTGAGTTTTCATCTAGTGATAAATCAGACAGGATCAAGGACAGAGCCCTTGCCACCCAACAAGGAACCTCTCTGGAGGTTGACATCCATTGTCATGAGCCGCAAAGGGCCCTTCCAGGAGTGAGGACATGGAGCACGGAGCAGGGTCTACACATGCTCACCCATGGGACCATCTTGCTCTCCCTCTGCCTCCTTACCTGCTTCCACCTTCTCATTCCTTCCTTCTAAAACTTGCCTCTTTGTATACATGCTCCCTCTCTAGGTCTCCCTAATGATGCTTCTTTTAATTTCTGCCCCATCCAGTATCCACCCGATCCTCTCAGGTTCACTCAGGGTCCCTGGGCAACAGGCCCAGGTTTTGCCAGCCCTTTTCCTGCCCTTCCCATGCCCTTCCCAGGGCTCTTGCACTCAGAGTAGCACACTTTTGCTCCCAGACAAGCTTGGGCCAACATGTGACTTCTCTCCCTACCACCCCGACTGAATTTAGCACATGGGCTGTGACATCCATCCAATACTCAACACTCTTTGGATTCAGCTGTTGAGCCAGCTGCAAATACACAAAACCACGACTCCCATCCAACCCACATTTCACCATCTTAGCCACAAGGAAACCATGAGAGGAACTGTTAACCCTAAGCTGAAATCAAGACCTGCAATGTTTATGGCATACACCTGATTCACAAACATAGTAACCTTATCAGGAGAGGAAATGAGGTTAGTTTGGAATAACTTGTTCTCAGTGAAGTCATTTTGCTTGCAACTGACCACCACATTCCTTCCTAAATGCTCACCCACCATCTGCTTCTCAATCTACCCTGCTTCCCTGTTGTCAAGGATCTACCTCAAACTTACTTGTCTAGAGTTTCCAGAAACAATCTTTTTTCCTCCTGTATAAAAATCAGGACAGTCTCTGCCCAGTTCCTGATCCTGGCACCACCTTCTATTCTCCACAATCACTTAAGACTTACTGAGAGTGCCCCCCCCCCCCATCCCACCGGAAAGTTCTTTCCACACCTCGGGATGTGAGTCACTGGGTCAGATACTTAGACCCATTTGAATCAGCTCCCTGCCCCCTTCCTATCTAATCTCCTCATCTCTCTTGAGCTCTGAGCCAGTCAGGATGCCTTGGGCTACAAGAACAGAAAGTCCGGGTTTAACTGGCTTAATCAATAAAGACAATTTGATGATCTCATAAGGTGAGAAGTGCTAAGTAGAGGACCTTCAGGACTGGTTGCTTCCATAGTTCGGTTACATTTCCAAGGATACCTCTCTAACCTTCTTCTCTGCCATCCTCAGGGTGTCCATTTAATTCCCTCATGGTCACAAGGCGGCTTTTGCACGTCCAACAATCCCATGCAAACACAACAATGGCCAGCAGTGAAAGAAGGACTGTTAATTCCATTTATCTCTTCTTAGAAGCAAGGTCACATTTTCAGAAACCCTGACAGAGCTGTCCTCACATCTCACGTGGTCAGAATTAAGTCTCAGGTGCCTGGGTGGCTCAGTCGGTTAAGCATCTTGCTCTTGGTTTCAGCTCAGGTCACGATCTCACAGTTCGTGGGTTCAAGACCCTCTGATGCCTCTGGTGGTGCATGGCCTGCTTAGGATTCTCTCTCTCCCTCTCTGCCTTTTTCTTGCTCTCATGCTCTCTCTCTCTCTCTCTCTCAAAATAAATAAATAAGCTTTTTAAAAAATGATCCATCTGCCAACAAGAAGGGAGGAAGTGACCCTTGAACAGATTACCACAGTCTCTCCATGGGCTTCAAATCTCTACACGTTGTTTGCTCTGCCCCTCTGGTTTGACATCCTTGACAGAAAAAGTATACTTTTAACTTCCATTATACTTTGTCTTTTTATGTAACATGAGGTCCTTTTGCCCAAACAATGGGTCTACATTGGCAAGTTTTTCTTTTACAAACAGAGCACCCTCTTTAAATCTGAGCTTATTCTGAGCCTTAGCCTCACTGTCACTCTTCCCACAGACACATTCTACCTTTTGGTGCTCATCCTCAGGGCCCTCCTGGCCATATGTCTTTTTAAAGTCAGAGCCCACCATAGAGCCACTTGCATGGCCAGTATGACTTTGGTCAGTTCCCCACACCTCCCTGTCTTTTCTCCTCATTAACATCAGTTCTTTTTTCTTTTTAATTTTTCCAATGTTTATTTATTTTTGAGAGACAGAGACAGAGCATGAGCAGAGGAGGGACAGAGAGAGAGGGAGACACAGAAACCAGACACAGGCTCCAGGTTCTGAGCTGTCAGCACAGAGCCCGATGTGGGGCTTGAACCTATGAACCATGAGATCATGACCTGAGCCGAAGTTGGGTGCTCAACTGACTGAGCTACCCAGGAGCCCCAATATTTTTTTCTAAGGGAAGACTTGCATAGAACTATTTGGACTACACTTTAAGAACTACTTTTTTTTTTTAAATGTTTTTTATTTATTTCTAGGAGAGAGAGAGACACACAGCGTGAGCAGGGGAGGGTCAGAGAGAGAGGGAGTCACAGACTGAAACAGGCTCCAGGCTCTGAGGTGGCAGTCAGCACAGAGCCCGACGCGGGGCTCGAACCCACGAACCGCGAGATCATGACCTAAGCGAAAGTCAGACGCTTAACCGACTAAGCCACCCAGGTGCCCCAAAACACCTTTTTTTTTTTTTTTAATGTTTATTTATTTTTAAGAATGAGAAAGAGACAGAGCATGAGCAGGGGTGGGAAGTTCCAGGGAGAGGGAAATACAGAATCTGAAGCAGACTTCAGCCTCCGAGTGGTCAGCACAGAGCCCAATGTGGGGCTTGAACTCAAGAACTGGGAGATTATGACCTGAGCCAAAGGTAAGCACTTAATTAACTGAGCCACCCTGGTGCCCATCATCAGTTTTGACTATAGCATTATAATGGCTTTTCTGGGAACATTCTTCCTTTCTTTATAGTGTTACTGGCTACTGGGCTAGACTTCCCTATGGACATTTAATATGTGTTGTGATGGACATCCCTATTGTTGTCCCAGGAACCCTATTTCCTTTGTGGAACTGCTCCTCGCACACTATACCCAGCCCCACCTCCATTGCTGGATGAAAGAGTGACCCAGACTGGGGTCAGTCATTGTATGTGATCCACCTTTCAATAGTCTAGACTCAAGCATGAGGCCCAGCAAGGTCAATAAGAGATCTTGCCTGACATAAAAAAGAGAAATTGAGGAAGATAAAAAGCCCTTTTCCATCTGGGTAGCTAAACTTGGAAGATATAAATCCAAATTTATAGACAGCTGCCTCCCTCCTGACCACAGACGCCCCCAAAAAAAAGGAACTTAAGGATGAGGCAAAGGCGAGAAAGTAGTCTTAATTGCCTTGTTTGAGATCCTGACTAAAGCTCGTAGCTTCCCAGGTAGAAGAGCCAATTTACTCTCTTCCATCAATTGCCAGTGAAAGGATTCTAACATGTATACCCTCCTAATGTCCAGGGTAACGTCCATGTTTAACTGTGGCCAATGCCCTCCTCGCTCACTATCACAGCCTCCAAGATGACATAGTCTCTTTCTCCCAAGGTTCCCATAATGTTCTTAAGACCAGCAAGTTCATCCCCCTGTGCACAAAATGCGAAGGGACAGTTTTCTTCCTTACCTCTTTAGTCTTTCCAGAGATGATGCTATTTGCTCTGCAAAGTGAAAAGACTTTTGGACATTTAAGATAATAAGACCCCACCCCCAGCCAATGACTGGTAAGTGGGCAGCCCTCATGATTTCTTTACCTTGTGTCTGTGTCAGAGAATCAGGATTTTTGTTTTTTTTTTTAAGTCTATTTGCGAGAGGAAAATGTACATGTGCATGCATGCAGGGGAAGGGCAGAAAGAGACAGAGAAAGAGAGAATCCCAATCTGCTGTCAGTGCACAGCCTGATGTGGGGCTCAATCCCACAAACTGAGATTATGACCTAAGCCAAAATCAAGAGTTGGACGCTTAACCAGCTGAGCCACCCAAGGTGCCGCAAAAATCAGAATCTAAAACAAAACAAAACAAAAAAAACACTGTATGGGGGCACCTGGCTGGCTCAGTTGGCAGAGCGTGTGATTCTTGATATCAGGGTCATGAGTCCAAGCTCCACATTGAGGGTGAAGCCTACTTCAAACAAACAAACAAAAACCACCTCTATCTTCTGTTAGTACAAGTGGTCACACGTCCATAAAAATATAGACTCAGCAGACTTCTCGGGTCTGGATTCTCCCTCCATTTTCTATCTGGGTGGTCTTGGGAAATTTCCTTGACCTTCCTGATCATCGGTTTTTCCATCTCTAATAAGGAAAAACAATAGCTTTTCCTCTTAAGATCGTAGTGAAACTTAAAGGAGATATTTCATGCAAAATGCTTTCATGGTGCCTACCAATAGAAAAAAAAAACACACAACAAATGCTAACAGAAATCATTATCATTTTTACTTTTTCATCACCCAAATTTTCTACTCTGTCCACCTTCAATTTAATCCATTCTCATACTCCTTGTATATACTCAGCCACGCCTCCATGCCTTTACTAGAATTTCTATTTCTTTTAAGCTAGGAGCACCCATTCACAGCCAGACAAGGACCATCCCACCAGGCAGTGTCCACTCTGAAATCATATCTGCCTCTTCCTGTTATGTGTCAAATTTGCTTTGCTTCTCTGTGTGTTGGAGCAAGGCTCCTAAGCATCTGTTTCCCTGTCTGCACCCCAGCTTCTTACCTCTGCCTGAAAGGCTGGCTCTGAGCTTTTGCTCACGTCTTGTGCCTTTAGTTTATGGATCATCTTGCTCTCTTGTCTGCATTTTTCCCTTGCCATGTCACATTGACCCAAGTGTAAAGCCAAGTTCTTATCTTTGGTTTCTACAAGACAGCACTCACACAAGGGTTTTATGACTGCCACAGAAACACGACTCCAAATGAACATGGAGCATTCCCTCCTTCATCCTGCCATGATGCTTTAACCTCATCTTCTCTTTACCATCTACTCTCTTCCTGACTCTCTCCCACTTGCCACCAATTTTTGTTCTTTACTACAGAAGCTTTAGCTCATTCTTTTTTTCTTCCCTGACTCATGCTATATTATCTCTCTGGAGTCCTACCTTCAATCACAAACTGCTTATCTAGACATTTTCCTAAATAAAATAATGCCTTTCATAAGAGGACTTCTGGTTCAAGATGTAAGAATTTTTTCATTCATTCATATCACTTATATCATTGTATCTGAGGTTTTTTCCTCCCTTAATTTAAAATATTTCAGTCTCCTGAAATATGCAAGTCTCCTTCATACGTGTTCTTCTTGGTTTTTATGACAGACACTCCACACCCAGATATCTGTTATCATGAACCGTGGTCCCAGACAACAAACTCTGTTTCATTTCATTAACTCTAAAGAACCCTGGTTCCTTCTAGTTCAAAGCGCTATTTTCAGTAGAGAAAAGGAAATGAGAGAAATAGAAATGAACATGACTCTGATGCCTTCAAGTTGTTCAGTTTCTTATCTACAGTGTTAAAAATCCAAAAAGTTTTGTGGCCCAGACTCCTACTCACACCTTCGGTAATACCCAGGGGACTCAGTCAAAGTAGGTAACGACTGTTAGTTCTGATGACTGTTATTAGCAGGTTCTTCATCACACCTGACACACATGTGCTAGACAGAATGCTTCCCAATTAAGTCACGTCAGCTCTACTCTGAAAATTGCATATCATGTCTCCAGAGAACGGTGCTCATCTCTCCAGGAGGGATGAGATGAGCAGATTCCTTCTACTTGCTTATACCTGTTAGTATGGTGATGTGTGAATTTTGAGTTGGGATATCTTCAGAACATATAGAATTACCCTTTTTTTATGCCATATAGGCACTGGTAAAGAGGCAATCTGAGGCCAGACTCGTAGAGTATAATCAGGTTTCATCATAGTACATAGTAAAATTGGGTCAAGACCCAAAATACAACACCAAAAGTGGGCCACAGGGTCATTCAATTCACAAAGAGTGCCTAGAATTATTCCAGAAAGAAATGGTTGATCTGAGAAAGAAATCAGAAACCTTTAGTCTGGAGGAGAAAGTCACAAAGGAATGAGGACCTGAGGAATGGATACAGGTGCAGGGGGTTGGTATGGGGCAGCCCAGAGAATCTTATCAAAATCTTTGCTGATGCCAGAGTTTATTCTTCTTTAACTTTATTTATTTATTTTGAGAGAGAGAGCATGTGCACTCATGCAAGGAGGGGAGGGAGAGAGAAAGAGAGAGAGAGAGAGAGAAAGAATCCCAGGTGGGGCCGGAACTCACAAACCGTAAAATCATGACCTGGGTTGAAACCAAGAGTTGGACACTTAACTGACTGAAACACCCAGGTGCCCCCAGAGTTTATTCTTATTGGCTAATTGTGGATGCCACGGCTTCTGTACCCACAGGTATCCAGAGTCCCTGTCAGAGCCTCACCATAGGTCTGTGTAGAACATTTCCAGGGCAGTTTCTGCTTCTCTTTCCTTCCTAGGTCACCTTAACACTATCCCCATTCTTGACCTTTTTAGTGAAGTCCCAGCCTAAGCTTAGGCTATATGTGTTAGCCAGGGACTCAGAAACATCTCCAAGATGTTCTGGAGTCCCGCCAAGAGTTTACTTATTTACATGAGAAGCTGAGGGGGATTCCTAAGATATAACTCACCCTAAGAGAACAGAGAATTGGGCAGAAGAACAGAGTCTAAACAAATCTTCATGTTCAGAAAAAGGGTCATTCTGACTAGCAGAGCATCTCCTCTTGGGTGGGTCTCCATCCAGCTTCCCTAATAGTCTCATGCCTAGATCTCAGGAAATGACAGATTATATGAGTAAAAATAAAAAGAACTAATATTGCTGGAAATTGTATACAAAATTGGGGTTTCTGTCACAAAACATAACAAAAATTGATGTCCCTCCCGTTCTCATAGTGCAAAACATAGCAGTATTTTGCATGCCCAGAGAGATGATTCAACAGAGGTAATATGGTAGCCAGCTTCAAGACGGCTCCCAATGATCCTCCACTTCCTGGTATTCAAACCTTTGAGTAGTCCCTTCCCACACAGGGTCTGAGTTGGTCTGTAGGACTAATAGAATATGGCAAAAGTATGGCATGCTGCTTCTAAGGCACTGCAGTTTCCTCTTTGCTGTCTCTCTCAATCACCCAACCCAAGGGAAGACAGCTGCCACATTGTGAAGACCCTTTAGAAAATCTGTAGAGAAGTCCATGTGGTGAGGAACTGATGCCTCCAACCAACATCTATGTGAATAAGCCATCTTGGAAGTGGTTCCTCCAGCCCAGAGAGACCCCCAGAAACCTCTCAAGAGGCCCTGAGCCAAAACCATCAAGCCAAGCCATTTCTAGACTCCTGGCCCTTGGTAACTGGTGAGATAAAAATGTTGTTTTAAACTATGAGGTTCTGGGGTAAGTCTTTATACAGCAAAAGACAACTAATACAGAGGCACCTGGGTGGCTCAGTCGGGTAAAGCGTCTGACTTCAGCTCAGGTCATGATCTCACGGTTCGTGGGTTCGAGCCCCGCATCGGGCTCTGTGCTGACAGCTAGCTCAGAGCCTGGAGCCTACTTCTGATTCTGTGTCTCCCTCTCTCTCTGACCCTCCCCTGTTCATGCTGTCTCTCTCTCTCTCTCTCTCAGAAATAAATTTTTAAAAAACATGAAAAAAAAAGATAACTAATACAGATTCTAATACCAGAAGTGAAATGTTGCCTTAATAGAAATGCATGAGAGGCTTTAGAATCAAGCTGTAAGTAGAAGGTTGGAAGGATTCTGAGGACACTTAGTGAAAGCTTGAAGAGCTTTGACCAAACTCCACTGGAAGGTGGAGGAGCGGGGTATCTTCGTAATACAGTCATAGAAAGTTTAGCACCCCTGTCACCTACCATTATATGAAAAGAAAATGTACCTAATGGACTGGACCTGGCTGAAGAGATTTCGAAGCCATGTGTTAAGATGCCCCCTAGTTTCTTCTTGTTGCTTACAATAAAATGTGAGAGCAGACAGATCAGACTCAAGGAAAAGCCACTAAGGATTGAAAGAGGCAGAGCTTGGGGCACCTGGGTGGCTCAGTTGGTTGAGCATCCAACTTAGGCTTAGGTCATGATTTCACAGTTCGTGAGTTCAAGCTCCGTGTCCGGCTCTGTGCTGACAGCTCGGATCCTGGAGCCTGCTTCAGATTCTGTGTCTCCCTCTCTCTCTGCCCCTTCCCTGCTCATGCTTTGTCTCTCTCTCTTTCAAAAATAAACATTTTTTTAATATTTCAAAAGAAAAGAAATGTCTTCCCTACAACGATCAACTCCAGGGAACTGCAAGGAAAACATTAAGAAGAAACCAAGAAAGTGGCAATAAAGACCTCTGTAAAGCTCTCAGAAAGCTAGTAGCCAAAGGGCTGTTCAGTCCAACAGAAATCCCCCTAAAAAGTATAAGCGTGTGCCTCGCAGATACTCTCAGTTAAATGATAAAACTTCTAACAAGCTTAAGGATGTTGTCTTGGCCATTTCGGCAGAAACCTACAGGCTTATCTCAAAGAAATTTCTAGGTACGTCCTTTGTCTAGTGGAGTGAACCCAATATTGTTCACAGGAGATTCAGAATGTTTTTTTTAAATTATATTTGTAAAAACACAGCCAGCTTGGACTGAAAGAGACAGAAACACTGCAAAATGAAAATGACCTGTGGACTTCTCCTCCCACCCCGTCCCCGATTCTGGCAGGAAACAAGCTGAGAAAACTACACAGCTGCAAACAAGACTACCTTTCATGGACAAGGAAGGATGACTCAGAGGAAGAACCAAGACCCCAGAGGGAAGGGCAAAGAGCCATGGAGAATTACTCCCAGTCAGAAGGAAGACCAAGTCTTAGTCAAAGAACTTCCAACATTTGTCCAGCTGTATCACAGACTCTCCATGGACCAGTGAGTCCTTTGTGCCTCCCATTGCCCTCCCCCCCTCGCCCCAGGTTTGGACAGAAGTGTCTAGGGTGCCTATCCATTGCTTGTTCCATTATTATATGTTGAATGTGTGTGTTCACGGGTCTTTATATTTGAGAGGAATCACACTTAAGGAGCTGAATTTAAGGAATTACACCTGGGGATCCTCATCAGCTCTGGGCTTAGATGACATAATTCTGGAATTCAAACTGATGCTCTGAATGACACCTCAGGGGCCTTGGGAAAGGGTGAGTGTATTTTGCATGTGGGAAGAATATAAAGAGTTTGTGGCCAGAGGGTGAACTGTGCTGTTTTTCAAATGTCCACAGGTTCTTTTATGCTCTTCACCCTCAAGAGGTGGAAACTCATCTCCCTCGCATTGAGTATAAGCTAGACTTTCACTTAGTGACTTAATTTTAATGAACAGAAGAAAGTAGTAGACGGGATGGTAAACAATTTTGAACACTAGGTCATGAAAGCCCCCTGCTTGCTCATTCTCCTTTAGATCCTTTGCTCTGAGAAAGGCCAGATAAGATGTCACGGGGACACTCAGGCAACCTGTCCAGATGCTCACATGATAAGGAACTAAGGCCTCCTGCCAACACCCACATGAATGGGCCATTTTGGAAGTGTATACCCCAGCCCCAGCCCACCCCTCAGAGAATCCCTCAGATTCTCCTGGGGCCAGAACCACCCAGGCTAAGTCACCCCTGAATTCCTCACCCACAAAAAGTGTGAGATAATAAATAATAAGGACAGTCCCTTACCGTTCACCCTACAGACCCACACTGGATGTGTAGTATGAGATAGAAATAAATCTTTATTGTTTTAAACCACTGGTATTTGGCGGTGCAGCATAACCTAGTGTCGGCAAACTGAAGCACTAGGTTTTAGCTCATGTTAAAGTACGAATAAAGCTCATGTCCAGAAAACTACTGCAAAGTATTTCTATTTCATAGGTATCTCAGGAAGGTAATAATAATGTTTAGCTCCCTGCTGGACACTTTCACCACATCTTGAATCTCCTATGCTCATGGGAATAAGTCCATTTGATGAAAGACCTATTCATTCCCTAGTGGAGTGCTTCTCAAACTTTAATGGGCATAAGATTCACTGGAGAACTTGATATTATACATTACCCAAAGAATCAGCTTCAGGAGGTCAGGAGAAGAGAGGTTTAGAAATCTGTAGTTTTGGGGCACCTACATGGCTCAGTCGGTTGAGTGTCTGACTCTTGATTTTGGCTCAGATCATGATCCCATGATCATGTGATTGAGCCCCACACTGGGTTCCTCACTGAACGTGGAGCCTGTTTAGGGTTCTCTCTCTCTCCCTCAGCCCTTCTCCTGCTCATGCTCACGATCTCTCTCTTTCAATAGAAAGAAAGAAAAAGGAAAGAAAGGAAGGAATGTAGGAAGGAAGGAAGGGAGAAAGGAGAAATCAAATCTGTTTTAAATAGAGCTCCAGTAGACTCGGAGGCAGTTGGTCTCAGACCACACTCTGAAAAGCTCTGGGCACTTACCTGGGGAACAACCTGAAGAGGCACATTCGCTATCAGTAGGGAAAGTGGAGGCAACATCACGCAGCAGTTAAGAGCCCGCTGATCTGGCGAGCCCATTGCACATTGCTGGACGCGTTGCAAGTACTCTGTAACTGCTAACTAGCTGACATTAGTGTCCCCTCTAACGTCGCTGCTATAGTTCTGACACACTGAATGCACCTCATTGACTCTCTCTGTGTTTCCAAGTTTCCAAACTACATGAAACAAACAGCATATAAAATGTTCTGCTTCTGATTCGAGGAGCGTCTGTGCCATTTCTACAATTAAATGCCATCACAAATATATACAATAGAAAATTAGGGGTAGAAGGAATCCTGAAGACCATTTAGTCCAATAACCCCCTCCCCCCCATTTTACAGAAAAGAAAGATTAAGAGGAGTGAGAAAATCCCCCATCTAGCAAGTGGCCATGCCAGACCTTGAACCCTGTTCTCTCAATTCCCAGCCTTTGGCCCTTTCCTTCCATAGAAGGAGAGCCCTTACTCGACTTGGTGTTTGCTCACACATTTGAAAACACCAGGATTGAGAAAGGGATCGCTTTAATTAACACAGAGGAGGCCTGGGCTGGGAAGGTGGGGGGATGAGGAGGGAGTTCTAAGCCATTGCCTATGCCAGGCTCCAAGTTCCAGATGCTGTTTGTCATCAGGGCTCATCACATGACATGTGTCACCGCAACAATGGCTGGAAACCATACCCTTTCTGGTTAACATTTTAGGGGCTGGAAGAGGGATGGAAGATTCCTGGAGAGAGACAGAAGTGCCTAGTTCCACTGGGCATTCATAGAGAAACTAGCATGAAAGGCAGGATCATGTTATGGGAAACTCACCAAATGGTGATTCAGTTCAGGCTTTAGTTCTGCTACTCACTTGCTGTGTGACCTCGAGCCTCTTCCTTAACCTCTCTGGGCCTCAGTTGCTATTCTACCTAGTCAACATTAGAAGAAGCCTCAAAAAGAGTCTAACTTAACCCCCTAATTTGATAGACAGGAGCTCACAAATTTATTTGCAGGAAATCCTAGACACACGTGGGAAAATAGTGATAATAGCTTGCACATCCTGGTGTCTAAGAATCAAGTTCGGTGAAGTTAGCCAACGACACGCTGCTTACTAAGAGTCCAGAGGCTGGAGCCATTTTAGTAGCATCCATCTTGGGGTCAGTCGGATTGCAGAAGAGGGAAAATGCTCTCAACTCCTTTGTCAAAAGAGTTACATCAACAGATGTCCTGGAGGGAGAAACCCAGACTGCAGAATGGGAGAGCGCCGGTGCAGGACCGAGGCCTGAGCGCCCCGGCCGCGCTCTGAGCTCCAGGCAGAGGCCAGGAGGAAGGCCGGTCTGGGGCGGAAGCACGTGCTGGGAGGAAAGGCAGATTAGCAGGCTCTGGAGATACATCCCAAACATCCAGAACCCATTGCTGGAGCGGGCCACAGGGCTCCGGAGACATACCGAGCTGAAGATGGTGGGGGCGTGGTGGGGGCTTTGTTTTATTTTTGGATTTTGCCGAATCAAAAGAATTCGGGAAACTGTGGGAACCTTCGTGTTAAACGCAGCCTCTGCCAGGTTGGCGCAGGCCTGTTTCTAAGTAATTCAATCTGAGGCAGGGAGGGTCTGTAAGTGTGCACGGACGCACACACTCGCGCGCTCACGCACGCCCCGCCTGCAGGGGCCAGGGGCGGCTGGAGGCCCGATCTTCCCATGTTGATTCCTGAGAGAGTGGCCAAGGCCCATGGGCTCGTGCCAGGATTCATTCATCCATTCACCCCGGCATTTACTGAGCGCCTCCAATGTGTCAGGCACGTGGTAAGCTCCGGGACGCGCTGGGGAGAGCAGCAGAGGGTCCCCTCCCATGGCCAGTACTCACATTCCAGGGCCGCAGGGTTGAGGGGAACCGGCCTCCCCCACCTCCTCTTCCCCAGCCAAAGCTAGGGGGGTTGGGGGGGTAAGGCAGAGATTGTTAGGGTACAAGAGTAGGGCTAAGGAGGCATGGACAGACACTGCCAGCTGCTTACCCAACAGCCATGCACACTTCGGGCTTTTGTTCTTGGTCAGGAGGTTGTCAGGGTTCCCTTGATCTCGGGGAGCAGAAGACCTTCCCCAGTCCCAGGGAATCCATCATTACGGGTGTAAACCAGCCATGGTCAGTCATTACGCTGGGCCAGAAAAGGGCCTGAGTGTATAGACATGTGACCCAATTCTGGCATAATAGCTGCCAGAACTCTCCCGGGGAGGACTTGCTTTTCCCAAATAAAAACAAAGCCCCTCCCCCTTCATACTTCCCAGGAACAAAAGCGCCTGGAGGCCATGTAGACACTATTTGAAAACCATAAGGCTCAAGTCCAGAAGCTTCAAGATGTCAGGACTGAGAGAAGAGGTGAGCGGTTGTCGTCATGAGCCACCACCGGGCGAGACTGAAAGAAAACCAAAGCACAGGGGTTTTTTTGTTTTGGTTTTTAGTTTCTTTATTTTGAGAGAGAGAGAAAGCACAAGTGCGGGAGGGGCAGAGAGCGAGGGAAAGAGGGAGAATCCCAAGCAGGCTCCTCATCACCAGCACAGAGCCCGATGCCAGCCCGAACCCACAAACCATGAGATCATGACCTGGGTCCAAGTCAGACGCTTAACCGACTGAACCATCCAGTCACCCCGTGAAGTTGTTTTTTAAATTGGGTTTGCTGTTGCCAGCAGCTCAGGCCATTCCAAAGTGGTCTGAGAGGCCGTGTGACTGGTATCATCTTGAGAAAGCCAGGATATGGAGGGTAAGTGGATCCCAGTCTCAGGAACAGCCACTAGAAAGAGCCAGGAAGAAGAGTTCAACCAGGTTTCTTTTTTAAATGAGATCTCTGGGGCACCTGGGTGGCTCAGGCAGTTACATGTCAGACTCTCGGCTCCGGTCATGATCTCATGGTCTGTGAGTTCGAGTCCCACATTGGACTCTGTGCTGATAGCTCAGAGCCTGGAGCCTGCTCCAGATTCTATCTTCCTCTCTCTCTGCCCCTCCCCCGCTTGTGTGCTCTCTCTCTCTCTTGCTCTCAAAAATAAACAAAACATTAAAAACCATTTTTTTAAATCAGATCTTCTAGGCAGTCTCTGTGCATGGAGGAGACTACCTCTCCTCCCCAGAGGGGCTTGAGCAGCAAAACTCCCTCCTGCAGAGGGCTTCTAGGATCATCCCGAACCCAGTTTCTTGATCTTCAATGTAAATCAGTATTCCCATTGCACTGGAAGGAACCTGTAAAGACTCTCAAATCCGGTGTGTGGGGGTGAAGAAGAGAGATACAGAGAAACAAAGTTCTTCTGTTAAAGTTGCTATCCCTTCATGTCTGGTAAGAGGGGCATTCCTCTGCCTAAACTTGAATCTGACTACTCCCTAACTGTGTGGCATTAAGCTACATAACCAGCGTATGCCTCTCTTTTCTCATCTATAAAGTGGGATTCTTAAAATAGCCTCTACTTGCTAGGGCCATTTCGAGTATTAAATCAGTTCATTTGAAACTCTTGGAACAATCACCAAGCACATGGTAAATTCCTCAAGAAACATTAGCTAATATTTTAATACTGTGACTGATTCTGACATGCACGTTTCCACATTTTTAACATCTCTGTTACAACTATACAAAATCACGATGTGTCTTTCAGAGGACGGTGTGTCATAAGTGACTGGAAGCATTTTTTTCATTCTTGGTAGTACACTGACTAATGATCTTTCTTTTACAATCTGCAACATCTTAGATTCAATTAAATGTGAAATCATCATTATTATCGGAGCAGATCTCCTTGCTGTAAAAAGGATGGCTTGAGCAGTCCCATCGGCATAAAGATATATAAAGCAAGGAGGCACTTCGTTGTCACAGGGGTGGGAGTATTGGAGGCTTGTCCCAGGCCACCCGCCCGGTAGCCTTTGTGGGCCTCAAGTCTGAAAGGATGGGCAGATCTGTGTGGGGGGACAAGCAGATCTAGATGGTGATTAGGGGGCTTTTTGGATTCAAAGTTATCCAAACATCTGAAGAACTGAGATGGTGCAATGAGGTCATCTAAACAGAAAAGACATGAAGGGCTGACCAAGAGGGAGTTTTCCAATGGGACAGCAGGGTCGTGACCAACAGCGAGAGCCAGAGCTGAGACTGGCCAGAGAAGACATGCTCCTCCGGCACCTCATTTGGCACAGGTGGGTTCAGGGCAGCCAGGACCTTCACCACCTCCGGGAGGCACACCTGCACCTCACTGATCCCCGGGGACGCTGGGTCTGATGCAAGTGAGCATTTCATGAATTATAGCTTATTGTGCGAGGCTAGACACAGGAGAAAGGGAAGACCATTGCTCTAATGGAAACGCAGTGGCTACAGTCAGTTTCAATTCAAAAAGCAATAGAAGCAGGACCTTCTTTTTGGCTTAAGCAGGTGAAGCAAATGATAGCAAAATTATTAGTAATTATAGATCACATGATTACAGCCGCAGCCAAGAGGGATCAAGCACCTACTGTATGTGAAGTACTGGGCTGTGCACCGTGGAAACACTGTGGTGCTTACACAGCTGGGAAGTGGCAGGCAAGGGACTAGAGAGTCAGTTGACTTCTCTGCAGTCACAGAGCTGGCACGCCGCAGAGTTCAGGTTCAAAGTCAACTTGTCTGACTCCAGAGCCTGGGTTAACCACTGCTCACAGTAGGAAGTGGAGATTCTCCTTCTAATGGCCATGATCCAGCTGATTCCTCATTGCAAGTTCTGGACGGGCGTGCCTTTTCCCTCTACCGCCAGAAACTCCGTCACTGCTCAGTAAACCTGATCACGGGATCTGCCTCAGTGCCCGTCTCCCAGATGGTCCTCCCTCACAGCATTTTAGTCAGCTCAGATGGCTTCAGTGTTCTTGAGAGCCATACACTATGGGGCTCACACAGCCACCAAGTAGTTCCTCACAGTTGGGGAGGATGGAAAGTCCAAGATCAAGGTGTCCACACAGTTATTTCTGGTGAGAACTCTCTTCCTGGCATGCAGAGGCTGCCTTCTCATTGTTTTCTCACGTGATAATGAGGAAGGGAGGGAAAGAGAGAGAGAAGGAGAGAGGGAGACAGAGAGAAAGAGCTTCCTCTACCTATAAGGTCAGATTACCAGCACCATCTTATTAACCTTCATTAACCTTCACAACAGCTCAGTACAATGGATATGATTATCTCCTCATACAGATGAGCAAACTGAGGCTCGGAGATGAGGTACCTTACTCAAGCTCACGTAGTTAGACGGTGGGTGCCAGAGTTTAAACCCAAGCCTGGACCCAAGTCCATGCTACTTAGATTTCACTATGCTCGATTTCCACTGACCAAGTGGGCACCCTGGTGAGGCCCAGAGAAGTACCTCCATGATGATGAGCCAAGATTTAGAGGCAAATCAAGGTCCTGGACTCAGGAGAAGCCCTGAGGAGCAAGGGGCTGTCAGGAAGGACAGAATGTAGAAACGGAACAACTCTTGGTTGGCTTCCCAATATTGCCACTGTCTGACTTGGGGAGTTCCATCCAGCTGGGTCCGTTTTACCTAGGGGGCCAGTTTTTTCCCCTTTGCCTTCAAGCTCTTCATCTCTCTATAGGTAAACTAACCTTGCAGACGAGTACCAACCATGCCAGCCCACCCTCCCCTCTGGCTGCAGAAGACATGAACTTGTTGCCCCAGAGCCCTTACCTGGTGTGAATCACCACGCAGCCCAGAGGCCCTGGGCTGAGGGTCAGGCTGATACGCTATTGTCTGGAGCCCTTAGAGGCAAAAAAGAAGCCAGCCTGCAGGAGAAAGGTGAAGGGGCTGGCCCTGGCCCAGGCATGACGGAGGCCCCTGGCTCCCGCTGCCCCATCTCTGTTTCCCTGGCTGGGGAACAATAAGGAGGCGCTGTCAGGAAGTGACACGAAAACGCCATTCCCCTTATACCTCCTTCAGCCGCTGGCAAGCGGAGGTTCCCGGAGGGAATATTTTTAGTTTGACAAATGAAAGCCTGGGACTGAGGACAGGAGGGATTAAGGGAGCTCTTCTTTGACACTCCTGGAGACGGGGAGATGATGAGTCAGATACAGAGGGCTTAGGCACGACTTCTCAAGACATTCCTCAAGCATGAGCACAAGCCAGCCGCTCGAATTCCTCCTGCCGGCAGCCAGCCCGCACTCGGGGAGGAGGGGCCGCCGGGGAGCAGCGCCTCTCCGCCGGCCTCCCTTCCCCGGGCACATTGTTGGACAGCAGCTTCGGGAGATCAAAGCCGCTGCCTGGGCTGCTTTCCGGAATCGGAGTCAGGAGACCTGGATTCGAATCCAGCCTTCCCCACTTCCTGGCTAGGATAGGGAGGTGTCCTCATTTCTCCTCCTATGCCTCAGTTTCCTCATCTGTAAATCGGAAGTGTTGAAATGCCTCAGAATGATTATTATAAGGCGGAACCTTTGCAAAAAAGCCCTGAGAATGCATGGTGCTGTAGGGACCTGGTTTTTCTGTATTACTCCTAGCACCTCACATGCAGACTCAGCACTCAAAATCTCACATCGTCAGACAGACCAGCCACTCGTCAAGTGCAGTGCTTTCCAGCGAGCCAGTCTTGTGCTAAATCTCCCTTGTTTAACCCTCTTAATACCTCCGGGGGTAGAGCTCATCGCCTGTGTTTTACAGCTAAGGAAACTGAGGCTCAGAAAGGTGGTGTGGCTTCCTAAGGTCACAAGCTAACGAGTGGTAGATTGACATTAGAATTTGACACTCCTGAACTCTGCAGCCCAGGTCCCAAATCCCTGCTCCAGTGACTCCCTGGCTGGGCCCGTATCTGGCCGGAGAACATCTCTTATCAGAAGCCACAAGTGACGGTAAGATCAAGGCAGTGCTCTGGGCCAGGCGCCAATCAGGGAGCCAGAAAGGGAGGAACAGGCTGCCAGCAGGAGGAGAAGGGCCAGAGGAGACAGAGACCGGAGTCCACAGCTAGGGCTCAGACGCGAGCACAGGTTGGAGGAGCAGAACAGCCATCGGGCTAGAGCCCGGGCCCCTGGCATCTGTCCACAGTTGGCTCCAAAGCACTAGTGGCCATGCGCTGGGAGGTCAGGCACACTTAAACGTCAGAATCTGCTCATTTAGTTGGAAAAGAGAATGAGGCCGCCGATTGTCCGTAGATAGGCTTATTTCTCACTTTCCAAACAGCTGGGTTGGGTGGGTGCTCCGGGGACTCAGCACCCAGTCACTAAGTGAATTCCACCCAAAGTATGTAAAGCCATGATGAGCAACCCACTGGCAGGCCCACGTTGCCCATGCACTTGAATTTCATTGGCCCATGATGGAATTTCAGGATGAATAGGAAAAGGCCATCATTGATGAGTGCTGCTTCTCAAAAATGCCAAGAGTGATCATTCCATTCCTAAAATTAGCAGTTTTTCACTTATTAGCATTTTTCTTTTAAGTAGGTGATCCTGAGAATTCACTTTTTATCTCATGGACTATAATGAGCTATTTTTTAATGTTTATTTATTTTTGAGAGAGAGAGAGCACCCATGAGTGGGGTAGGGGCAGAGAGAGAAGGAGACACAGAATCCGAAGCAGGCTACAGGCTCTGAGCTGTCAGCACAGAGCCTGAGGTGGGGCTCAAACTTCGAACCATGAGATCATTACCTGAGCCCAAGTCGGAGGCCCAAACAACTGAACCGTCCACGCTCCCCTGAGAGCTATTTTGTTTAAACCAAAAAACAAAAGGTGGCCCATAGGTTTGGTTAATGTTTTTCATTAATTTGCCCTCAGGAATAAAGGAAGGAGGGAATGAGGAAGGAAGAACAGAGAGAGAGAGGCCAGCACTCACACAGGAAGGATGCCCCACTGTCACTGCCACCAAGCCAAGGTCCAAGAAACTTCTAGCGGCACCTCTCCTGGCGCCCTGGCTGATACAAACATGGAATCAACCATGTCTTCATTTTTGCATTAGCCACTAAAAATGCTCCAAGCTGATTCTGCATCGTTCCTGAGAGCCACAGGACCTTTGGCATGTCACTTAAACTCCGTGAGCCTAAATGTCCAGATGGGGTCAATTACCACCTATCTCTTAGGTTAATTGTGGAAATAAAATGAGAGATTATGATACAATTTATTAAGCATATATATTAATTATTGAGAACCTATTATATGCCGGGCACATGCCTTATTTATTTATTTAATATGTTTATATTGTATATATACTTCATAAATACATGCTTATATATTTATATCTTTCCATACGTATTCTTATATTTATGTACTTTTATATATAACATATATATGTGTGTGTCTGAGAGTTTTTTTGTGGGAAGGAGTTGTAATTCGCCTCAATACCATGGAGCAGAGCGAAATAAATAAATGCATAATGAAATGAAGACTTAGTTTGCTCTTCCTGGACTCCATGGCGAGGCTGGTGTGTTTCAAGCAAGCTTCTTTGGCTGCAGGATCAGAAAGTCTCTTAAACACTAGGATTGTAAGGGGTGGGTGCAGGAGAAGTGGGGGCTGGAAGGACGTCAGTGGGGACAGAGGGGTCTCCTTGGGGTACAAGGATGGGCTTCACGGGACTGGGAAGGGGAAACCATCACAAAACCAGAGCACTTGCCGGAACTGTAGCTTTGTCCTCCTTGGAGAGCCCTGACCGCCTCTCTCACAGGGGCGTACACTCCTACAGGCATGAGCTGTTCTTGAGCTCCTAGCCGGCCTGCCCTCTCCTTGCATTCCATGGCCCTCTTCTCCTTCCGGTAGCTTCTGCTTCTAGAAGGCTCCCTGCACTTCACTGCCTACTCTGAATGTCACAGGCTTACAGCTTCAGCCTCCTGTCCCAGCTGCCTCATTCTCTCACCATTTCCAAGATCAAAATCCCCAAGGAGGAAACTGGACAGAGCCAACTCCTCTGTTTTCTCTCACATGGATTCTGTATTGGATGCGATGGAGTTCCACCTCTGGTAGGTCCTGTGGGGCTCCAGGGTTGGGATGGGGACAGGGCACAAAATGTATCAGCTACCTACTTGGCTGCCCCTTGAGCAGAGACATGGTTGGCATGTGGGGACACTCTGACACTTCCCAGTTAACTTCTTCCTGTGGCCTCAGGCTATCATTACTCTTTGCCCATAGTTTTCTAGAGTCAGGAAGTCTGAATCCCAGCACTACCACAAGCCAGCTGCTCCGTTTTGAATATGGATCCTCTCAGACCCTTGGATTCTTGTTCTGTAAACGGCGATCCTAATAGTACCAACTTCACTGGGTTGTGATGCGACACAAATAAGATGATCAGGACAGAGCCTGAAACACAGTAAACCCTTAGCACCTGCAAGTCGTTATTATTGCTACCGCTGCTATTGCTATTCAGTGTTGGGTGGAATTGGCTCGTGTCTCATTTCTTTCACTTGAGAAAAGCTGCTTTCCTCTCCTAGCCTCAATTTCTCCGTCTAAGTCACATCTAAGTTTTCCTAAGAAGCCAGTGTCCTCCCTGTATCATACCTCTAGAAGCATCCCATAAAGCCTTCACGCTTAAGGCCTAGATCCAATCAGTGGCTCAAAACTCATCCTCAAGAAGCCATAACACAGTAGAGCAGACCAGAATCATGGGCACCAAATGGCTTCATAGTTTACAGATAGGGAAACTGAGGCCCAAAGACAAGAGGCGATAGGCCCATGTGAAAGAGTGACCAACCCAGAAACAAGGCTCTGCCTTTCCTGGTTTCCTGCCCAGTGCTTATGCCACATTCCATTTGCTCTCAGTAGGTATTTCTATGTGGGATTCCCTTTTGTGCTAGTCATCAAGCATTGTCTGTGCACCCAGAACCATCTCTGTGAAGGATTAAAGGCAAGAGCCCTGAGACAAGCTGGAAAAAGAGACAACACTCTGGACACCGCAGGAGGGTGGCAACAGCAGACCCATAGCATGGCCCTGGCAGAGCGAGGCTCTGGTTTATTAGCCCTAACAAGAGTGACAGGGGGGTCGCGGGGGAGACGTTATTAGGAAAGGGAGCCTCTGAGCCATGATGTCATGTGAATGGCGGGTGTCTGGGAGCCTTAAAAGTGAAAGGGGATTAGGCCAGTGCTCTGGGGCTGGGGCATCCAACCCCGAGGGCCCCAAAGCAGACCACTGCCCTGCCTGAGAAATGTTTGCCAAAGCACCAACATGAGAAATGAATTTAAAGTTTGACATTATTGAAAACAATCAGCTCTGATTTCAAAGACTGGCAAGCTTGCCTCTGTGCCGGCACCCGCCCAGGCCCAGCCCACCCCAGCAGGACAACTAAGCCATGACATCAGAGCCTGCCCCAGGGAGAAAGTCTGGTGAATTAGCACTATCTACAGAGGAGGAAGATGGAGTTACAACCTCATGAATTGGAAGAGAGTTCGGGAATCCTTCCTGGCTTAGCTCACACTCCCGACTGCTTGTCAAAACGCACATGTCCAGAATTGCCGGAACTTGACAGCAAAACTCTTGCCCCCTGAATCAGTGTGGGATCCTGAGCTCCAGAAAGGAGGCTGATGGCTCACAGGGGAAGACAGGTATGTTCCCAGCCTCCACTACCACCACCACCGCCCTCGGTACCCCTATCTCGGTCTCTGTGTCTCTTAGTACCCTGCGATGCCCGGCTCGGGCCTTATCACCTCTGAATTGTGTTAAGACGTTGTTGCAGGGAAGCCTGGGTGGCTCAGTCAGTTAAGCATCCAACTTTGGCTCAGGTCATGATCTTGCAGTCTGTGAGTTTGAGCCCTGCGTTGGGCTCTGTGCTGACAGCTCAGAGCTTGGAGCCTGCTTCAGATTCTGTGTCTCCCTCTCTCTCTCTCAAAAGTAAATAAACGCTAAAATTAAACAAACAAACAAAAACACTGTTGCAGCCTCCAGCCTCTCTTTCTGAGCCTCGAGCCTTCTCTGCCCCCAACCTGAGCTGAACCCTACTGCCTGAGTCAACATCCCATCTTACTTACTTGACCAGGAGCAGAACCTTGACATTGGTGCTTTTTTTTTTTAATTTTTAATGTTTACTTATTTTTTAGAAAGAGAGAGAGACAGCGCATGAGCAGAGGAGGGGCAGAGAGAGAGAAGGAGACACAGAATCTGAAGGAGGCTCCAGGCTCTGAGCTGTCAGCACAGAGCCTGACATGGAGCTTGAACTCACAAACCACGAGATCATGACCAGCAGAAGTCAGACACTTAACTGACTGAGCCACCTGGGGAGCCCCGGGAAATTTCTTTCTTAACCTTCAAAGCCCAACATCAATGTCCCCACTCCTCAGAAGACATCCCTCATGCCCCACACCCTATTAATTGCCTGCTGAGGATAGTGGAAGCCCATACTTCAATAGCACCAACGACAGGGCAGGCACCATACATTGGTGTTACATATCCCAATTCATTCCATCCTCAACCCCACCCTTCAAGGTAGGTATTATTATTATACATATTTCACAGATGAGAAAACAGAGGCAGGGAGATGTAAAGTAACTTGCCCAAGATCACACAGCCACTGACAAGGAGGGACTGAATCCGGGTTCTGTGGCTCCAGACCCACCGTGCCAACGATTGTCACTTAGAGCTTCCTCCTATTTCCCTATTTGTAAGCCTATGTCACCCACGTGACCCTGTGCTCCGTGAGTGCAGGAGTTGGGTCTAATTATTATAAATATTGTAGTATTATAAGGCTTATTATTAATTATTACTAGCAGATTGCTTCATTGACAGAAATAGTAACGGTAGCTCTCATAGAACGGTAGGGAATATTCTCTCTATGGCCCGACCTTTCTATATATTATCTTCTCCCAAACTCAACAATTATACTGAAATGTGTATCATCATCACTTTATAGATAAATCAATTGATTTGTCCATGAAGGCTCTGTGAGGTTAAAGTCCAAGGTCACCCCTTCTGCCTCTGTCCTTGATCTCCTCCCTTCACCTGGTACATAGCCAAGAAACAAAGTCAAGACTTGGTGATCTGGTGAGTTCAACTGAATGTGTCCTTTGTGTCCCCCTACATTTGAGTCCTAAGACCACAACTTACTACTGATGACCGGCAGCTGTTTCATCCCTTTTATGTGCCAAAGGCTCCAGAGATATCAATTCATTTATTCCCCAAGCGCCAAGAGGCAGGACCGTTTTTGGACGGCTCGTGGGAGACTCAGAGAGGTTGTGTGACCTGCACAGTCACAGCGCTGGCCAGGAGCGGGGCCAATGTGGGGAGCCGCTGATGGATCAAAGTGCCGTGCTCCCAACCGTCTTCTTGGCTGTATCTTCGGCACAGGAGCCCCGGAAGCACAGTGAGCAAGACTGACGTGAGGAGGGACAAGCTGTGGGCTGTGCTGCACCACACAGTTTCCTCGCACATTTCAGAGGGCTCCTCGTTCTCTGCAGGACTGGACTGACTCTGAGGCAGACGAGGAAGCTGACTGTCCAGTTGCTCCCGGTGACATCTTCCTGCTGCTCCTCTAGGGCCCTGCATAGGCCCCTGCGCATTCCTCCTGACGTCACCCAGCTGTGCTCCCTCATCTCCCCAAGGAGGAGGCTCTGTCACAGGAAGGGGGAGGGATGGGCGGGGGTGCCGAGGGATGACACAGAGACAGGCCGCCTCTTGGCGCCTGAAGGAATGCGTGCGTTGCTGGCCTGGCCCCGCCGCCAAATTTGGGGAGGGTCCCCAAGCAGGGTCACTTCTCCAGGATCAGAAAGTGGACGCCAAGGCCTGAAGTGCCGAGGCCAGAGATGAAAAGTAATGCAACTGAATAAATAAATCACCAAAGAGAGCAGCAACGACCGTCTGCCAAGAAATTTAATCCTAAATGTGGAGAGAGTTGGTTGGGGGTGGGGGTGGGGGTGGGGGACAGGGAGGACTGAGGTTCTGAAAAGATTTAATTGGTGATAGGGTCCTAAGAATATGTAAATAGTCTCTTGGTTTCTGTCCTAAAAGGAGAAACAGATGCCAAGGACTCAAAGCTGAGTTTTCATATGAAAATCACTAAGACCCAGAGAACGCCATTTAAAATGTATATAATTCGATTGTTATCTCCTGTGGGGGGAGGGCTGCCTGTTTGAGGTTTTCATTTACACCAGCCGCCCCCCGCCCCCGCCACTGTAAGACTCATTTTCTGTACCCCTTCCTGTCCCCTCCTCTGAAGCCTGATGGTTAGTCGGCCAAGATGGATGAGAGAGAACTGGGAAGCTCAGTGTGGGAGTTTGCTCTCTTGGAGTCTTGAAAGCCTGTGGCTAAACCTTTAACTCAAAGATTATCTAAATAAGGTTAACCATTTCCAAGTCCAGGCCTTGCTCAGACCCGTCCAGTGACAAGGAATTGGTCCCCTTTTTCTCCTCAGGCAGCCAATCCAATCTGTTTGGACAATGCTGGATGTTCTCCCACAGGTTGAACTAAATTTTATCTTTGTGGAATCTTTTATCTGTGCTCCTTGGCACTTCACACAAAACACAACGGATGGTTCTTCCCTCTAGCAAGCCTTTCCAGAAGAGCTTTGGGATTTCAGATATTTTGGACCCTTAAAAATAAAAGGAAGCTGGGGAGCTTCATGGAAGGAGTTTGAGATAATGTCAGAACACTTATGTTCTAGCCCTGCTTTTACTCCCTGACTTTCAGAGCCTCAGTTTCCTCATCTGTAAAATGGAAAGGTTGATGCCTGTCATTTACTAAAGCACCCAAATGAGAAAAAGGGGAGCATGTATTTTGAAGGTAAAACAATCCTATAAAAGTGAGCTATAATTACGGGCGCCTAGGTGTCTCAGTCAGTTAAGCATCTGACTTCGGCTCAGGTCATGATCTAGAGGTTAATGAGTTTGAGCCCCGCGTCGGGCTCTGTGCTGACAGCTCAGAACCTGGAGCCTGCTTCCGATTCTGTGTCTCTGTCTCTTTCTCTGCCCCTCCCCCACTCATGCTCTGTCTCTCTATCAAAAATAAACACTAAAAAATGTTTTTTAAATTAAAAAAAAAAGTGTTACAATTAACGTCAAAAGAAACCATAGAAGGGAACAGGTTGGTATTCTTTCTTTTTCTGCAAACTGAGGGGGCTGAGCCTGTGATCTCCAGAGTCCCTCCCAGCTCTCCTGCGCTCGAAGTCTCTCCCAAGAGCCTGAGCAGAACACGGTGGGAGTTTTCCAGTCTTGTGAAGTCAACACTCACGGGCCCATTAGTCTCTTACCCAGGTGGCTCCTGTGAATGGATATATTTCCAAAAGAGCAGGGAAAGAGGAGTAGAAGGGCAGGAGGAAGTGAGAAAGGAGGGCTCTTCCCATGTGTTTAACCATTCTGCAAACATGATCGGGCTCCCGGTGCCCATAGCCCATTGGACAAAGCTCTGTGCAGGGGGGAGTCCACCGACAGCCCACACCAGATGGTTTGGTACGGTGTGGGTGGGCTCAATAAGCACCCCAGCCCCGGACATGTCCATGTCCTAATCCCCAGAGCCTGTGAATGCGTACCTTACGTGGCAAAGGGGACTTTGTAGATGGGATTATGTTTCGTAACCAGTTGTCTTGAATTTTCCTAGGGGTCCTCACATAATCACAAAGGTCCTCTGAGACGGAGGCAAGCGTGTCAGAAACAGGGGTTGGAGTGATGTGGGGCGTTGAGACAAAGAATGTGGACAGCCTCTAGAAGCTGAAAAGGAAATGTATTCTCCCTTAGAGCCTCCAGAAGAAACAGCCTTGTTTCACTCCATTTTGGACTTTCCAAAATTAAAGTAAAATAAAATTTTAAGTCATATTTTACCACGCCATTGGCAGAGAGACAAATACATGAAAATTCCATAATAAAATACTTTCTTCAACTCAAAAGTTCCTTTTTCCTGATTTTAAAAGAAATTAAAACAGGTCCAAGGGCTTCTAAAGTATTATATGCTCTGTGCCCACCATGCCAAAGGGTAAGTCAGCCCTGATTGTTCACCTGTTATGACAGGAACTCACCGCCTCCACAGGAGGTTAGCTCTGACTCACCAGAAAGTTCTTATTTATAATCAGTAAAAACTTGTGTACCTTAAGCTTCCACTCTCTCTAGCCCCAACCTTAGCTGTTGGGGCTCCAGAGATGAGGGAACTCCTGCTTTCCCTGTCAGAGGATGATGGCTGTCTGTAGTGGGTTGAATGGTGGCCCCCAAAAGACATGTTCAGCTCGCAAAACCTCTGATTTCTGCCATATTTGGTAAAAGGGTCTCTTCAGATGGAACAAGATCTCCAGATAACATCATCCCAGGTTATCCAAGTGGACCCCAAATCCAAGGAGAAGTGTCTTCATAAGAAACACACACAGGAAAGACAGGGAGAGGAGAAGGCCCCGTGAAGGCAGAGATCAGAGTGATGCTCTCTCCCACCCAGGAAGCCTGAAGCCACTAAAAGCTGGAAGAGGCAAGGAGGGATTCTCCCCTCCAGCCTTCGGAAGAGGTGTGGCCCCGCTGACCCCTTGGTCTGAGACTTCTGCCTCCTGCACCGCAAGAATACATTTCCGTGGCAAACCACTCCATTTGTGGCAATGTATTATACCAGCCACTGGAAATGAATTCCATGATGATTCCACAACCCTCTTCCACCCTGCACTCCAACTCAAGGAGTAGTAGAAAGAACAAGGGCTTTAAGGTCCGGATTTTGATTCCGACTCTGCCAGTTAGCATCTGAGGAAACTGGAACAAGTTACTTCTCCTCTCTGCACCCTGTTAACTCATCTGTAAAATAGCACAAAAATAGCTACCTTGCAAGGTGGCTGTGAGGATCAAAAATAGTAACTAGGAAATGCCTAGCTCACGCTTCACAACAGAGGGAGTCATCAATTCCTGCTGGGCTCCAGAGCTCAGTACAGGTCACTCCCCTGGCTCAGACTCCTGAGCGGACTGGTCCGGGCACTCATGAAGAAGGCCTACAGTTAGTTCTGAGGAGAGAAGCCAGCTCTGGAGGGAGTGAGCCCAGCAATATTCCCAACTGGGAGGCAGGAGGCAGTGTTTGTCTTGGCCAGAGGGCTCTGATCCAGCTCAGTTCTTATACTTTGAAGAAACTTGGGGTCCACTTTCTTCTAGAAAACCAGAACATTTGATTCTTTGAAGATACTTCCTAGAGGATTATTTAGGAGAATGAGGGGGTAGGGGTGGGTGGAGGAGGCGGAAGAGTATCTTCGTGAATAGGAGTAAGTACCAGCAGAATTTTTGGGTCCACAGGAGGCCACGGGATGGACGCGATGATGTGACATGACCTTTTACTGAGCAGCAGGGAGGGATATAAAGACAGAGAAGATGTGGGAGATTCTAGAAGTTTGGAAAAGGGACTTGGGGATCATCTGTTTGGGCAAAAGACATAGGAAGGAGAAGGACTGAGGAGCCCTTAGGGACAGGATATGTGAAGAATACAAAGCAGCAGCCAAATGTCCCAGATACCAGTCACCCTAAAACACTCAGCTCAAGTCTGGTCTTTGCATACTTGATCCCCCTTCTGTGTGGGCTCCTCCTCCTAAGCACCATCCTCGGGTCCCACGCAGGCAGTTGCAAGGTAGGAGGCAGTGTGGGGCCACTGAAAGTACACGAATGTGTCAGATAGACCTGGGCCTGGAGCTCAGTGTAAGAGGTATGTTTCAACTAGGGACCTGATACTGGAGCCCACACTTAGAGCCATGATGCTGTGCGTTTCTCCTCATCTATAAAATGAGGACAATAATATCCTCCTCATAGGTTGTCTTGAGGGTTAGAAATAATGAGCTTGTGATCCCTAGCACATCCCAGATCAAACACGAAAGCTCGTGTCATGGCCAACATGACTCCTCCTGGGCCAGATTCTCATCAGTGCCCCAGGACATCGATAGCTGAGCAATTGTTTTGTTAATTCCTGTTTTGATAAACTATATATGCCTCCCCTAGGGATGCCTGGGTGGCTCAGTGGGTTAAGCATCTGACCCGGCTCAGGTCATGATCTCACGGTTCATGGGTTCGAGCTCTGCGTCGGGTTCTGTGCTGACAGCTCAGAGCCTGGAGCCTGTTTCAGATTCTGTGTCTCCCTCTCTCTCTGCCCCTCCTCCACTCGTGCTCTGTCTCTCCCTGTCTCAAAAATAAATAAAACCAAAAAAAAAAACCACCCAACAAAACAAAACAAAAAACCAATATATGCCTCCCCTAGATCTCTGCCTGTCCCAAGCAACCCTGTTCTTTACCAAATTTGTTTCTGTTTATACAATTACAACTGTCAACATAGATCAACATGGATGCCCTTGAAAAGTGAGGAAAATAAAAGCTGATATATGGGTTCAGAAGCAAGAAGATGGAGATGCTCTTTTCCAGAGGGTCACTTGAACTATCCATAACTCTAAGAGAGAACTCCATAACCACCAAGAGAATGAATGCACTGAGATGTGAAAAGGCCAATGAATAACATCACACATCTGTGTCTGACATCATACAGGCATTTCCCAGACAACTCACCTCCAGCTACACCAGGTAAGAGAGAAGCTGGAAGGTTGTTGTGAAATTCATGGGTCAGATCTTGCTTTCTTTTTGCATCCCAGGAATCTGGAGATTTGGACTCTAAAAGACCTAGTTTCAAATCCTGACTCTTTGATTTGTATCTCTGGGATTTTTCACTCCAATTACTTAAGCTCTCTGAGTTTCCATGGAATGGCGGTGCCAACTCCCTTGGACAGTTTTTGGGGCTCAGATGGAAACTTATGGAAACACAGTCAAAGACTGGTGGCTCTCGTGACACAGGAAGCTTCTTTCTCAAGGCACACTAGCACTCCCCCAAAGGCCAGTGTTGTCGGACTAGCTGTTGGGCCAACAGCACCACCTGGTGGTCACCCATAAGATCTAGCAGACGTCGCCTCCGGCCTCGGCTTTCTCAGCGTGGTGCTAGAGAGGCTCAAAATAAGACTGCCTTCAAAAAGCCACTTGGTTGGAAGAAGCCCTGTAGTCAAGAAGGGAACATAACCTGATCTTTTATAATTCTTGCCTGAGAGAAGAAAAACGTAGTGGTCAAGAAGGTGTCCACAGACACCGGTCTCAGTCCTTCCAAGACAAGACGGGCAAGATGTTTTCACTTCTCTGAGCCTCTGTGTCTTTATCTGTGTAAGGAAAACAATGATACCTTATTTGTGGGTATCCAAAAAACGAAATAAATATAGGTCGAGTGACTGGTATCTAGTGGACACTCAGGCAATTTTTTTTATATTTAAGAAGCAACTACATGTATCTCATTTCCCCCAGAGCTGTACCTGGACTTTAGACAATGAGCACAACTGAAATATAAACCCTGAGGAGGTTTCCAAGAGGAAACAGGAGCCAGCCCTCTCCTGGGCCAGGCTTTCTGCTCTCCACTTGCTCTTTCACCTCCCCACCTCTAGGGGGCACTGGTCCAAAGTCAGACCTGCCAGGGAAGCACCTGGCAGAAGCTGGGGTTCTTGGACCCTGGCGAAGGAAGATCGTTCATCATCCATTCATTCATTCAGTTAACACAAGTGCTGGACATTGAGGATACAAAAATGATTTGGGGATGGCTCCTGGCTCCAAGGAGCTTGTATTCTAACAGGGAGGCAGAAGAATAAAGAAATACTTAAGTTCAATGGGCCAGCTACTGTGATAGAAGTGGGTACTGTTTAGAAAGATGATACAGAAGAGAAAGTAGCTGGGGAGCCTGGGTGGCTTAGTCTATTGAGCACCAGACTCTTAATCTAAACTCAGGTGGTGATCTCATGGTATTCAGGATCAAGCCCCAGTTGGGCTCTGTGCTGACAGCACTGAGCCTGCTTGGGATTCTCTCTCTCTCTCCCTTTCCCTCTGCTCCTCCCCCACTCACTCTCAAGCGCTCTCTCACTCTCGCTTTCTCTCTCTCTCTCTCTCTCAAAATAAATAAATAAACATTTAAGTCGGAGGAGAAGAAGGGAAAATAGCCAACTCAACCTGGAGGAATTCATTTGTTCAGCAAATATGAGAAAGGACCTCTATGAGCCAAGCACAATATGAAGACCTGGGGATACAAGGGTGAATAAATCCCAATCCTCGCCCCTAAAGAGGGTATGGGAAGAAGGCAGAGAGGACACCACATGCGTTTGGGGCTGCAGGGGTGTGGGTTAGGAGAAATTGATGCAAAGGGAGCAGCCTGAGCAAAGAAAGGCTTAGCAGCAGGACAAAGCAGGATCAGCTAGTGGCTTCTCCACACCCTCCCACTCTTTCCCCCCATTGGGGAGGAAATGCAAATATTATTGTTTCATTCAATGCCATTTTTAAAGTTTGCTTCTCCTCCACTACGGTCCCTCTGCCCAAGGGTCCCAGGTAGGTGAGCACTGCACATTGCCCAGAACATGCCCAGGCAAGCCCCCTCCCTCTTGTGCTGCCTTAGTATTGAGAATGGTCTCCTTTCTGGGGAGACCTTCTCAACAACAGCCTGGCCCATTCTCCTTGGTTCTTAATGCCATGGGCCTCCCCCAACCCCCGACCTGCCTGAGGCTCCAGAGTCCCTCCAACCTACCAGCTGGGATGGAGGGTACTATGACCCTGCTACAGGATGGGACAGGGGATGCCCCTCGCTTCCGAGCTCCCCTCCTCTTCAGTCCCAAGAGAAGTTGGGACCATCCAGCAGCTCCATTTCCTGAGAAGCTACCGTGTTCATTCACTCTTCAGTGGTGGCAGAGCATGGATATTAAGAGCGTGGGACCTGAAGTTTACAGCCAAGTTCCACCACTTCCTAGCTGGGTGGCCTTGGACAAATTATTTAAGCTTGCTGTGCCTCCACATCTTTATCTATAAAGTGGAGAATAGTACCTACCTCATAGGGCTGTTGCGAGGATTAAATAAAACAACACAATAAAGTACTTAGAAGCCTACCCCACACACAGTAAGAGCTCATGAACTATTGGCTGTTATTCGACAATGACTCTTTCCTGAGCTTCTATTGTGTGCCAGGATTGGGACTGCAGGTCTGAATCGAAGACGCCTGCTCCTCGACTCACAGAGTTTACAGTCAGCTGGGGAGGCAAGCTGCTAATACTAACGTAAAGACACAGTTATATAAACACCCACCGTGATGAGTGCTGCGAAGAAAATGGGTGATATGAGTGGGGAGAATAACAAAAATAAGAGGAGGCACTGGACTTAGATTGACAGTAGTGACATGTAAGCTGGGACTGAAAGGAGGTGCAGGAATGAGGCGATGAGCCGGGAATGGCATGCCAAGGCTCCGTGGCGGCCACGAACACTGTGCCATCGGAAATTGGAAGGAGAGGGCCAGCGTGGCTGCAATGCAGCAAGCTTGATGGAAAGGGCCCTCGTCAGGGGCAGTGCGGTGGGGGGGGGGGGGGGGGGGCGGGGAGTAGCTGGAAGCCAGCTCCCGCTCGGCCCTGTGTGCCACAGTAGTAAGTGAGCATTTGGAAAGCCAGTGAAGTGTTTAGGAGTGGGCATATTGTTCAGACATTATTTACACTTTCAAGAGATTATAGTGCTGATAACCTGAGTAGAATTGAGGACATCAGAAAGAAGTGATGATAAACAGGGAGGAGGCTCGTATGGGATCATCGGAGATATGCCAACAAATATAATCAACAGGACTTGGTGATGGAATGGATGTAAGAAGCAAGAGAGAGAGAGGATAAGATGCATTTAAGCTGAGATGGGGAAAGACTGGAGGTGGGAGAGAGACAGATGTCAGGCAAGGTAAAGGATTGTCTTTGGAGATGTCATGCAGGCTGTTCCATATGGAAATACAGAATTCCAAAGAAATATACATTTAGGAGCTATCCACTTGAGAATGAAAACATATAAATGTCATATCAAGTCATGAGAATGAGTAAAATCACTTGGGAGGGATTGTAGAGAGAGAAGAAAGAAGGCCCAGGACCAGGGGCTCCAACATTTTTAGAAGGCAGGAAGAGAAACAGGAGCTGGTAAAAAAGATTGACAAGGACCTGCCCAAGAGATAGGAGGAAAACCAGGAAAAATTAATGTTTTAAAAAAGAAAGGAGTGGTCCACAGTGTCCATAGCTACCTCACTGTTAAGTATGATGAAGACAGGGAAGGAGACCCTTGTATATGACATCATGGCGGTGGTTGGTGACCTCGGCAAGAGAAGCCTCATGAAGTAGAGGAGTGGGAGCCATATTGGATTAGGTGGGTGAAGGGAAGCATATGCAGGTAGTTCTTTTCTGTGCTTGAATCTGGGGTTGGTGGAGACTGGAGGCTGGAGCAGAATGGAGCGGTACTCGAGGGATGTTTTTCATCCTTTTAAAAAGTTGACAAATTGGGCAGTTGTTAGAGCATTGGCTGGAATGATCCAGTAGGGAAGGCAAAAGAACAGCACGGTCAGGAGAGGGGATAAATATAGGGAGAGGGGCTCTTATAGGTCCCAGCGGGCTGGGTCCTGAGCCTGTGTGGGAAGATGAGCTTCTAAGGAGACAAGGGAGAAAATGAGGACAGATAAAAAGGGTCTGTACAAATAAAGAAGGAGTTGTAGGGAAGTGAGGACCCAGCTCTGTGCAAGACCCTTCCACATTTGATCCTCAACACAAATGCTGAAAAGTTAGTTTTATTTTCCCTGCTTTAGAAATGAGGGGAATGAAGCCCAGGGAATCTAAGTCCTTTTACCCATCATCCTGTTCTTGAGCAGCCAAGCCAGAATGCAAACTCCAGTTTGTCCAACCCAAAGGTTATGTTCTCTTCAGCATGTCACCCAGAAAAGCTCGCAAAACAGTGCTCATTACAGAGGGAGCACTCAATATGTGTTCATTGAATGAAGTATCGGTTGTAAGCATAAGATGACCTGCAACCCAGCTTAGATAGATTTGAATCTCTAGCAGCAACAGAGCACAGATCTCTGGGGAGTAGGAGGTGTTGATGGAGGTGTGGGGGCCGCTTAAAGGAGTAGAAAGAGCTAAGATGAAGTTGGAGTAGGTGTGTTAGTAAAAAGGAAAAGGAGGAAAGACAAGATCAGCATAAATTTACTGGACTGCAGACCCCCTCGCAGACTCCTGAAATTTCTCAAGCCTCTGAGCTCGCCTGTTCATCCCTACTGACATCCCTGAGTGTGCCCAGGTGTCTTTAGTCCGGACACCACACACCAGAAAACGGATGAACTGAGGTTCTCCTGGATTCTTGGCTGACCAGATATTATGGTTTGGGGATCCCCAACAAAGAGGTTGAGGCTTTAGATTCTGAATCCAGCCCCCCGCCCCATCACATATGAGCCGTGCCATTGCCAACAAATCAACCTCTTAATGATTGTGAAATATTTGTTGGCATGGTTTTCTTTGGTATTTCCTGTTTCTAGGAACTATCTGTTTCCCTTATACCATTAGGCAAACAGACTTTGCACAATCTATTTCTTTAGGGAAGAAAAACTACCTCAGAAGCAAAGACATAGAGACCCTGCAGTCTCAGGATACAGCAATTACATGATGAACTGGAATTAGGTTGCTTGATCCAAGATTGATTAAAGGACTCCTCCTCCCCCCACATAAAGAAGTAATCGTGTGGCAGGGACAGGCTAGCTGTTTACAGAGCCCCTTACCCCTTGGTCCTGGGCATGTAGGGAGATTATATTTGCCGGGTGCCCCTGCAAGTATGCATAGCCATGTCACTGAGTCCTAGCAAAAAGAATGTGATCAGCAGTGATGTGTGGCGCTTCTAGGCCTGGGCCAGAAACACCTTCCAAGCCCAATCTTTTGACGCTCTTCCTTTGTCCCCTGACCCACTGCTAGCACACCCCAAAACTTTGGAAGCCACATGTTGAAGATAAGTGAGCCACAGGCAGAAGGAGCCACCTACCAAGGAGAAACACCCATTCAGTAGGTAAGGTGACTGACAAACTTCTACAGCGTTTGAACTATCATACCTCTGTGGGATTAGCATCTAATGCTGCCTTTGTTAATACAACTGGAGAAGAAGCCTTAGTTGTGGTGGTGGCGGCGGTGGGGTGAGAAAATAACAGGCTCTCTGCACCTAGGCTTGTGGAATCTGACAACAGAGATGGCCAGTGCCTCCTTTTCTAGATGGAGGTGGTGGAGTGATTGTGTGACATGTACAGAAAAGGAGCACCTCCTGGAGACTTGCTGGGTTAAAAATCACCAGAGTGGCAAGGGAGCAGATGACTGTTCCCTGTGTAGCTGGGAGAGGCCCACACCTATCTGAGAGACAGCCAGACCTCTTGCAATTGGGAATAAGGAATGGCAGACAGGATGGTGACCGCAGTGATCAAGAGCCAGATAGGACAGGGCACATCTCGGCAAAGACCAGTCTGTCTCTGAGAACTTAGACAAAACCCCAGGAGAAATGCTGCAGGAGCAAGAATTGACCGAGAATTAAATTGTATTCTCACAACACAATAGCAACTTGAAACAAATTTCAGCTGAATATGAACACATCTGAGTTTATGAACTGAGACTTTCACCTGCTGCCTCTCTGAGAATGAGGCTGAAAATCCCAACCTGCATTCCTCTTAGGAGAGTTATGAGACCCAAAATCCAATACTGTGCCTCACAGAACCTGCACATGGCTCTGAACCAAAGCTTATCATTACCACTATCTTTGTTGTCATCGGCTTCAGCCAATGTTGATGAAGGAGACTCAAGCATCCAACTCAGGGAGCTTTTAAGTCATGAGAGCCATGCCTTTTGGGCAGCCATCGGTGGGTAGGGAGAGGCGCATCCACTCCCTGGTTCATGCCCATAATCCCAACCCGGTGGGCCCTCAGCCCATAGGACCTAATTCCAAACAAATGGCTCCTCCTCTGTCCCTCAACCCTCATCCTTATTTCAAGCAAAATAAGTCCTGTTTCCTAGAGGTTCATCAATGGCAGTTGGCCTCACTCTGCATCAGATGACAAGAGAGAGAAGGGACTTTTGATAAAGGAAAAGAACTCAAGAATGCTGCAGAATGTCATCACTTCACCTAGATTACACTGTTGAGCCCAGGGCTGCCTGGAGTCCACATCCTCCCCTTGTCCCCATGTAGGAACAAGATGACCTTCCCCTCCAAGAAGGTTCCCAGCAAATGGGCCTTATATCTCCCCACAGCCACTTACATCTTTACTATGTTTGCCCTTTAATGGAGACATTGCTTAATGGAAAAAACATCATTCTGCATTCAAAATAATAGCTAATAGTAATGAGTGCATTTATGAAGCACTTACCAGGTGCAAACACTGTACTAAAAATGTTAATAACCCATTTCACACCCCCTCTCACCAAAATGATTATCCTTGTAACAAAGAGGAAGCACCTAAGGCTCAGAGAAGCTACATAAATTGTCCTAGGTCCCCAAGATGGATTGTGGTGAAGTCAGAATCCTTCAGAGGCCAAGCTCTTACATCTTGCTTTCTATGTTGTCATAGGCATCTGGTGTTCTACAAATATGGAGGATCTGACGCTTTTTAAAAAGAAAATGTTCACTATGATAAAGAATAGAAGATATCTATAAAGGGTGAACAACTGAGGCATGATTGAGTTGAAATTTTCAGGAGGGTGGGTCAAGGAAATGCCGGATTCTGGTGGTTGAGGAGTGAATGGAAATTCTATTTCCAGAATCTGGACTGTGAAGCAAAGGAAACAAAGGATTTACAGGAGAGTAGTTTCTTGTTCACTTGTTATTTTTTTTCTTCTAAAATAAAGTTTAAGAGCAAAGATAAAGGATATAATAGAAGGGCAATCCTCTCCGATTGGAGAAACAGGAGGAGGTAAGTAAGGTTCCTTAGTCTGAGAGGAGTATGGTGTCAAGTTGAGAAAGTTTCCATCCCAATGGCCTCTGTTTTCTCAGGAATATTGATGGGTAGGTCATCTATTGTGACCAAGGGAGAATTTAGGGAGTGTCATGATCTGAATGTTTGTGTCTCCCCAAAACTCATATGCTGAAATCCTAATGTCCAATATGATGGTAGTTACGATGTAGGGCCTTTGGGGGCTGATTCAGCCATGAGGGTAGAGCCCCCCTCAATAGGAGACCCATTATAAGAGACCCCACAGTGTTCTCAGGCTTCTTCTTCCAAGTGTGGATATAAGGGTCTGCAACCCCAAAGAGAGCCCTCACATGCCCCCACCAGGACCATGATCGTGGACTTCCAGCCCCCACAACTGTGACAAATGCATTTCTGCTGTTAATATTGTTAAAGGAAATGTATTGTTAATCCTTATGGGCCAGCCTCACTTTTCACGTTACCATATTAACTGAGACGTGGACATCAGAACCATGTTCTCACTTGGCACATCACGGCTGTCATGGAGCTGGGCAGAGTGAGGACTGCCTGTATCAGCCTCATTATCAGTGTGTCAGACTGCAACAATGCCTCCTAGCAAAACTCCCCAAAACTCAATGACCTACATCAACAAGCATTTGTGTCACTGTCCACTCCGTCGGTTGGAGCAGCTCCACAGCAGCCTATAGATGAGCTGCACTTGGCTCTGGGTGCTGGGTGGCATGCAGACCTGTCCACGGATCCACACATTCTCCTTGGACCAGCAGCTACTGGGACATGTTCTTTTCATGGCAGATCTTGGGAGCCTAAGAGGCCAAATTGCATGAGCATATTTAAGGCCTCTGAATGCCTCGTTAGCATCTCATTGGCCAAAACAAGTCAAGGTGGCCAAGCCAACACCAATGGGTGAAGAAGCAGCCTCTGCCCACAGTGGGTCACATGGCACAGAGTAGGGATGCACAACTCTTTTCCAGGGGACAAAACATTAAAATCCAGAGCCAATGGCCACAGTCAGCATCTTCAACATCAGGACCAGCAGGCTTCTGGCTTGGCTAAAAGAACAGATTCACAGGGAGCAGTTCTGAGATCCTCTGTAGCTCCACGTGGGGTACATCAGCCTGGCTCAAGGCTGGTGGCCTCTCCTTCCCTTGCGCCCCTTTCTAACTCCCAGGGACATCTTGCTTCCTCCCACTGCCTCCAGGTACTTCCCCCACCACCACCCGCCAAATCTTCATGTTTCCCTGTCTCTGACTTTTGCAAAGATGGAATTCTTAGCAACATCTAATTGAGCCAAGATAGAGCTTATGCAAAAATCAGAATCAAATTGATGATAATAACCAAAATCCCTCAACTTTGCAGATATTTCCTACCCGAACTTGACAGCTCCTTGAATTATACAGGGCTGCGAGGGTTATCCAGGTTCCCACTGCACAAATGAGGAAACTGAGGCTCAGAGAAGTTACGCAATTTGCTAAAAGTCTCACAGTAGCCTAACAGTGGCCCGGCCATAATTGGAATATAGGTCTCCCTCCAGGCTCCAGTATGGAAGGGAGAAAAAGTCATCATGCCCAGATCCCGAAATCAGCTCGCGTTGGAGAAAGTCACACTGGATTGTGGGAAATGTCTGGAGGAAAGATGTATCCACAAAGATTCCCTGCACACACTTCCCTCCAGAAGCTTGGTCTGCATGGCTATACATGGCCCAGCTCCCAGCCATCTTCCATTTGGATGTGGCCAGAGACATCCAGGCCACAAGCGTTCAGTGTCCTTCTGAGTACCTTAAGAAGAGCAGATTTTCACCTTAATTCTAGGAACTGTATGAGTTTATTCATATCCATCACTGAGCACCAGAGAAACATCATTTTCTCCAGGGAGTTTTCCTCCAGCCACTCTCCTCTCCCCATTCTCTCCACCCACCCCATCCCTGCCCCCACCTTCTCTAGACATGAAGATCATCTCCCAGTTCAATTCATTTGAAAATGGGATGAGAAATTTAAACAAAATCCATTCTGCAGGCTTTTTAGCTACAAAGTGGTGTTGCTATGTTTTGGGGGATGATAGTAAAATAAGGATTTTTTTTTTTAAGTTAATGAATTGGCTGACATTATGATGTCAGAAGGACTGGAGCCAAAGGTGTTTTGCTAAAGGGAGTCTCCCCACCGCCCCCCCTCCAGACGACACGGCACCCCTGGAGCCCATAGTACTTGTGACTGTTCACGCTGTTTACACACCCAGCTCCCCTGACTGCCTCTTTGTGGGAAGTTGTTTACATGAATTTATTTTGGGAAAATTCCATTAGACGGGACCAGGATTTCTTCACAAATCATTGCCTCTCACTTGTGTCTTGATCAAATCTGGGCAGGCACTCTTTCTTCAGAGCCCGGACTCCTTGTGTTTCTGTTAGGGGCTGGGGGAGGGGAGGTGTGGAGGGCACATGGAAGATAATGAAGTGGCCAGGGATGGGCTTAGAAAAAAGAGGTCTGTCTGGTGGGATCAGAAGCAACAGCCCCGGGAGAACAAAGGGGTCCCCACTGGCTTGGGGACCACAGGCTCACAGAGGCAATTTTCCAGACTACAGCTATATATGGACTTGCCCATCTGTGCCTGGCTCTGTGTGATGCTACCAGGGCACAGGGACACATCGGTGATGCTTTCTGACCTGAAGACGCTCAAACCTAAAGAAAGAGAAAGCGACAGAAACAAACAATTCAATCAAGCGGTCATGGGGTCCTTGTGGGATCTCCACACCCTTCTCCCACCCAGCCTTCAGTTAGTCATGGAACACATTGATTCCTTCTGTGAACTCATTCCTACTATTTTCACTCTGTTGAAGGACAATCCCCAATATTAGACTCACCCCGGTTTGCTCCCATGGGTTTGGCTTCGGATCGTTATCACGTACGCACAGACCATATCACTACTTCTTTAGTTCCCAGGCAACCCCTTCTTATTTCCCAAAGAAGGATTTACCGGATCCCAACTAGGTGCCAGTCCTGTGGTTCAGAGATGTTGAGACGTCGTCCTGGCTGTGCAGCAGCTCAGCCTTGGTCCAGTGCAAAGGGGAAGGGAATGGGGACCACAGATAAGCCGTACAGCAGACACTGGTTCCTGCACGGTGGAAGCTGGCTGTTGTTGCAGGTGCACTCCCAGAGCTGGGAGGGAGGACTCAGCACCACCACAGGGCAAGGCACCCGCTGCGGTCATCTGCCCAGCAAGCCTGGCCTCCCCCTCCAGAAGCACTTCTCCTGGCACTGCAGACCGATAAAGCTCAAGGTCATAGAGCTCCCTGAGCAACCCTGGGCAAGGTCTATTGCCCTGGGTGGGTTTACTCATCTCTAATAGGAAGGAGCTGCACTGTCAGTTTTGCAGATATGTTAGCCATGGAAAGCTGGATGGAAACAAATTATGGGCAGTGCCCATGGCTCATGTTTATTGAGCACTTACTACAAACCGGGCATCGATCTAAATGTTTCACATGCATTGATCTACTTAGTTCTCACAGCAACCCTATACATTAGGTACTTACTAGAGATTAGCAAACTCAGAAAATACTAAGTACAGTAATTTGCTTGAAAATCCCATATGCGACCCAGATGAAAATATGGGTCCTTTTGCTGATGAGGGGGTGGGGTTCACTTTGCCCCTACAGATCTGAGCATAGACTCTCAGGGCTGGGAATAAAAAGACTGTGCTTTGCAGACACTGATCCGTGCCCTCTAGGAATTTAAAAGCCACCAAGCTCCAGGGTCCCCTGAAGTAGAGAAGCAGTTGAGTAGCCAACGGTGAGCATCCACTTCAGACTCAAATCTGAGGTCATATTGCGGTTCCGTGCCTTGCCAACATGGCAAATCACTTCATCAAATTCCTTAAACTTTCCAGATCTTGCTTCCCTTGTAGGGTTGTCATAAGTGAGAGCATGTATTCCACGCACCCAGGGCAGCATTTGTGGCCGATATTCAAAAAATCCTGGTACTGTTATTCTTCTCCAGACGGGTACAAGAAGCAGGTGTTTGGAGGGTATTAATGTGAGATGTGATGCCATTATAGGCTATTCCTTGAGTCCCAGACTAGCTCTAGCTATATTTGGGGTCTAGAGACCAGAGAGGCACTGGCCTTATTTTACTTTATATCTGCCACTGCCCTCAGAAAATTTCCCTGAATATTCTAAGTGCTGTTGAATAAATGAATGGCTTAGTGGATGGATGGTTAGATGGATGGATGCTTGGATGGATGGATGGATGGATGGATGGACGGATGGATGGATGGAGATGGATGAATGGATGGATGGTGGATGGATGCATGCATGGATGGATGCATGGATGGATGGATGCATGGATGGATAGAGATAGTTCTCTATAAAAAGCTCCACCATACCCCAGTACATGTCTTATTTCAACACCCCAGGGAAACGCTCCAGTCTTTGACCCCTCCCTACTCTTCCAAAACCTCAGCTCATCCTGCCAGGTATTTACTTGTTACCTCTCTGCTCAGCCCCCTCACAAGAACACATTGTCCCACTATCTGCTAGTTGGTGACTCTGGCTTCAGCTCCAAACAGTGTCTTCTGAAACCACACTCCACAGCCCATGGGCCAACTTCATGCCAGTTCCCAGTTGTGCCCTCCCCAACCCCAGCCTGTGCACAGTGCTTTCAGGTTGCTGAGGAGGAGGTAATGTGCAGGCATTCATTCCCTGGAGCCCCAGCCCCTAGGGACCTGTGCTAGAACAGTGGTGCCTGTGTATCTTGGCATTCCATGGCCAGACTCCAGCCACGCACTGAGGTTGTTTCATGCACAGCCTTAAGTGTTCTGTGCTCTGCCCGCTCAGGAGCCAGGAGGAGGCCCAGCCTGAGGCTCTGTCGCCCTCCCTTGGTAGTGGCTAGAGGTGAAGAGACAGCCCAGCCTCCCACAGAGTACAGGAGCCACAGCCTGCTACAGCTTCCCGGGGGCCCAGAACAGCCCTCCAGCTGCTGTCAGTCCAGGCGCAGCTGGCTCCCCAAGGTCAGGGCTGCCCAGCACACCCATGAACCACAACGCCATTATAGCTCCTGTTCTCACCATTCCTAGTCCCAGAAAAATTCCCTGATACCTTGGAGAATCCGTCCCTTCCCCTTACAGATGCAGTGGTACCAAGAAAACCTCAAGTCCAGGGTCTTAGGGGATAATGCATGTCATCTGCCTACTTGTGTACCTGATGGTGAAGGTAGAAAGGGTAACGTGACTTCTCTCACAAGACTGGGGAGATCGCTGAGGCCATGTTTAGGCTTCAGGGGAATTAACTGGCCTTTGCCCTTTCTTCATCGCAGGTCTCAGTTTCAGGCAAGAAGGGCCCACATTCCAGCAGGGGTTCCGGGTGGTCGGATGCTAATTAGCAATTATAGATTCAGTGGGAGTGCACCAGCTCTCCACCTGCCTGAAGGTCACTCTTGCTAGTCACTCTGTTGAAGGAGAATCCCGTGCAGGTTGACATGGATGAGAGGCACCCCTGGCTGGGGGAAGGGCAGCTTGTGACCCACATGCTGTCCTCCACAGAGTAGATGGGAAGCCTAGCCAGAGGCTGATGTCTGCCACTTCCTGGTCACTTTACCCTTCTGTCCCAGGCTTCTCTTGCCCCGAGTCCCTGGTGCAACCTTCTCCCAGGAAGTCCGTGCCTCGTGCCTCAGTGTTACCCTCTTCCAGATGCTACCTTTGACTATCGCTTTGAGAAAAATACGCATTTTGTAGAGCAGATGAGGAAGTAGAGGAACTGCTCTAGATTCACTTCCATCAACTATGACCTGGAGCCCACCTCTGTAATAAGTGCATCTGCTCGATGCTGCTTGAAAAGACATCAGTACTGGGCCCACCACCTTCCCCGAGGGGTCCTTCCCCAGCACCAACCTGGAGAGGAACAAAGAGTGGGGAGGCATCCCGAAAGACACAGTGGGTACCTGAAGAGTCCAAGCTGAAGGTTAGTTAGTTCCCAAAGACACTCAGCTACTGGCTTCGACTAAGGTTACTCAATCAGTTGAGCCAAAATGTAAGGGCGTTTTTCCTTTCCACCTTCCTTTGTAAGGAAGACAGAATCCATGAGAGAGAATTGTCACTGAGCTATAATTTCACTGCATATATGATGAGTGTGAGGAAACTTGTGCCCCCACCGAAAACAGATAGGCAGCAGCCGCAGAGGATGGTTGGGAAGATTAAAGGACGTGATGGGAGCCCAGAACTCATCCTGGCTGAGAATGAGTGCTCAGTAAAGTAACTGCAATTATTATTTTCATCAAAGCAAAGTTTACAATTCCCATGTCTCAAATATCATAGAGATTAAAAGAGGCTTTCTCTCTCTCTGATTGATCCCACTCAAGCGAAGTCTATAGGTGCAAAGGCCTGGCCTGACACCCACAGACCACTTGGTTTCATGACTGAGGCCAGAGCCCCTCACCACTGAGCAGAGGAAGGTTCTTGTTGGTGACCTGCAGGCCCAGGTTGCAAGGGATGGAGGGGAGGGGAGGGATGGAAAAGGAAGGCATGGGAGGTGGGGGGTGACTCCCATTCATCACTGCTGGCCCTGTCCAGATGCTTGGGGCAGGAGTTTGGGCTTTGCCCCCAGCCAGGCTTACTGAGAGCAAGACCATTTGCAGGGAGCCTGGGCCACCCAGAGGAAGGAAGGCTCTCAGCCTTCAGCCAGGTCAGGAGAGGAGGTCACCAGAATGGCTTCCGTCATGTCCATCAAAGAGCTGGGTTTCAGGGCACCAGCAATGTTCTGTTCTTCATGTAGGGGCTGGTTATAAGGTGTGCTAACCTCCTGAAAATCCCCCAGCCTGTATGCCTGGCATATGTGCAGTTTTCTGCACTTCTGTTATACTTTAATTACAAGTTTGGGGTGGGGGGATTCAAGTTTATTTTTTTAATGCTTTATTTATTTTTGAGAGAATGCAAGTAGGGGAGGCGCAGTGAGAAAGGGACAGAACATCTGAAGCAGGCTCTGTGCTGACAGCACTGAGCCCGATGTGGGGCTCGAACTCATAAACTGTGAGATCATGACCTGAGCTGAAGTTGGACATTCAACCGACTCAGTACCCAGGTGGCCCTGCTTATTTTTTAAAGTCACCCCCAAAAAAACAAATGCCTTCCCCACGACCTCTGGGTTCTTCACAGCACCTGTCTGGCTGGGCCGAGGGAGGCATTGGTGTAAATTGTCCCATTTAATCTAAGTCATTGAGAGATCGGGTCAGGTCAGGGGAGGTTTTACTCTTTGACCACAAAACTCGGAGTCTGACTTTTATTCATTCATTCACTTAACAAGTTTATATGCACTAGATGTTTATACTTAGCATGTCCTAAATGTCCAGAAACCTCTGGACTCTACTAACCCGTGGATTACTACGTAGCCATAGACAGACCCCAGAACTTATGCTGCTGCCAACGGATCAGCTATCCTGCAAATTCTGCTTTGGAAAATTCGACGCCTCCATCTCTTCCTTCCCTCCACAGGGTCAGTCCCTGGTCTATTCCTTCATCCCCTCACCCCTGGGCCATTACAGTGGTTTTCTACCTTGTATCCTTGCTGCCCTTGAAGCCAACCTTGAATCCTGCTTTGAAGCCTCATTGCCCTTGAAGGTGACCTCCTAGGCTGTCATCAGAGATCATGTCATTCATTACCAAAAGCCTTCACTGGCTCCCTACTGCCTATAGGAAAAGGTTCTAAACCCTCAGCTTCACTGAGCACGCCCTGCGTGACCCCAACTCACCACCCAGGGCACTTCTCTGCTCTCTACCACCCATTGCAATGGACCACTCTCCACCCCCCAACCCCGTACTCACCTCACATCATTGTCTGGTTGCCAATACTCTCCCCCTTCTCCATCTTTTGATGTTTCCCTCGGCCTGCAGGGCTCTGAGAAGCCTTCCCCAATCCCCTGATCAGACTTTATCTCTTCACTGGGCAGCTCCTACATGCTGTTGTCACTTCCATACCATTCTGCTTCATCTCATCATGATCATTACGCAATCAGGAAAGCCAGCTGACTCTCCCTTCAAAATGTTCCAGAATCTGGACATTTTCCACCACCTCCAATGCTACCCCCTGGTGAGAGTCAAGATTTTTGTCAGGATTTCTGCAATTGCTTCCTAACTGCAGAGAGGCCCCCGGCCACCTCCCTGCCAGGTCCTGCAGGACAGAGTCCCCAGCCACCCCTCTTCAAGATCCTATGGGATAGGGCGCCCACCACATCCTGCAAGGTCCTACGGGACAGCATCCCCAGCCACCCCTCTATTGCATCCTGTAGGACAGGGACCTACGACAGCCTGCAAGGTCAAACAGGACAGGGTCCAGCCACCTCTCTCCAAGGTTCTGCAAGACAGCATCTCCAGCCACCTTTCTGTCCAGTCCCGACACTTTTTTCAATCATTTAAAAATATAAAAACCAGGGGCGCCTGGGTGGCTCAGTCAGTTGACATCCAACTTCAGTTCAGGTCATGATCTCACAGGTTCGTGAGTTCGAGCCCTGCAGTGGGCTCCCGGCTGTCCATGCAGAGTCAGCTTCAGATCCTGTCTCCCTTACTCTCCCCCTCCCTCACTCACACTTTCTCTCTCTCTAAAATGAAGAAACATGTGGGGCACCTGGGTGGCTCAGTCGGCTAAGCGGCCAACTTCAGCTCAGATCATCATCTCACGGTTTGTGAGTTCGAGCCTGGCGTTGGGTTCTGTGCTGATAGCTGGGAGCCTGGAGCCTGCTTCGGATTCTGTGTGTCTCTCCCTCTCTGCCCCTCCTCCGCTTGCACGCATTTTCTCTCTCTCTCTCTCTCTAAAAAATACACATTTTAAAATTCTTTTTAAAAAGAATAAACATGGGGCGCCTGGGTGGCTTAGTCAGTTAAGCGTCCGACTTTCACTTAGGTCATGATCTCGCGGTTTGTGGTTTCGAGCCCCGCATCGGGCTCTGTGCTGACTGCCAGCTCAGAGCCTGGAGCCTGTTTCAGTCTCTGACTCCCTCTCTCTCTGACCCTCCCCTGCTCACGCTGTCTCTCTCTCTCTCTCTCCTAGAAATAAATAAAACATTAAAAAAATAATAAAATAAAAAGAATAAACATGAAAAAAAGAAAAAATGCTTGGCTCACAGGCCGAAGAAAATCAGGCAGCAGGTCATTTGGCCCATGGCCTACCCATCTTAAAGGCCGAATTGGCAACCCCTGGGGGAAGGTGGAGGGATGGGTTAAGGTTAGAGTAAACATGGCTCCTCAGTACCAGTCTTCTCAACATCCGGAAAACATGCAAAGATACAGTCTATCTGGTAGATGGAAAGAGGTGCGGTGTGAGGGGGAAGCTGGGTGTTCCTGTGAGCTCTAACTCGGGTAAGGAAATCCTCAGGATTGTAGTCAAGGAACATAACTCAGCAGTGAAGACAGACTGGTGGCGGTCAGGCTGTGACACTGGCTTTAGTGCAGGCGGTGACGCCCTGGTCCTGCTGATATGCCTGCAAAAGGAGGCTCTTAACTAGTCCAGAGCTTTTGTGAGCCAGCTGTTGCTTACAGTCATTATTTCACAATTGGATTTTATAGAATTGCAGTGAAATAGATTTACATTTAAAACAAGAGGTAGTAAGTGCTCAAAAACTCATCATCTTCTCATTATTCTGTGACACTTCACGATGAGCTTTGCTCTTCCGATGGTTCACATGGAGCTCAGCCAGTCAGTGGAAACAGTACATGACCACCTGCCAGGAGGCACACACCCCTCCCCGACTCTGCACTTCACACCAGCAGCTTGAAAATGACCGTGGAGGGAATATCTACACCACAGAAATGGACAAATGCTACAAATCGGGGCTTTTCTTCCCACCGCCCGCCAAAGAATCCACTGTTAAACATTTACCAGCAAACCACAGCACCAGGTGAAAGAAGATGGGCGGGATCTAGGGCCTTGGGGCATAAGTGGAGTGGGGAGGGCTGGGGTAGAATCCGCTCAGCCAGGTAGTTTTACAGACATGAGAGGCAGAGGAGGAAGAGAAGGATGCCTCTACTACAGAAAACGATCTATTTATACTGAAGCACTTCCAGCCCAAAGACTTGGCTGTGCCCTTCCGCTGAGCGCCTTCTCACCGGCGTCCTGGGTTAACAGCCCCGGGGTGAGCCTGTGAGCCCCCCGGGCAGCCCTGTGCGGTAGGAGGAAGGAAGCGCTTGCCTAAGATCTCCCGGGGAGGTCGGCCAGCACCACAGCCCCACTCTGTGTTTACATCTCATATAGCTGCGTGCAGAGCTATTTGGGCACCCACAGCGCTGCGCAACTGGGTCTGTGTGTATTTATAACCGCACAGCATATAGATCTCACCTACATCATTCACACATCCCCGAGGTGCTGGTCCTGCTTACTGACCTCACGTCGTCGGGGGCCTGCCGGGTAATTGACTCTGATGGGAATCGTCCTCTCCCAGCCAAAGGCATGCGGCCCACCTCCCACAGCCAGCGCCCGCCTCCCTCCCACGGACCTGGGGGGCCCCGGCCCTTCCTGGTAAAGCTCTGGAGAGGAGAGACGAGCTATAAACGTGCCGCAGGCTGACCCGCATATGGAAATGAGGCTCGAGGTTGGGCCTGGCGCCCAGCCACAGGCCTGTGGCCTCACTGCCGCCAAGTATCTTTAGCATGAACTTCATTAACATCACCTCCCCCACGCCCTCCTCCAATCTCTCTCCTCCTCTGCCTTGTCTTACACTCAGTTTGTGGTGTCTCTTTCCAGGCTGTGGTCTTCTTCTTAAGCCTGCACAGAGGGCTGGGCTCCATCACCCCCTCCTATCTGACAATATGACAATAATAATATAATCACAGCTTCCACTTACTGTGCTGGGCTCTTCTATCCCTTATCTCCCCGAATCTACATGGAAACCCTATTTGATAAATAAGGAACCCGAGGCTGCAGGGGGCTGCAGGGGGCTGCAGGTCACTCAGGGAAGAGGTCCCTGACTGAAGAGGTCAAGGTTGGCATAGGTGTCTGGGGCTCTGGCACACAGCCGGTCCTCGAGTGACATCCGCCAGGCTGAGAGCACAGCTGCATACAGAGGAAAGAAGATAAGGCTGGGCCAGAGGCCACGATGGCACAGGTAGAGAGTAGGGAAGGGTCGGGATGGAATGAGAATCAGCCATGTAGCTTGGGAGAGATGAGGAGAAGAAAGACGAAGGGAAGGATGCCTCCTTCTAGAAGACCCCCTGGCCTTGCACGCTGCTAGTTTTGGGGGGGGGGCTGTCCCCAGCAGTCATGCCAGGCTCAGTTTCCTAAGCGGTCTGTTTGCACTGGAAGCCCTCCTTGAAGACACGGGCCAAATAGCCACCCTAGACCTACAAGAATGTCAAGATCTCATTTCTTCACTGACCTTGCAGGCCAGCCTTGAGGAGGGGTCCAGCCACCTTGGGGAGAAGAGAGGGGAAGGAGATTTCTGTTCTCAGTGACCAGTGTCTGCGGAAGCTTCTCTGTTCTTTGCTCCCTCTACCCCCTGACACAGACTGGGGTTAAGGCCCAGCTGGAGTTGGCCTTACCCCCTGACCCCATCAGGCTTATCACTGTCCTTTGCAGGTTTGTCTGCTATAGTCCAAGGACATGAGCCCCTCCCTCCCTGCCTCCCCCATTACGTCTTTCCTTCCCCTCTTCTCCTCTCCCTCCTCCTGCCTATTCCCTTTCTCTACAGTTCTAATGGACTGTTCTTTCTGGAGTCTAACCACCAGTAGCCGCCCTGCAGTTCCCACCCGCTGCTCCCGTTTCTGTTCTTTGGGGGCAATGTAGAACCATCAGTAATAGACACAATGACAGTTCAGATGCCACCAAGGGTGATGACACATGTTATTCAGGTCTTATTTTGTACTAGGAACTCTGCATGCATTATTTCACTTAATCCTCATAGCAACCCCACCGAATAGGTTCTTCTCTACCCACTTCAGAGACGGAGGAACTGAGACTTTTGGAGGATCCCACATTGCACAGCCAACAGGCGGCAGAATTAGGATCTGGACTAGGGCCACCCAATTGAAAAGCCAGTTCTCGGGGCGCCTGGGTGGCTTAGTCGGTTAAGCGTCCGACTTTCGCTTAGGTCATGATCTCGCGGTTCGTGGGTTCGAGCCCCGCGTCGGGCTCTGTGCTGACTGCCAGCTCAGAGCCTGGAGCCTGTTTCAGAGTCTGTATCCCCCTATCTCTCTGACCCTCCGCTGCTCACACTGTCTCTCTCTCTCTCTCCTAGAAATAAATTTTAAAAAATAAAAAATAAATAAAAAGAAAAGCCAGTTCTCTAAACCATGGGGTTCCTTTGCATCTTCCATCTGCAAACCTTCGAATACTAAAGGATCTTCACTTCTTTACGGGGTGAGATGGCTTGCTTCATGGCTACACGCCTGCTGAGTGCCCAGTCATCCAGTCCAGTGGCCCATGCTGGGGTGACACCGTGTGCTCTTGATCCAGATTTTTCAGGGCTGAGGATACACTTTTAACCACGTGCCCCTCAGCCTCCTCAGAGGCCCTGTCAGCCAGCCACTGGCTTTTAAGCAGAAATGCATTAGCCCTGGGCATCCAGCTTCTGGCTCCCAGAGACCTAGAGGTTCAACCACAAAACGGAGATAATGGGATGAACCTTACCACACAACCACCGGGAGCCACGCCCGCCACGCCCTGAAGACACTCTTGGTGACCCGTTTGGGGATCTTCCCTAAATCAACCCCCGCCCCTCCGACTGCTCCCTCGACACCTCTCCCCTGATTCTGTGCAGTGGGTCCTCACAGCTTCACTCAGGTGGAACGTGTCCGCTGCCTGCTGCTCCCGGGGCCTCGGCCCCTAATAAACCCGCCTGCCATGCAAGTCCGAGCCCTGCGCGTTGCTGTCGCCGCCGTAAACAGCCTGGACGCGAAGCCCGCCTCCCTCGCTCCCCAGAAGATTAATAAATCAGATTCAGACGCCTATTGTTCTGGACACAGTCAGAATCAATTGCAGGATTTTAAATCTCTCAGCACAGAGCAGCTGGCTGGCTACAAGAGGCCCCGCCATGTCTCTGGGAAAGCTGGCCGGGGATGGAAATAAGAGAATGGGGGGGAAAAAAAAAGACCAAATAATCAATAGTTACCACGAGCTTGCGGCCATCTGCACCCAGTCTCCTTCAGGAGACAGGTCCCCCAGCTTCCCGTGAGGCTCACTTAGTGAGGGGTGGGGGAGGGGCACAAGTCAGCCTGGGAAGAGAGGGGACCAGAAAGGCAGGTCGCAGATGGGTGGGGCCACTCCCCGCCCACCTCCTAACCTCTCCAATGCCTAATTCCATCTGCAAATGTTTCACTCTTTCAGAAGTTGAGAGCAATCACTGCCTGAAGCCACAGGGTGACTGCCAGTTTGTTATCCCAGAATTCCCAAGAAGAATTCATAGAAATCCTTGTATCTTAGACTAACTACCACTCCCTTGCCACCCCCACCCCCTAGGCGTTGGTTCTTGTTGTTGGGTTTTGTTTTTTTTTAATCCCCTACTCTCATGAGAGACACAGTGTGCCTGCCACTGCCGCCTGAGTGGCTGCTAGCATTTTCTCTAGCTGTTTATGTGGAAAATCATAAAAATATTTGGTGGCCAAAAAAAGAGAGGGGAAATGCTTTGGTGGTCTGATGCAACAGAAATGCTTTTTAAAAAAAAAAAAAAGTGGGATGTCTTATTCTAATCCAAAAACATGCATAAATGCCGTATTGATTGAGAAGTACTAGGTGGAAGGCGTATTTTTCTCGGAGACCCACCCCACCCCACCCCCTCCAAGCAGACAAAATCACTGTTGGCAGCTGGCTGAGGGTAAGTCACTTATAATCCAGCCACAGGGTTTGGGAAGACCTGAAAGCAGAAATTCTTGCGGGCTGCGTTTTACCCCGGGTCTAGTAATATGCTCCTGTCCCAGCGGCCTGAGTCTGTTGGCTAAAAGAGAGGCAATCCTCACGATGACGGTGCTCATGTAGATGCTGTTGTTGCCACGGCAGCTGATGCCAATCAGATCACGTTTGTCTGCCTTGTACCGTCATGAAGCCTCCTTACACGCGTTCTCTCCTTTGATGCTCATAGAGGGAGGTGGGCTAGGAATCATTATCACATCATTCCCATTCCATAGAGGAGGGAAACAAAGCCCAGAGAAGCAAAGGGTCTTGCCCAGGAGCATACGCACTTTCACTGGCAAAGCCAACATTCAAACCCGGCAGATAAGCTTTATACCAGGTTACTCTGGACTCTCAACAACACTGCCCAATAGAAAGGTGCATGAGCCATATATGTCCCTTGAAATGTTCTAGTAGCCACGTTTTTAAAAAATAAAAAGAAACAGGTGAAATTGATTTCAGTAATACACCTCGTATAGCCTCCTTGCATCCCAAATATTATTTTAAAATGTAATCAATGCGAGGCTCCTGGGTGGCTCAGTCGGTTTAGTGTCTGACTTTGGCTCAGGTCATGATGTCAGGGTTCATGAGTTCGAGCTCCGTGTCAGGCTCTGTGCTGAAAGCTCAGAGCCTGGAGCTGCTTCAGATTCTGTATCTTCCTCTCTCCATGCCCCTCCCTGGCTCATGCTCTGCCTCTCTCTCTCAAAAATAAATAATAATTAAAAAAAATAATTTAAAAAAATTAAAAATAAATAAATAAAATGTAATCGATGCAAAAATTATTCATGTGATAGTTTACATTCTTTGTTTTCATACTTAGGTGTCTGAAATCTGGTGTGTATTTTGCACATTGAGCTCATTCTCCTTTCACCGTGGCTAGTGGCTACATTGAGGGCCAGCATCAGTCTAGAGGGATTCAGCACGGCTTTCATACTGAGTGTGGTCCTGAAGGAATCTCAGACAAAGGGAAGCATCACTGTTGCTTGACTCATCCTCAGTCCCAAAGAGGAGAGCCTCTCATCTCAACGTGAGCTCCCTGTACTCAAGCAGGCCAAGTGCCAGAGTCACTTCAGTTCACAATGTGATTTTTCCTCTTATCTGCCTCCTCTTCCTTCTCCTCTTCTTGAGTATCACTTGCTAAAACATCTAATACAGATGTTACCACTGAATGATTTGCTAGCCATCAACAAGCAGCAACGTGGTCCCTACTTTCTGAAGGTTTTCTGACTCCCAAGCAAATTATGCATATGCTACCCCAGGCATGGTGCCCCCTCTGAGTGCATCAGGTGCTCATATTGTGCTTCAAGAAGGAGATAGGGATGGAAGGAGAAAAGGAAGGAAGAGAGAGAGGAACAAAGGAAAGGAAGAGGGGAGGGAGGGAGTAAAGGAAAGAAGGAAAATGTACTGGATTGAAGAGCATCTCTGAAATATTCATGTTCTCCTGGAAGCTCAGAAGATAATCTCATTTGTAAGTAGAATCTTTGCACATTTAATCAGTTAAGATGAGGGTATACTGGCGGGGGGGGGGGGGGGAGCTGATCCAACGTCTGATATCCTTAGAAGAAGAGGAAAATTTGGATGTGGACACGGGGAAGAACATCCAGCGAAGACAGAGGTAGAGACTGGGGGATGACGCATCTGCAAGCTGAAGAACACCAAACATTGCCACAACCATCAGAAGCTAGGAGAAAGGCACAGAATGGACTCTCCCTCAAAGCATCCAGGAGGATCCAGCCCTATCAACACCTTTCAGACCTCCATAACTGTGACAGAATAAATTCCTGTCGTTTTAAGCCACTCAGTTTGTGATAATGTTATGACAGCCCTACAGAGCTAATACAGAAAGGGGGAGTTTGGGGGGCAAGCCAGACATTTTTCTAAAGAACAGATATATGATCAAAAAGAATTTGCAGTTGAGAACATGAACGCAATGCTGGCATCTCTATCCACACTCATTCGGTTCCTAGTGAAATCAAATCAGCTTCTCTCCTCCTCCTCCTCTCTGATCACACATTCTGATAACTATACCTGAGTCCTGGGTTTGCTATGAGGAGATAAAATCTTACAAAGAACCAACTGGTGGTTGCCAGAGGGAAGGGGTAGAGGGAAGGGCACAATGGGTGAAGGGGAGGGGGAGACACAGGCTTCTAGCTGTGGAATGAATAAGTCACAGAGATGAAAGTCACAGCGTAGGGAATAGAGTCAACAGCACCGTAATAGCATTGTGTACTGACGGATGGTAGCTACACTTGTGGTGAGCACAGCATAATTATAGGCTTGTCCAATCTCTGTGTCATACATCTGAAACTAATACAACATTGTATGTCAACTATACTCAAATAAAAAAAAAAAAATAGGGGCACCTGGCTGGCTTAGTCGGTTGAGTGTCCAACTCTTGATTCCAGCTCAGACCATGATCCCAGGGTGATTATGGGATCAAGCCCCACATCAGGCTCCACACTGAGCATGGAGCCTGCTTAAGGTTCTCTCTCTCTCCCTCTGCCCCTCTTCCCTGCTCATGCTCTCTATCTCTCTAAAATAAATAAACAAACAAATAAATATAATTTGAAGAAAGTTAAACTTTAAAATGAGGGATTCAAGTATTTCAAATATTTTCTACTGAAAGAGAGAATCATTTACTCTGTGTAATTGCTGAGGACAGGACAACGCCTAATGAATAAGAGACAGAGAAAAGCAGTTTTATCTCCACCTGCGTAACGTTTTGAACAAGCAGACCGGTGGATGGCAAACGTACTACCTGATAAGCAAGCCTGATGAACTCTGGTCCAGAAAATATTAAAAAGAGGCTCTGGAGATTTCACCTTTCTGACATCATTAAAGGACTTCCTGTATGGATCAGAGAATAAACTAGATGATCCCAGAACCGTCTTCCATCTTAAAGCTGACCACATGATTCTGAGTTGTGGTCTAAGAGCAGTACGATCTCAGAGAGGCCTGAGGTAGCAACTTCTCACAGGCCAGACTCAGGCGGGCCGTGGAAGGAACACTGTAGATGAGGTTCTGGGTCTGCTGGGCCCCAATCTCCAAGAGCCATGACCTATTCCCCATAACACATGGCCCTGCCCCTCATCTTGACTGATCAGATTCGCAAGTGCTTTGATTAATATGAAGACACTAATCACAGAGATGTAGGGGCTAGAGCAAAGACTTGGTCAGATAAGTAAGAACACAGCAAGTCATCACCACGTACGGGTTAAATTTACATGGGGGCAGGAAATACGAGTGAATGGGGAAAACTCAGAGGTAAGGAAAGCAGAAAAAAAGCAGATTTCTGGTGTCCTGCTTATTTACCTGCACATCAAACTACTCCAGAACTTAGTGGCTCAACACAACAACCTTCTGTCACATATCATAAGTGTGCGGGTTAGGGATTCGGTCAGGGCTCAGCAGGCGATTCTTCTGTTCTGCATGGTATCAGTGGCAGTTACTGCAAGGTAAGAGGCCAGCAGTTGGGCTGGTGCAGGAATGTCCACGATGGTTTCATTCAGGTGTCTGGTACCTTGGCAGGGACCGCTGGAAGATAGACTCAGCTGGGGCTCTAAACCAGAATGCCTAACTATGGTGTCTGCATCCAGCATGGCCTTTCAGGGACACTGGATTTCTTTGCTTTTTTTTTCTTTTTTTCTTTTCAAAGCTTATTTGCTTATTTTGAGAGGGAGATAGGGAGAGAAGCATGAGCAAGGGAGGGGCAGAGAAAGGAGAGAGAGAATCCCAAGCAAGCTCCTTAGTTGTCAGCACATGGAGCCTGATGACACAGGGCTCGATCTCACGAACTGTGAGATAATGACCTGGGCTGAAATCAAGAGTTGGATGCTGAACCCATTGAGCTACCCAGGTGCCTCCGGCCACTGGATTTCTTACAGGCAGGTTGAGGCCCCAAGAGTGAATATTTCAGTGAATGAGCTAGAGCTGCATGGCCTTTCATGATGGGGCCTTGGAAACCACATAGCATCGTTTCCACCATGCTGTAGTGGTGGAAATAAGCCCATGCAGATTCAAGAGCCAGGATACAAAGCCCATCTCTCTATGGCATGGTGGGGGGTGGAGGGGGAAGGAGGGGGTTATCATAGAATTTGTAACCATGGCTTAAAACCACCACCTCAGGGAGGAATGAAATGAGAAGGGTTGCTTTCCAGTTCACCCCCATGAGGGGCCTCATCCTTACAAATAAACCCTCTCACTTGGTTAACTTGAGTGGGGTTCTGTGCCTTGCAACCAAAATAATGCTGTTTGGGGTTAAGTTTTGTCCCTCAAAATTGAATATTGAAGTCCTAACCCCCAGGACCTCAGAATGTGACTGTATGTGGAAACAGGGTCTTTTAGTTTAGTTTATTTTTAAAGAATGAGGTTTTTAATTTTTTTTTAATGTTTAGTTATTTTTGAGAGAGACAGAGCAGGAGCAAGGGAGGAGCAGAGAGAGAGGGAGACACAGATTCCGAAACAGGCTCCAGGCTCTGAGTTGTTAGTACAGAGCCTGATGCGGGACTCAAACTCACAAACTGTGAGATCATGACCCAAGCCAGACTCTTAACTGACTGAGCCACCCAGGTGCTCTGAGATAAAGTCTTTAAAGAGGTGATTAAGGGGACACCTGGGTGGCTTAGTCGGCTAAGTGTCCGACTTTCGCTTAGGTCATGATCTCACGGTTCGTGGGTTCGAGCCCCTTCGGGCTCTGTGCTGACTGCCAGCTCAGAGCCTGGAGCCTATTTCAGTCTGTGTCTCCCTCTCTCTCTGACCCTCCCCTGCTCATGCTGTCTCTCTCTCTCTCTCCTAGAAATAAATAAAAATTTTAAAAAATATTTAAAAAAAGAGGTGATTAAGGTAAAATGAGGTCATTAGGGCAGGCTCTGATCCAATACGACTGGTTTCTTTATCGGGAGAGATGAGGAGACAGACACACATAGAGGAAAGGCCATATGAAGCCACAGGGAGATAGATGAGCATCTATCTACAAGCCAAGGAGAGAGGCCTCAGAAGAAAGGAAGCCTGCATCTTGGTCTCAAACGCCCAGCCTCCAGAACTGGGAGAAAAGAAGCTTCTTCTGTTGTGGGAGTCCCCCAGTCTGTGGTACTTTATTAGGGCCACCCCAGCAGACTAACACAAGGTCTGACCAAGCACATGTGCACAGTGTGGGTGTCCGGGTGCCAAGGGGGAGCGTGGGCCTGCAAGCCTGTTGGTTAGAGCACAGGTGGCTTCACATGGCCTTTGTGCGCGCTGTGAGATCGCAAAGCATACTAGGAGCACACAGCTCACTGCCTCCCCAGTGCGCGTCCTCTGGAATCAGAAGATACGGGATGGGTGACTCATTCCTCCCGTCGCCACTCCTGGCAAAGGAAAGCATTGACTGACACTCTTTATAAAGGCAGCCACGTGTTTTTCTTGGGAAAGAGAAACGTAGTCTTGGTCCAGCTTTCTTACAAATACAGACCTGTGCCCGTGAATTCACACGTGCATGCGTGCATGCACACACCCCCTTACACATCCGTACACCCTACCCTTTGCGTTCCCTCTCGGACCCACAGTGTCCCCCATCCCATGCCAGCACCTGGCACAAACCAGGAGTCAGGAAACCTGGGTTTGGTTCCAGCTCTGCTAAGCCTCACTGAACTTTCCCAATTTGCTGTTTGCTCAGCTTTGGAAAGTAAGGATTGGCCTACAGATGCCTTCTCGGATGACTCTGAGCACCAAAGGCTCGTGGTTCTGTAATCTCAGTACAGGGAAGAAGCCCTCGCCTAGCGTTAGGGCATGTGGTCTCTGCTGCTAATCAGCCATAAGCATCTCACGTCCTCTCCTCTTGGCTCAATTTCCCCCCACTGCAAAGTGTGCTTAATGGCCTCCAGGCTCCCCTTGACATTCCGAGACTCAGGACCTAGCCTTTTCCCCATATGTCCACTTTCCTCACTTCATCTGTTCTTGCTCTTCCCACCTTGAACAAAAACATCTCTTTCTTGCCGTCCTGAGCTTCCCCATCTCCTCTCACGGCTTTGATCTCACCACCACCCAGTCCCTCTCCAACATCCATTCCCTGAGGGCTCCGAGCTCCTACTTTCCCCTCTCCATTCCAAGTCCCACCTCACCACAGGGATGGCCCGTCCTTCACCTTGGCCTCCATTCTATGACTTTGACTCCTGTCCATCTCCACCCCGCCCCCCATGATCACTCGGGAACCTGCCATCGCCCACACCAGCACCTCATCCCCGGCCACAGCAGCCACCCTCCTCCTGTCCATGGAGTCCTGCAAAGCCCAGCCTCCGTCCGCATCTCTCTCCTACACGCTGAGTTCCCTCCCTTCCTAGCTGGCCCGAGGGTCATGATTCCTCATTTAACCCACTCTCCTGCCGTCACTGCCAAGCCTTCCCCACCTTGCCCCTCAGTCACATCAACCCATAAAGCCTCGAAGCTGTGTAGTCAACCCAGCAATGTGCCCTTTCCATCCCCAGCTCCAGACACCAGATTTCCACTAGAGAAAGATGTTTGGACGAGAGCCAAATGACAGGCCTCTAACAGCAGCTGGCCTCAACAAAGATGGACCATCCCTCCACTTGTCCCCACCAGTCAGCCCTTCTTCAATCCCCCACAGCGCCTTCCAAACCTCCCCCGGCCCCGCGTACCCCAGCCTGGGATGCTGACCATCTCACTCTCACGGGATGACCTCACCTCCTACTTTGTAGAGAAAATAGAGGCAATCAGGAAAGGACGCCCTCACCTTCCTGCCACCCCACCTACGAGCTTTGCACACTTACACTGCCCTTCCTGCTGCACGCAAGGGGTGCTCCTCCACCTGTCCGGGGCTAATCCCACCATCTGTGCCAAGATTCCACCCCACCCCCACCTCCCTAAGCCCTCGTCCCACCAAGGAGCACACCCCCTCTGCTATCTGTGTCATTTCCCCAGCCGTGGGCACCCTTCTCTCAGCCCAGATGCTTGATCACATCCCCATTTCTGGAAAAAAAGAAAGTCCTAGCCTTTTGTCCTTGCCGTGAGTGGCAACCTATTTCCCCACGACCTTCCTGGCCGAGGACCCTGCAAGCAGTCACGTGTCTACAACATCTCTGTTCTCCACTCATGGAGTCTTAAGGTGGAAATCCTTTAAGGGCTTTCCTGCTGTTAATAAAAGAGTGTCTACTCACTACTGATTTGCAAAAGAGTCAAATCATGCAGGAACGTTTAAAAACCAAATGCAAAGTCTCCTCTGCCACAGGCAGCCAAGCTGCGTGTGTTCGTGCCGCTCCCAGGCACCTGTCTACTCACAGGCATGCACACGTGCCAAGCTCTGCACAGACAGGCTCGTAGTCAATGTGTGGTCCTCCGGCCTGCTTTTCTGAACTTCTTTTTTTTTTTTTTTTTAATTTTTTAAATGTTTTATTTATTTCTGAGAGAGAGAGACAGCATGAGCAGGGGAGCGTCAGACAGAGAGAGGGAGACACAGAATCTGAAAGAGGCTCCAGGCTCTGAGCTAGCTGTCAACACAGAGCCCGATGCGGGGCTCGAACCCATGAACTGTGAGATCATGACCTGAGCCGAAGTCAGACACTTAACTGACTGAGCCACCCAGGTGCCTCATGGCCTGCTTTTCTCATGGCACAACAGACTGTGGGCGTCTTTCCACATCCACAGATGTGGCTACTAGGATTCTGTTGTGTGGACTCACCACGATCTACTCAACCAGGCTCTACTGGTGGGGTGTTTTGTCTGCCATTTACTACCCCCCTCCCAACTCTGCCCCCAGCCAGGTAAAAGAGAAGCCCCTTCCTAGCTCCTCCTTCCTAGTACAGCATCCTCCTATACCCCGACGTCAGGGAGGGGCACCCTCCCCTGCACTACGGCCTCGAGTCCAGCAGCTAGTGGCTTTCTCTTGCTTTTCTCAGTCTTCCCTCCCTTCTCTCTTTTGATTTCTCTCTGGCACAGGCAGTATTGCTGACGCATACAGAGGGTTCTGGGGTCAGACAGACTTAAACTTCAATCCCAGCTCTGCCACTGATGAGCCGGGCAACGTTACTCAATCTGTTCAGCCAATGCATGTTTATTCAGCACGTACTATATGCTGGTCCCAATGGGGCGTAACCCCTCCAAGTCTCTGTTTTCTCATCTAGACAATGAGTGTCATGATACACGGTGGTCAAGCAGGCACAGTGAGGTAGCTGAGGGTCTAGCATTTTATCCCATTTGTTCCCCAAAATGCTGATTCTCCCCACTCCTCTCTCTTTTCCCTTCTTCTTCCCATCTGTCAGAGGGTGGTCCTTGACAGGGTATCTGCTCATCTCAGTTGGTCGCTCCCGGTGCAGACATTACAACTGCCATCGGAGCTAAGCCTCCAAAGCTAAGCAACACTCCCCACCCCTACCCCCATCTGCAAGTCACCTGCCGCCCTCAGGCTGCTCTGAAGCTCTCAGAGCCTCAGTGTCCCCAGCTGGAAGGTGGGTTGAGGGAATAGTGCCCTGCTGTCTGCCAGTTTAGCTCATATAGGAATCCATCAGTCAGGCAGAGTGATTGCATCTGTCTGCAACACAGGTCACTTATGGTGAAGACACATGGCCAGTGGGGCTCACCACCTACCCCACGTGCTCCCTCAACCCTCCTTCACACCCAGGAGCTGGCTTCAGAAGCAACAAAGAGGATCCCCATGCTGGCCTAGCTAAGTCTCCCTGTTAGCCAGCCTCTCTGGGGTGGCGGATTTGGAAGAGTCTAGCTTGGGTCCCCTCTCTGTCCCCATGGCCGTGGCAAGATCTCTTATGCCAGGCCTCGGCCTCCCTCTCTGCCAACTAGAGGAAGAAGCCCCTTGCAGTATCCCCACAGGGGGCTGCAGGGGACAGAGGGCATACTCTGCAGGGAGATTTGAAGAGAACTTAGTGAAGGAAGGAAGCTGTTACCTCCCCCAGGACAGAGGCCCAGGTTGGAGCTGGAGGCACAGGAAGGGCCCATCACTAGGACCTGTCACTGCGTGGACACAGAGCTGGGGCACCGAGGAGAGGGAGGAAATCCCCCAACCCCTCCTCCTGGCTGATGTCCTGCTAGTATCTCAGACAAGCCCAGGAGTCCGGCCACCGCCCCCCCCCCCCCCCCCCCCCCCCCCCCCCCCCCGGCCCCGGGCACAGAGAGCAGGACCAAGAAGGTGTCTGGAGGACACAGCTGTCACACCCAGCAGGGTGCCACTGTTTTACTGGAAGTGCCAGCCGGCGGGGAAGAGCCCGGCACGGCCCTGCTGCTAGAAGGCTCTCCACGATCTCGGTTTCAGACTATGGACTGCATGACCACTACCCGCACCCCGCTCCACGCCCGCTCTGTCCAGCCCCTCCTTCCTCCAGGCTGGTGGAGGAACCTGGTGCTCCGTTGTCTGCTTAGGGAGAAAATAATAAAGATGACAACTTTCGGCTCCATGCTGATGCCCAAATCACCACAGGTCTCATTTCACAGGGCCCAGCAAAGCGCCAATCGCTCCCCCCACCTCCGCATCTCCACCAAAGCTTTAAAACCCTCTGCCTGGCTTACCGTCAAGCTACTGTCAAGCGTACCAGCCAGGTCTCCCATCTGTGACGTGTTTGGCCCCTTGGAGTCAAGGAAGAAAGGCCGTGAATCACACTAAGTCGGCAAGGTGTATCTGGTACATTCCACTCACACGCGCAGTGTAGCTCTGCGGCACAAGAGAGGCACTCACTAGGGAGCCAGGCCAGCCCCTGGCAGGCTGCTGAGCCTCTCTGGCCTCACTTTCCTCGGTACAAAATCAATAATGCCCCCTTTCCGCAGGTTGCCACCGAGAGAGAGGAGAGCTGGCCCAGAGAAGCCTTCTTCATTCAGCCTCCTCTTCCCCAGTCAACCCCCCGGTGCAGATGTGACACGTGAGGAAACAAGGGGGTGACCAGGAAGGGGTTTCTCACATATCCGCACCAGCAACTTCTCCAACCTTTGCTCAGAGCCAGTGGGATGCCCCCTCTCGCCCCACCTCACCCCTCCCAGTTGACCTATCCCCATCAGGGCACTTTCACTGTATTTTGAAGAAGCCAAAAATATTTTCTTTCTACTCAGTTTGAGAACACATTCTGTGGCTTTATTTTGCTGGTAATTAAAGTGGGTCTGCCTTATCCACTGGGGCTACGTTCCTAGACTCCCCATGGATGCCTGAAACCACAGATCATAGGAAACCCCACAGACACCATGTTTTGTGCGGTGGGGGCGTACCCACCATACAGGTTAACTTCTACATCAGGCGCGGTAAGAGATTCGCAGCAAGGACTAACAATAAAATAGAACAACTATAACAATATACTGTAATAAAAGTTCTATGAATCTCTCAGAATACCTTTGTGTCCCGCACTTGTGCTTCTTGGGAGGATGTGAGGTGATAAGGTGCCCACGTGGTGAGAGGAAGTGATGTAGCAGTAGCCGCCATTGACCACAGGTGACTGGGAGGGCACAGAGCAAAACCGTGGATAAGGGAGTCTGCTATATTTCTTTGTCGTCACGGACAGATGGGAACATGGGTGCACAGCCTGGGTCTACGGCCTCCACGGATGGAGACGGGGGTGGCGGGAAGGAAGAGCTCACTGGGGGGGGGGGCCCAGACTGGGGCATCCGCAGGAGGAGAGAGTGGTGCTGACTCCGTCTCTGGATTTTTCTTTTACTGAAACCACCAGCACTGGGGATTTGAGTCAGGACCTTGGGACCCTCAGCCCTGCTCTTGACCCCACCGCTAACCCAGAGCAGCTCACTCCTCCGGGGCTAGAAAATGGGTCCAAATTTTCCTCTCCTGGAAAAGCAATGAGGTGAGGTCAAGTTATTCAAAGAGCTTGGATCCAGGAAGTCAATGTTGTTTGGAAATGGACTTTGGAGTCTTGGCTTTGAGTCCTGATGTGAACTTTGACCTCAGGCATATTACTTCATCCTTCGGGGCCTTGGTTTCCTCATCTGTGAGGTGGGGGTAATGACGCACACCTCTGGGTGTCACTAGCGGGGTACACTGAGGTCACGTCGGAGGGGCCTTTGCACAGTCCTGGGAGTGCTCAGCAAACAGGAGGTGCATTTAGGGGAGAGAGCATATCAGAGCGAAAGCCATCCTCGCCTAACCACTCTGGCTGGCAGGGGGGCAGGGGTGCCAGTAGCCTTGGGGGATCTCCCGGCTTCGGGCCTCCCAGCCCCTCTTGGCCAAGGTTTCCTGTTTTCCTCTTTTCCTCTTTCTAAAAAGAAAAGAAGCAATCCTTCCCCTGGAGACCTTTATCCTAAAACTAGCTGGGGAACGCTGGACACATTCGCTCCATGCTGAGTGTGTTAAGCCACTTTCTGGGCTTAAAAAAATATATTATTGTTTACCTAATGGTTCCTCTGTGAGAAACGGGTGTCTGTTCCTTTAAACAGAGCACAGCGCGGCAGACAGAGCGGCTCCGTCCTGGCAGCCAGAGGAGGGGGAGAAGGAGGGCATCCTGTTGTTGAGTAGAGACACAGAGACAGACAGACAGACAGGCAGGCAGGAAAAGGTCAGCGCAGACCGAGGCAGGGGAACCCAGCTCATTTTTTTTTCCTACAAGAAAACTTTCTTCTTGAAAAAAAAAATACTCACTTTTTTTTTTTTTTTTTTTTTTTGCCTATATTTTACCAGTCTAACCCAAGATACTACTGGCTTACTTAAGACGGGGGAACTTTCTCTGAGTAGAGTGGCGTTTCAAGATAAAGAAGTTCCCGACAGCCTCAAGTTCTCAAACTTTTATGCCGATGATGGCGTATTCTGAAATTTCTTTTCAGGGGGGATTGGGATTAGGAATCGGGAAGAACACGTCCCGTTTACTGAATGGCCATGCTCACCGTACACAGCCCTGCCCGCCAGGGAGATTATGCACTCCGTTTCACAGATGTGGGAACCACCGCTCAGGCTGATTAAGGGCGTGCCCAAGGTCAGGGACATACACAGGTGGTAAACTGAGGTTTCTCCCTGAGTCTTCAGGCTCCTCTTTCCAGCACACCACACCTCCTTTCTTGTAAACACAGCAGCAGATCTGAGTGTGGGATAGAGGGAAGATGGGGGGGGCGGGGAGCTTCTGGCTGCGTGGTTTACCAGCCTCTGCTTTGAACACCTCTGGCAACCCCCTGGTTTTTGGAGTTCTCCAGTATGGAGGAACAAGCCCAGCGTCCTCATCTCCCAAGGGTGTGTCTGATTCAACTGCCAGCACTGAGCAATGTTACAGAGCATTTACAAAAGTTAAGAAGCACTTTATCAGTTGCCCAATCAGACTGTGTGACTCTGCTCCTTACATTTAGAAGGTGGCCCATAAGAGCCTGCAGATCTGATCCCTGTCTGCTCTTCTAGTCTCTTCTCCTCACACTCATCCTCTGTGTGTTGTGAGTTCCTCTAACACGGTGCCTCTCTAATGTGAGCTGCAGCACCGGCAATCACCGGGGAGCTTGATGGAAATTCAGGAGCTCAGACCCATCCCAGAACCCCCGAGTCAGAATCTGCCTTTTAATAATACCCCCAGGTGCACCCTAAAGTGTAAGATGCACCACTATGGCACACCCAGCGTTTCCACTTCAGGACCTTTGCACATGCTGCCCCCTCCCCCCCGCCCCCGACTAGCCAATCCTCTTTTATCTTGGCCTGACTTGGCCCTACTCATCCTGAACTTATATGCCGCTTCCTCAGAAAAGCCTCTCTTCATCCTCCCTTCACTTAAGTTATGCTCCCTTAACTGTCCAGTTCTTCTCTTTCATGCACTTTTTGCAGCGTGTAATTACAGACAACGTTATTGCATGTCTGTCTCCGTGAAGGCTGAGGCCACGTCTCACTGGCTGCCCAGGAACGCAGGAGGCTCTGCACAAACACGCGTTGAATGAGTAAACACGGTGCTGTTGCTGGTTCTGGATGAAGAGAAGTCCACAGACAGAGCCCTTTGAGGGCATTGGTCTCTCTAGGCATTTCCATTCCATTCCAGCAAATATTTACGGAGTGCTATTATGTGTCCAGAGCTGGGGTCACATGTGTAAGGGAACTACTTGTGACAAAATGCCTCCCAGAATTTTGGCCCAGCAGTTCTGTTTTCTTGTTCAGGGCATAAGGTCAGGGGCTGAATGAAACAAAGCCAAGAAGGGTTCGTTCCTGGTGGCAACGACAAGGGACCTCGGAAGAAGGGATAGAAAATTAATATTTCCTAGCCCCATGGTGCAGTAAGGAGGACGCTCGTTGAGATGAGCACTGGGTGTTATATGTAGGGATAAATCACTGGATCTACTCCTGAAATCATGATTGCACTATATGCTAACTTACTTGGATATAAATTTTTAAAAAATAAATAATATAATTAATTATATATATATATATTTCCTAGCCCCCATTTCTGGGCCAGACACCTACATAGCTTGCAAGTATCAAAGATGGATTTCAAACACACTAGAATAATATATGAACTACTTGATTAAGACCCATGACTTTTGTCTTCTTTTGTTTGTAAGTAAAATTAACAAAGCACATGGTGAAAAAGTTAAATAGTAAAAGGGAACCTGGGTGGCTTAGTCGGTTAGGCATCTAACTCTCGGTTTTGGCTCAGGTCATCATCTCACAGTTTTGTGAGTTCAAGTTCAGTCCTCTCTGCTGACAGTGCGGAGCCTGCTTGAGATTCCCTCTCACTCTCTCTTCTCTACCCCTCCCCTGCTCACACTGTCTCTATCTCTTGCAAAATAAATAAATAAACTTGAAAAAAATTAAATAGTAAAGAAGGGCCTTATTCCTCCCCACCCTTAGTTCCATTCTCCAAAAATAACTATTTTTTAACTCTTTCACCTGGTGTTTCTGGTAGTTAACTCGAAATCTCTATTAATTATCTCTTTATTTGCCAATTTATCTATTCAATATTGATTCCTTGCTATGATATCAAGATGTGATTTTAGCTGCTTTCTATCACTTCCACCTTCTTTCTCTATTCTCCTCAAAAATTTATGTCACTATTGATTACTTATATTTGTAACTCTGAGTAATATATATATATACCCTATATTAATCTTTCAACTACTATTAGTATTTACTTTCTACTTTATAAAAATATTAGGGCCTCCATCTTTTCGTAGCTCTCCTCCCCACACCCATCTCCTAAGTTCTGACATTGTACTTGTACATTGTCCAGGCTGATAACATTTACATTCTGTTGTTTGGCAAATATCATTAAATCTTCAATTCTTTATCTATAGAAATATTCTAAAATATGAAAATAAGCAGTTTTACATTATTATTATTATAAATAAAATTCCTAGATGATTATGCTTTCTTTATTCTAAGCTTTATATTTTCCCTTGAGTTTCTAATTGCCTTTTTTCTTTATTTATCTTTATTATAGCCTCTTTTTTTTTTTCAAATTCTCCATCAGGCAAAGTATTCAGTTAGCAACACTGCCAGCACCCTTACCCCAACTTCCACGCCACCTTCCTGCATGTTTCCCTTCTAGTCCTCCTGAAAATTCTTGCAAAGTGCTCTCCTGGGTTATTGTGAAGGTTATGACTTCCTCTTTCTCGGTTCACTCCCTCAATTTCACTGGAGCACATTCTCAAGTAACTTCCTAAGAATTTGTAAGAAATAGCTTCTCTAAATCCTTGTATCTTTTGAAAATATCTTTCACTTTTTCAATAACTTTCCTGAATTACTTTTGAAAATTACTTTTCCTCCTAATGCTGAAGTCATTTGCCTCATTACATATTCCAGGATCCAGCATCACTAAGAAATCTGATTCGTATTCCTGTGTAGATGACATCTTTTCTTTCTTTCCTTTTTTCTTCCTTCCTTTAGGATCTTCTCGTTTCCCTTTGTGCTCTGAAATTTGACACTAATGTACTTTTTTGACCTGCTGTTTCACTCACCTTTAAATTTATAAACTCATGTCAATCAGCTCTGGAAATTTTTAAATGTTCCATTTACAATTTTTCCCTTCTACTTTCTTTGTTCTCTATTACTCCTGTAAGTTGAATATTGTATCTCCTGGATTCAACCTCTGTCTTTTATCTTTCATAGTTTCTACCTCTGTCAATTTCCTGAGCTATCTCTTTGTCCTTATCAAACAAGCCACCCATCATACCTCAGCATGTCCCCAAGCCTAACAATTACAGAATAAGATCTAGCTCTTAGACATTCTTCTAAATTGCATTTTCCAAAGTGTCTTTCTTAGTCTTTCTCTCCACCTTTTGTCTTTCTCTCTCTCTTTCATCCCCCCCCCAACTTCCCATTACAGAAGTTTCTCAAATATTAGGTGATCCTTAATTATCTGTTCACATTTTTAAACATGGCAAAAGTAATATAAAGATATTTTTCTAATTTATTCTATATATTTAATATATCAATATTTCAATGAGATTTTCCATGTATAGTGTTTTATACGCACACACATACACACACATATATACGCTCACATATATAGACTAAAAGATAGTTTGCCAAGATAATTTGTAGGAAGACAAACAAGGAGGAAAGATTCATGCTTTCCCATATTATAAATTTATAGTAATTAAGTCAGTGTGGTATTGGTGTAGAAACTGGCAAACAGACCAATAGAACAGAATGGAGAGCCCAGAAACAGACAGGCAAATAAATAGAAACTAACCACATGCAATGGTGACATTACAGATCAATGGGGAAAAGATGTGTTTTTCAATAATGTGTTGGGGAAAAGCTGGGCCAACTAGCTACTCGTATGGAAAAATCAAAATGAGATTTCTGGCCCACTCTACAAATGGAAATAAATTCCAGATGGATTAAAGACTAGACTTTTTTTGTTTTAAGTGCTTTAACTTTTTTTAAAGAAAATAGAGAAGATGATCTTTATTATACTGGCATACAGAAAGAGCCTTAAAACACAATGAAAAAAAAATCCAAAAGAAAAAAAATGAGTACATATGATTGAAGTAAAAATTTTAAAGTTCTATACAATAAGTGATGCCATAAACAAAACAAAAAGGCAAATCACAGAATAGATGCTCAATTCATACGGCTGATAATGGACTGATACCCAGAATATATCATGGTACTTACAAACCACTAAGAAACAACCCAAGCAAGAAAAAGAAGAAGTAAAATAAGAAGGAGAAAGGCAAAGAATGTGAGTCATTATCACCAGAAATAAACAAATTATGGTATATATTTAATGTGGAAGAATGTAAAGCAGTTACCTGGAGGGACGAGAATTGCAGGAGGAAAGGAAATAAGTGAATGTGTCATTCTAACCCAGAAACCAACCTGTGCTCTTCCTAGAACCCATCTGACCCTCTAAAATAGTTAAATCTTCAACTCTATCAGATCTTTGGTTGCAGGTAACAAAAAGTGACTTTGATTAGATAAAAGAAAATGGAATGTTTTGGAAGGACCGTAGACCCTAGCCGCTACGCACTAGATGTTAGCAGCAGCCCTCCAGGTGCGAAAATCAAAAATGTCTTTGGACATTGCCACACGTCCCCTCGTAGGGCAAAACTGCCTCTGGTGGAGAATCTCTCTGACTACCATCCCCTGAGCAGCAGCAGCACCAGGGACCTTGTTAGCAAAGCAAATTCTTAGGCACCACCCCAGACCTCCTGAATCAGATACTCTGAAGGTGGACCCGGCAATCTGTTTTAAGAAGGCTTCTGGGCAACTCTGGTGCTTGCTCAAGCTTGGGAACCACTGAGCAAGAATTGGCCCTAGAATGACCCAGCTGCAACTTCTCTCCATCAACATGGATAACCTTTCAAGATTCAGATGCTTGGGAGCGTGTATCTCCTTAGTCTAGATTAAATTGCAGGCCCCTCTCAGGCTGAAGAACCAGCTTTGCATGGAAGGACATTGAATAGAGAAAGAGGCAGTTCCCCCAAAAGCAGGGGTGGAGGCTGCTGTTTGCAGAAGATGGAGAGAAGAGATTCCAGCTGATCCCCTCCTGAACGCCGAGTCCATCCCATCACCGATGGTGTCGGTGAGCTCCAGGCTGGCCTCTGATGGTCCCAGGAGACTATTAGGGGCCACTGTGAACTACAAGTTCCTGGCCAGCTGCATTATCTTAGGTTCTCTGAACCTGTTTCCTCATCAGAAAACAGGTAGAACTACTGTGAGCATCAAATAAAAGAACACGAAGGTGCAACACAAATACTTACTGAAATGGGAGAGGCACGCGTTTGCAGCAGTGAACCGGGTGAGTAGCCTGAGGAGGAAACACAAAGTCCTTTTTTCCAGCATTTTGATAATAATCAAGTGGCTTGTTCCATCTCTGGTTAAAACATCAGCACCATGGGTGCGCCTGGGTGGCTCAGTCGGTTAAGCATCCGACTTCGGCTCAGGTCACCATCTCATGGTTTATGGGTTCAAGCCCCGCATCAGGCTCTGCACTGACAGCTCAAAGTGTGGAGCCTGCTTAGGATTCTGTGTCTCCCTCTCTCTCTCGCCACCTCTCCCCTGCTTGCACAATGTCTCTCTCCTTCTCTCAAAAATAAACATTAAAAAATATTAAAAAGAAGTGTTTTGAATTGTCATGTTTCAGCAGCTGTGTGATACCTGATGCTTCCACGCTACCGGAGTTTGCAGAGTAGTTTCTCGTGCATCTGCTCATTGGACTTGATCCTCACAGTGCCCCTAGGAGTCCGGGAGAACCAGCACTCTCATTCAGCATTATAGATGAGGTTGTTGAGGGTCAATATGGCCAAAACTTGACCGAGATCACATCACTGATAAGCTCCAGGACCAAGCTCTCATAGAGTTGAACCAAATATACACCTTACTGCCCGGTGTATAATGCCCAGGAAGGACCCCCCCACTGTGGTGAAACACACAATTTAGGGGACTCTCATGAAGCAGAAAGCTACGCACGTGCAAAGGTTACTAAGAACAATATATACTCACAGTCTGTCTCCTGTGCTTGGAGGAAGTAATCCAGAGGTACCTAGCTGGAGACCCACTGCTCAGTTAGCATGCCAGGGAATTTTGTTTGGCAGCTCGGTGTTTTCGAAAGTGCTGTATCAATCACCATTCAAACACACCCAAACATAGCTGATGCCACCCCATGCACTCTTTCCATCTCTTTACTACTGTCACTTACACAAGATGTCAGGCCCTAGGAAGGAGCAACTAACTGTCTGAACCTAGGAAGGGCACCTATGCCCTGGCTGCCATGCACAGGAAAGGGTCCCCCAATGCGAAGCAAGATACTCCACCCTGGGGGCCACGCTATATGATTTCATCCTACACAAAGGTGAGCTCACAGCGAGTGAGTAGGGGCTGAAATCCAGCCCACCTCTGTTCTCTAAGTCCCGTGTCCTGGCCCAGGGCTTGTTAGGTGGAGCTTGGACTGTAGCTCAGTCTCCACCTGCCCTATCAGCTGAGTAGTCTTTGTGCAGTGTACAACCTGCATGGTACAGGGCAGCCCTGCTTCTCAGAAAAACTCACATATGGCAACCCCAGCCCCCATCCCCACATGGCAACAGCTGGAGGGAACCAAATCATTGCTGCCCACCCTGGACGGGGCACACACTCTCCCTGTTGACGGGGCACACACTCTCCCTGTCACCACAAATCCCCACCCAGCCCACTTTGCTTGTTTATGTCACCTGCCTGGCCCCTAAGGCATGTGAGTTTATGACCCCTGTCTCAAACAATAAATTTTTTTTTACATTGGTTTATCCAGGTAATTAGTTTCATGGTCTATTTCTGAATGGCATTTTTTCTTTCCCACCCAACCCCCTTTCCCAGCACTCCTGGTTAATCTATTTATTTTTACTTTACCTCCTCCTAAAAATACATACAATACAACAAGATTTAAAAAAAAAAAAAAAGTCAGCCTCCTGGTAATCTCTGGAATGTGGGAAAAGCACTCTTACCACAAAGTTATATTAAGAAGTTTAATTATCAGAAAATGACTATATAGCAAATATATCAAACACTAAGTATGTGCACTGTATATATGCACTGAGATTCCTGGGAAGCCACAGTCTATAAACCCCTTCGCCTCACCCACAACCTCAACCGACTCTTTATTCCTTTCCTTTGACCAGCACGGGAGACTTCAAGGTGCACTTGCTCCTGTACAGCCTCTCGCCTTGCCAGGACCCCCTACTTATGCTGCACTTGAAAAGCTGTCGGGAGAACGTTCTCAGCTCCTCTCAAGGCTGTGATCATTTCTCCTTTCTGTTGGCACTGACTCACTCCCTATTTGTTAGCCATTTATTGGTTCATTCCCTACCTTTCAAGAAGCCCTGGGGCTCTAGGTTGCTATTGTGAGATGTCTCAGTTAGCTACTGCTGTGTAACAACCACAAATATAACAGTGGCATGTAACATGAAGTGTTTCTCACCCAAGTGCCTGAGGGTCAGTTGGGGTGACTCTGCTTCAAGCTACACGTCTGCAGATCATCTGAGGCAACACTGCTCCAAGTGCCTCTCACTCTCCTGGGCCTGTGTCATGTTTTTTTCAGGGCATGGACAGAAGCACGAGACAGCAAGCTCAATGGCACAAGCACATTTCAAGCCCCTGCTCGTGGCACACCCATTAATATCTCATTTGCTGAAACAAGTAAAGTAACTAAGCCCAAAGTCAAAGCCAAGTATACTTACCCCATAGAGATGGACAAAAAAAGGAAGGAAGGAATATTTACAGAAAATGCCCACCCTCTGCCCTTTTAGTCAAAGATATCCTTTCCCGCATGCAAAATTTGCTTCTTCTAGTCCTAAAATACTCCAAACATCGTATCCAATCCTGACGCTGAGCCGGAAATCCCAGAAACTTAGGACCTACATCACATCTCACTAAGGCTCCTCTTGATCCAGGGACCTAAAAATAAAAAAGACAAGTTGCTTTACCCAGGCAATGGAGGAACAAAGACAGAAGCACTGCAAGAACATCTCATCTGAAGCAGGAGTAATCTGGGAGTGGAGAATATGGCTTGATTTGGACCCTGTTCTACATTCTCAGACCAGCTCCCTAGTCTTTTCTTCTCTGGGGCTCCTGGCTCTGCCCTCTGGGGGGGAGGGGGTCCTTCATCCCTTTCTGTCAGTCTTGGCACTTCTGAAGTGTCCCCTGGGGAATATGTCCTTAATAACAGAGAGCAGCACTGCCCAAAGAAAGGTGGGGACCCAGAAATTTATTTACATCCCCACTAGCCTCATTTTCTTCTAGATCAATCTAGTGGCAGTTTGGGAAACAAGCTCTCTTTCTAAGAAAGAAAAAGAAAGAAAGAAAGAAAGAAAGAAAGAAAGAAAGAAAGAAAGAAAGAAAGAAAGAGAGAGAGAGAGAGAGAGAGGGAGGGAGGGAGGGAGGGAGGAAGGAAGGAAGAAAAGAAAGAAAGAAAGAAAGAAAGAAAGAAAGAAAGAAAGAAAGAAAGAAAGAAAGAAAGAAGGAAAGAAAGTTACTTTGTAAGTTTTCTGTGAATTGTATTCATTTCAGCTTTAAGACCAAAAGCTGTATCCACAATTCTTTCGGAGATTTCTCTCTTTCTTTCCTTCTCTATCTGTATTTCTATCCCTCCTCACACCTTCAATTTTTCAGTCTTTTTGCCCAGTTGAAAGGATACAGTCGACACTCTGTTTGCTCAGAAGAGCTTCAGACACAGAGAAGATGGAAAGCATACTCCAAGTGTGTGCAAACTCAGATGAGTGCTTATGCTTGGTGTGAAAATCTCTATAGTAAGTATTGCTTCTGTACCATCCCTTCTACTTCTAGAAGGGACTGACTAGATCATTACAGCTCATGCCTGGTCCCACATAAATGGGCTTCCCTGGCATACTTTTTCATTCATTTCAATGGCTCCCATTGTCCAGGCCACCCTCTATAAAATTGCCACCCTCCGGCTCCACTAACCTCTCCTGTCTGGTGTGCTTCCCCATGATATATTTCACATATTTGTGCAATGTAATGAATGTAAGCTCTATGAAGGCAAAAAAAAAAAAATTGTCAGATGTGTTCCCTATGTCTCCAGTGCCTGGGAAATATGTCACACAGGATAGATACATCCTTAATAAATAGAAGGATGGATGGATGGATGGGTGGATAATGAATAAATAAATGAATGTATAAGCAAAATCCTGAATCTTTCACCTGAAGGAACTTCATGCCTTGGGCCCTACTCTGGCTCCAGTCTTGCTAAAAGACTGAACAGTATCTCATCTTGCTAGTTCTGACTTGCCCTCCTCTCCTTTATGATTCTGCCCAACACTGCAAGGCTTCTTCAAACCTCCTCGGTTAACACCTTCCGTCATGAATCGTCCCAGTTGCCCCAAGCTGTCTCAACTTCCCCTGGATTCCCATGCACTGGAAGGCAGAACAAATAGAAGAGGATGATTAAAACTCAGACAGAAAAACCAGAATCAAGGTCAGAATTTTAAAAATCCATACTAAGGAAAACTAGTGCAATTGAGCAAAAAGTTGTCCTGAGTTTCCTAGTGGCCAGGGCATAAAGGAAAAGATGATGAAGTGAGCTTTTACAAAATACATGCTAGATTGTTAGGCAAGACGACCTTTTTTCCCTAGGGACCATCAAGTCCAGTAAGCGGGGTAAAATTCAGATGGAGAATATTTCCTACCGTGAAGACAGCTTCACCTGCCTGGGAACTCAGTAATAAACTTGGGACTTATGAAGAAGGCCTGTCAGAGCTCATGTGAGCTTCAAGAAAGGGTATCACATCCTAAGAGCAGCATCCTGCTTCCTGGGAAAGAGAGGAAGCCAGGGTGGGGGACAAATGAAGGAGTTTAAAGCACCTTCCAAGAGAGAGAAACTCAAGATTTACCTTATTGTATTTTATTTTGTTTTTTCAACCTGCAAAAAGCTGAAGAGGACCGTTAATTAATTAGCTCCATTGACTAGAGAGCAAGTAGGAAGAAGTACTATTTCACTGGCTTGCTCATTCGCCGGTTCACTGTTTGTTCTCTGCTGACTCTGGGACTATTATATGCTCTGATAAGGGCTGATGTGCAGGTTTGCTTTTTGAGGCTGTTGGAGAATTTAGGTCCCCGGTGCTCCCTGGGGAGGTTTGGGAGAGGGGCCCCACACTCCAGGCTCTGAGCTTCATGAGCAACAGGCTGTAATGTCCTTGCTGGTCTAGAGGAACAGGGTGTGTGCCTAGGAGGGAGAGTTACTATGTTACTGACAGAAAGATTAAAGAGACAAGCTTCTTTTGTTGAAATTCCCTTTTTACCTCCTGGAGCAGAACTGATTGATCCCTGGGACAATGTTACCAAACTCATTGCTTCTTCATGGCTTCTATGAAACAGGGTCAACCCCTCCATTCCAATAGTTTACATTATTACATTTTATTCTAGAAGCCAGACTTCCAAACTCTGGGGGCTCCCTGTCAGGGCAGGACAGGGAGATGCAGGCATAATATTTATAGCATATCCCTCGTTAGGAATTCCAGGAAAGTAAGCTGACCTCTTAGTTCAGAGGACCTTGAACTTGACACTGTTCTCCTCAATTTGGCTCTGCTAGGCTTGAGGCAGAGGTGGGGGCTCAGAGAAGGGTAGAGAGAAGAGTTTACTGGATCCTGAAGGTGGAGTCATAAAAGCACCTGGGAGCGGATGCCACCAATACAAGAGGCAGTTTTGTCTCCTCGGCCTCTGTCCTGCCTGGTTCATGGCCGAGTGCCGAAGCCAAAATCTGGTCAAACTCTTTCCCGGATTCCCAGCTGGGTCTTCCCTGTCCTGGGTTACTGGCAGATTCTCTACTTACTAAATGTGCGTTGTGATCTCAGTTAGTGGGAGGCAAAAAACCCACTGCTAAACAGGGAAGCTACTGAAAACCCAAAACGCCAGCATGTCTAGTCTGGGGCACACGGTAACGCACCATCCATTCATGAACATCTCCATTCACAAATCCCCGTTGCCCATCCACTTCATGCAGCTGCGATGCAAGGGCCTTCGGGTCTAGAAGCTTCATTCCAAACTGGAAAGGGGAGGTCCGAGTGGTTAGGATAGTCTAATCGGGACTGTTTAGGACAGCCTGGAGGTAGCATCTCTAAGGAGGCCCCCTCTCCGGCCGGGTATGCCAAAGAGGGGCGTGAAGAATGAGATGGAGCCAGGGGGTTAGTAAAGCAATTACAAGATGAAATCAAGACCACGCTCAGCACTGGCCCCCGAGGAGGGATGAGGCCTGGAATCCAGCACAACAGCCCTCCTCTGAATCTCCCCTCAGAGACCATCCCGGCAGGATGGACGACTCTGCGGAAGTCAGGGCAGCCTCCCCGCTGTGGGGCAGGCCGCTTTGGAGAGCAAGGAAATCATCAAAGGCTCCAGAAGCAGGAACACTTCAGCCATTAGACAGTGGAAGACAGATTTCCTCTAAAAGGTTCCTTTAAAGGCAGTTCATTTACCCTTGTGGGCCCCAGGAAAGCCCGAGATAGGTGCCGTCCAGGAAACCCGGAGTCTTTAAGACCGGCACGGTTTAATGCAGCATAAGAGCCACGGGTCAGACCAAGAAATGACTTCCTGACTGCAAGGGCTTATTGGACCATGAAAGAGGATTCCTAGCGAGACTGTGAAATCGCCTTCTCTCAAAAGGGTTGAGATTCCTGTTTCATTGGGCGGCGGATTGAAAGCCAGCCCAGGGGCAGCAAGGAGAGGCTTGAGCAATTCTCAGACCCCTTCTTCTCATGGCCCAGCTGAAGCACCAAGCCTCCCCACCTCTCCCGTTGGAGACTTGGTCTGGAAAACAGGTGAAAACAGCAAATAGTACATTCAGCCTAAATTGCTGTCTTTTTTCTCTCATTTGCTTCTCCATATTTGTTTTTTTTAACTGAGGTATAATTGACATATAATATTATATTAGTTTCCGCTGTGCAGCATGATGATTTGATATTTAACATATATTGCAAAATGATCACCCTAATAAACCTACTTAACATCTGTCTTCATTCTTACTTACAAGCTATGGTTTTCCTTGTGATGAGGACTTTTAGGAGCTACTCTCTGAGCAATTTTCAAACGTGCAATATAGCATTATTAACTACAGTCGCCATGCTGTACTTAAATTGCTCTTAAGTACTTGGGAGCAACTGATATAGGATGAAAATCCTCACATTTTACTTTTTTGTTGTATTTGCCGAATAGCAGGCTCCGGATCTTCAAACACTGAAGAAGAAATATTCTCAGCCTGGAAGCCATTTCGCTATTTTAAATACGTGGGAGTTTCTCCAGCTTTGCAACAGCTGTAGGATGTAAAATAAAATCTCTCCAGTTTCTCTCCAGTCCCTGGGCAACTCCAAAGTATCAAATGGTAAACCAGGGTGGCGGGCGGTGGGCAGTGGGTGGTGGGGAGGGGGCGTGGCCGGCCCCAATGGGGCAGAGGGTATACTTCCTTCATGCTGTGGAACACTTTCTAAAATATCAGATGGAAACCCTTGGAGGCCCTGGAGACCTCTAGATTTTATATCAGCAGAAGATCTGAGAGCTTTGGAAATGACCCCAAAATTGGAACACAAGCTTCCTGCGTGACATGGTCAGATTCAAACAGGTTGTGCCTCCCGGCAGCTGGACATGGACGCTGTCTGGCTGAAGAGGGAGGAAGGGCAGGTGGGTGGGGTAGGAGGGGCCCTTTCATCCGAGCTCTTCTGGATTTGTGATCCTTCTTTAGGATAAGTCTTACTGGGTTTGCAAGCACAATGGCCATAGATGCTACAGCCCACCTGGTGAAATGAACTCGTGTGTTGCATGACTATTTACTGGGCACTTACAACGTTCTGGGAAGTGAGCTCTAGAGTTGGTGCTGGGCTGCTGAGAATGGAGACAAGTGGCCCTGCTCTTGTCTGACCTCGCCTCCCTGCTATATCTCCATCCTGCGTGCCTGAGAGAGCACAGGACTGTTCACTCATTCTTTCACCCATTCACTCATTCAGTCCATCCTCTGATGCATTCAGTGGACACTCACTGCACTCCTTCCAAGAGCTAAAGATGCAGCAATACATGAGACACCCAATGCCACGCATCCTTGGGTCTAGTGATAGGAGAGTCACAAAAAAACCCATAGACAGATAAAATTTTATATTTATTTAGAAAGATTATAAATTATATTTTATATACAAATTGTATGTATATCTATAGTGTATATGTTATACACACACACACAATTTCAAATGGTCTTGGGGGTCTATGCAGCACACCAACCAGGCCCAGGTAACGGAGTGACTGGGGTGGGGCCCCCACATTCGTCCCTGTGGGTGGGAAAGGCCTCTTGTGACACCTAGACTGAAATCCACACACCAAGGAACCAGCCAGCCCCCTGAGGATCAGAAAGAGAGATGCTCCAGGCAAAGGGCCTAGCAGGTGCCAGACCTGTGGGCAGGAAGGAGCTTCACATGTTCAAAAAGCAGGAAGGACAGTATGGCTGTGGCAGGAGGAAGGACAGAGCTGGAAAGAACCATACACATCCAGCTGGGGCCTAACCCAGTACTAGCCCAGGTAGAAACGTAGTCATCACCGTGTACAAAGTCATAGTTACCAGAAGTGCCAGGACAGCGAGGTTTGCAGGGCTTGGACAGACCTTTCAGGAGGAGGGTGATCGGGGTGGGGAGGCGAGCACAGGCCTCCCTGAGAAAGCAAAGCTTGGGGTGCAATGTGAACAACGAGCTGGGGGTCAACGGGCAATGGACGAGAGCAAAGCATAGTGTTCCAGGCAGAAGGAACAGCATGTGCCGAGGCCCTGGGGAAGCAAGGGTACGGTGGATGTGAGTGGTCCAAAGGAAGCCAGAGTGACTGCCCGAGGGTAGGGGGGCAACATGTTGGAGAGGAGGACAGAGGCATAGGCAGGGGCCCGACCACTGAGGGTCTTGCACAAAGACATAAAGTTTGGGTTGTATCTTGAGAATGGTAGAGAGCCTCAAGGGAGATTTAAAAAGGGATACTTAAAACATAATCTTGTCATTCTCTCAAATGTATTAACACATCCAACAGGCATTTCCTGGGCACCTGTATGTACAAACATCGTTCCAGGCACGGTGAGGATGGGGAAGACACCCTGAACACTAAGTCTCTTAGGGGAATGTGGGGCAGACAGGTGTTGTTAGCAAGAGTTGATTATAGAAGAAAGAGCCCTTGACTTGGGTGTCATTGGCAAGGGCTCAGGTCCCAGCTCTGTCCTTTACCGAATCACCCAGAGTTCCTTAAGGATGGCGACTAGGTTTAGTCCCCTTTGGGTCCCCAGCACCTGGAATACAGGAGAATTGACAAACCTGAAAAGAATACATCTCTTTGCATAATATCAATAAGGTCTTCCATTGGGTTAGTGCTGTATCATCTTTAAAGACCTTTTGGGGCACCTGCGTGGCTCAGCTGGATAGGCATCCAACTTCGGCCCAGGTCATGATCTCACAGCTCATGGGTTCAAGCCCCGCATCAGGCTCTGTCAGCTCAGAGCCTAGAGCCTGCTTCGGATTCTGTGTCTCTGTCTCTCTCTGCCCCTCCCCCACTCGCACTCTGTCTCTCAAAAAATAAATGAATGTTAAAAAATAATTTTAAATAAAGACCTTCTTTATATACTGGATGTTATTTTATTTTCATACCATTCCTGTAAGATGGTTTCAGGATCAGCTACATCATTTCTGGAGCCCAGTACAAAAGGCAAACGTGGGGCTTTTTGTGCAAAATCTGTAAGGATTTCAAGGTAGTGACTGCAGAGCATTAAACCAGGAACGGGATCGTTGGAAGCACAGGGTCCTGGGGGACTCCACCTGCAGCACAGCCACAAAGCCAGCCCTGGGCAAACTCTCTTTTACTCATCTTACAGGTGAGGAGACTGAGGTATGAAGTAAAGGGGCTCTGTCACTGCTAGCCACCAAAAGGGCAAGCTGCAAAATAAACCCAGGCCTTCTGACTCCAGGTCAGAGGTTGGGCCCACCTGGTTTCCACCCCGAGAGGCTGAGGTGTTCCTAGCAGAGCCATTCTAAATCATCCATTTGAAAATCAGGCTCAGTCGGTTGGGCATCCGACTTCGGCTCAGGTCATGATCTCACGGTTCGTGGGTTCGAGCCCCGTGTCAGGCTCTGTGCTAATAGCTAACTCGGAGCCTGGAGCCTGCTTCGGATTCTGTGTCTCCCTCTCTCTCTGACCCTCCCCTGCTCATGCTGTCTTTATCTCTCTCTCAAAAATAAATAAAACATTAAAAAAAAATCAGTACAGACAAAGAAGCAGAATGTGCAAAAGTACAGGACACTGCTCTGCAGGAAACCTCTCGATGGGGCCCGTTGCTCTCGGGCCAGAGTCCAAAGGCTTGGAGTGAGGTACGGAGTCTTTCTGTGGTCTTAGCCCTGATTAAAATTCTCCAGCTGCACCACCCACCTCTTCCCCCTCCCTTAAAATGTGCTTTCCAACCACACCCACCCACACACCTTCCTGCAGTTTCCCAGCTGAGCCCTTGCTCCCTCAGGCCTCAGAGCCTTTTCTTACACGATTCCCTCTGCTTCAAATTCTTCGTTATAAAGGGTGACTTCAAGTTAGGCAGCTGAGCAATGGGGGAGAGCAGGATGAGGAAAGGCATCTGAGGCAGAAGAAAAAATCACAACTAGTGTGTCTGCGTGCTTAGAATTGCCACCCATCCATCCATCCATCCATCTACTCATCCATCTTTTCTCCCATCTATCCACCATCCATTCATCTATCCTACCATCTAACTACCCCTCCATACATTCATCTGTCCCTCCATCCTTCGGTCTTTCCATCCTTCCTTCCACCCATCCATTTATCCATTCATCCAGCAACTATTCACTGAGCCACTGACCCCATGTGCCATGTGCCAGGTATTACGCTAGACACTGGGGACCCAGAGAAGAATGAGCCATGCTTTCTTCCCCCAAAGAGCTCATAGTCCAATGGCTAGACAATAAGTGTTACCCATTGCTCAAATCCCCAATTGCGTAACCTGTGAGAATCCAGACGCCCTCCCCACAGTTGACGCAAATTCTTTCTTCCTCTTGACCTTGTTTCCATTCCTGCCAATAAGGCCAATATGGCCTGGAGCCAGTTGGGACGAGGCCCCACACTCCTCCACCATTTTCCACAAGAAAGACAATTCCACTGGTTTTGAGGATTTGATAACTTAATTGTAGACCTGAGGGGTCCTGGCGAACGATTATGCCCCACACTCTACAGTCTTCTACCATCTTGCTGGTTTCCCACCAATCACCCTCCACTTTCCGAAAGCCCACGCTATGAGCATGGGACCCTCCCCAGTGCACAGGTCCTTGGGAGTATCCTCTAGTCCCCTGACACAGCCAGGACAGTTGGCTGTCCCCAGCATCTGGTGAATATCATGTGCTCCAGCTTGGCACACACATGAAGAGACTGTTAGGATACAGGCAGTGGCAAGTGCCACAACACGGTGAGTTCAGGATGCCCACATGAGGTAGCACAGAAGGGGGCTAGGGTCTGGGGAGGACCCCTGGGTAAAGAGGGAGATTAGAAGAAGCCATTTCAAGCAGAACAAATGACAAGAACAGAGAATCCAGAGAGGAACGGTGCTTCGGAGGGTGGGGGGAGGGCACAGAAATGGGTCAGCCAGGCTGGAGAGTCAAGTATACAGGGGCAGCGAGCAAAACACCAGAGAGGGAGGTGGACAGGGCAAGGCCAGAAAGGCTCGGGCGGGCCACGCTAAGGACTGTGGACTTTAAGCAATAACTGCAGAGCTGCTGCTGAGAGACCTTAAGCTTAGAAGTGACATGATTAGAGAATCTGGAAAGAGTAGAGCGGCTGGGTATGGTGCCACTCAACTGTGGGAGCCTCAGGCTCGGAGCCAAAACCTCTCAAGTCTCAAAGTTCAAGGCAGCGGTTCCTTCCCCTCTGACCCACCCAGGGTCAATTCTAGGGACGCGGGGTTGTGATAAAGATTGGCAGGCAGAGCCCCAGGCTGATCGTCCTTTTTTCGGGGACGCTTCATGTCCACTCTGTTCTCCAACATCTCCTCTTGGGGATTCGTTATCAGACCAAAAACAGAGTCTGCAAGATCCTTGGACTGTCAGGACCTGGCAGAGGATTCAAACTACTTTCCAAACGTCTTCGGGTCAGCAAAACCTCAAACACACTTTTTCCAGAGTTCGTTCCTACCCTCCACACCCCCACTACCACCGCACTGCTGCTTAATTGGAAAAGCCACATGGAGCTCAAGGGGAAGGGAATCAGTTTGGTTCCAGTTCATTCACATCTGAATCCTCAAACAAGCTGTTTTGCAAGAGACAGAAGACTTCCAAGACACCTTTGCAGGCTCCCTTGGACAGAGTCTTGTTTTGAATCATGAAATTGTATTTTGCCAGAACTTTATGTTCAAGTTCAATATTAATCTCAGAACCCACGAAATGTGAGTGGGTTCTAAATTTGGAAAAACATGTTCTTCAATCTCTCCCCAAAGCATTCCTTCAGCTATTGACTTTGGAGACAACTTCTCTATCCCGTGTGGTTATCCGAAGTCGGCTCTGAATGACACACTGAGGCTTGGAACACATGAGGTGCTTTCTCAGCTGATCAATGTATCAATAATCGGCTTTGGAGGTGCTCTGCTGAGGAATCCAATACATGGCCAGCTTCCTTTCTTGGCAAACCCTGGATTGGGTCTTGTTTCCATGCAAGACGTCTGCCCTGACTTAAACTTTGACTCCCTACCAGTGTCTTCCCTGAGCTATTTGCACTGTGAACATAGCGCCTAAAAAGATTTATTAAAAAAAAAAAAAAAAAAAAAAAAAAAAAAAAAAAAAAAAAAAAAAAAAAAAAAAAAAAAGCTGAGTGTCATTTTTAGAAAGGTGAGATACCCAACACATCCTACTCTGAGTAGATTTCTTTGACGGCTTGTGATGTTGCCTGAATGGTAAATATACCCTCAGACTCTGAGTAAATAGTCCATGGCATGTAACTAGGGTATAAAAGAGGAACTTTTACACAACATGGCCACAGACGCCTTGTCATTTCCCAGAAAATTAGAGGGTCTTCCAGTGACCCTGTAAATTTATCACACGAGTATTCTTCCACGACTTCAGGAACAGATGGGGCCTGTTCTGATACTGTTTTCCAGTCCCCATAGGTAACATGCTGGGGGCGGCAGGGAGGGGGGGAGGGCAGGACAGAGAGCCGGTTGCCCCCAGGAACGGAGAAACCAGCGCTCAGTCCGGCGGCTGAGCGCCCTATGCCTCTGCTGTCTGAAAGACACTTTGTTAGCACCAAGAGTTTCGTTTTTGAAGGGAAGCAGTAAGGCATCTGTGGGAACGCCCGTTCCTGTATCTGGTAACCCCTCACTAAAGCTCCAAGAGTTAAATGATGAGCTGAAAGAGATACTCAAACCTGGAGGGTGGGCTGGACCCAAACCCGGGCTGCAAGGGGTCTTGAAAGGCAGCCCCCTGCCTCCCTCCAGAAAGGATCCCAGGGGTTCTGAAATCAGAGGGAGATTTCACAACCTCCTTACCAACTCCTGCGGCACTGCAGTGGAGGTGGATCAATGCAAATCAGCATCTTCCCTGCGGCGGCCTTTGGTTCCCTTTAAATCAGGTCCTTCCACCGCTAATAATAATCGCTAATATTGACGGAGGGATTCCCAGGTGGCCGGCACTGTGTACAGCACTTGGTGGTTTTATTTCATCTAATCCGCCCCACGCTGAATGCAAGAGGAGGCAAAGGAGGCTCCGAGAGGTACCGACCCACCCAGCTCCCCAAAGGTAAGGGCAGGGCTGGGAGGGAACTCGGTCTGGCCCAGGTGCAGGGGTCCATGTGGTGCACGGTGGATTCATCGCTTGTGAAATCCAGCTAATAACAGCAGCGTGATACCAGGTCCCGGCCAGGGCTCTATGGCTTTCATCATGGTGTCCCCCACCGCTCTGCTTTCCAGCTCTCACTTTTGTCCCTTCAACAGTGTTATTGAGCTCGTACTGTGTATGTCCCTGCCATACAGATTTTCACTCTGGGCCTTTCTAATGAGCTCATCCATGGCCCTTCCACAGTGGGCTTTCCCACTATTATCATGCCTTTAACAAGCATCTCATGGGGCCACTGTCACTTTACAGAAACAAACTCTACCTGTCTTGTGCTTTGCTATTCCCGAATACCCGTCACACAGACTGACTTATATGTGGTCCTTATGACAACCAGCAGAGTAAAACAGATAGGATGTAATTTTTTCTCCATTTTACATACAATGAAGGCTGCAGCCAGGACTCAGAGGCAGGTCTCCTGAGGGCCACTAAGCACACCACATAAACTGGGGCACTGCCCTCTGGGAGGTCACCATCAAAACTAGGCAGGGGTGGGGGCTGGGTGGTTCAGTGGGTGAAGCGTCCGACTTTGACTCAGGTCATATCTCAAGGTTTCTGAATTCCAGCCGCCACGTCGGGCTCTGTGCTGACAGCTCAGAGCCTGGAGCCTGCTTCAGATCCTCTGTCTCCCTTTCTCTCTGCCCCTCCCCTGCTGGCATTCTCGTTCTCTCCCAAAAATAAATATTAAAAATTTTTTTAAATAAAAATAAATAAATAAATAAATAAATAAATGAAATAGCCAGGGTTGGTAAAGCGCACCAGCCCAGAGGGGCAGGGTAGCCTGGTGGCTAAGGGCATGGACTCTTGAGCTGCACAGCCTGGATCCTAAGTCTTACCCCTGCCACTCACTAGCTGATGACCTTGGACAAGTGACTTTACCTCTCTGATGCCTCAGTTTCTTCAGGGGTAATAAGGGGATAACAATAGCACCTACTTCATAGGATGGTTGTGAAGATCAGTGATCAATAGACAGAAAGCTCTTAATGACAGTATCTTGCATTTAACAAATGCCATCTCATTGTTTGTTTGTTTTGACATTATTATAGAGGCGTCTGAAAGCAAACAGAGGTGACGGAGGGAAGGACAGTAGAAGAAAGAGCCCCAGCTGGGGATCCAGATGAAGAAAGTTAATGAGAACTAGCCGTCAGGAGACGCGGTTCCATTCTCCATTCTGCCACTTGACTACAGGTGCCACCTGCAACAAATCTGTCACTTTACTGTCTTCAGTTTCCCCACCTGCCTGGTGAGGAACTTTCCCGGTTCCAAAGCTGAAAGTCCCCCATCCCAGAAACCCAACCCCAGGAAAAACAGCATGCCTGATCACCCTAATTAGGCCACCATCCCTTTTTTAAAAGTCTATGATCTCATCCATCATCCTCCAAATTTTGCCACTCATGTTATCACCCTTAATATGTTTTGCCAAAGCTGGATTCCAGTGGTAAAATTACTCAGATACATTTATTTCAAATGGAATATTTCACATCATTGCTGCAGCAGCCAGGGTAGGCCAGGATACCTGAGACAACAAAGTACCCCACACACACGGCTGGGAAGATGCCATCGACGGCTCTACAGCCATGAAAGTAAGCCAGCATCTGCTGCCATAATGAGAAGGAAACATTAAAATCAATGAAAACCAAGCAACTGTCACTTGATCGTGGGTCTGCCTGAAGCCTCTCTCTGGCCCCAGGAACCTGCTTGCTCTTTGTGCAAAGGAAAGGTTAGTAAAAGTTAAAAACACCCTGGAATTTGTCTCCCTTCCATAAACACTTGAAAATAAGGGGAGTTTCTTACTCTGTAGCTTAATGTTATTTCATGTCATGTCCCTCTAGCAGTTAAAATCATCTCCCACACCACTAGCAGAGGACATCGCCTGTGCTGGGAAAGAGCATCAGAGTGTGAAGGTGAGACGGCAAGGGTCCGATCATGCATCTACATGCGAGAGGCACCCTTCCCTCCAGAGCAGCTCTTATGCTAGTTAACCTGGAATCAGACAGCCTACCAGTGGAGAGCGGACCCTGCCCCCCAAACCTTTCTTTTATCAGGACTCCCTACCTTTCCCTAGTGCCTGCCTAGAAAGTACTAGAATGGACCAAGAATCAGAAAGAGTGCCCAAGAGACTTCCTTGTTCCTGCAAGAATTTCAACAGAGCAAAGACAACCAGTGGCAAAGGACCTGTGACTTTTAGATCCCAACAAGGTTTAGTCAGTTCCCTCCAACATTCTAAGAAATGATCGTAAATTCTCATTGTGGGGCTGAAATTCCACGGGACCCTGTCACTGTTATGTCTTCCAAAGCCAAAGAGTACAAAAACTGGTTTGCCACCTGAAATGGGTTACCTAGACTAATGCCAAACTGGCTGCAGGAGCCCTTCCCCACCATCTATGGTCTTGCCTTAGCCACCTCCTCAGTTCCCCGAATGCCATTCACCTTCTCCATCCCAGGATTGACCTGCTCACCCAGCTGGACCACCTCATCCACTCTCGGGCTTTCAATGCCATCTATGGCCAATGACTCCCAGTCTCTAACACCAGCCCAGGCTATCCGTGCCCTGACCCTACCCATAGCCCACCTTGGACATCTCACCAGGACCTCAAACTCAACAAGTCCAAAACTGAACGGTCTGCTCTGCTCCCAACCTATTTCCCTCCAACACCCATTCTTTTGCTCAAATTCAAAGCCTGGGAGTCATCTATGATTCCTCTCTCTCCCTTGCCCCGTCCACCCACATCCACCCTATGGTAAGGTTTTATCACTTAGGTGTTTGTAGAATCCACCTTCTCCACCACCACCCCTCTCACCTTCCTGCATATTGCCCGCATCTCTCCCCAAGCCTACAACAGAGACTCCTAACTGGCCTTTTAAGGTAACCTTTGCTCCTTTCTAATCTTCTCCGATCCACATCACAGCTACAGCATGTAATTTAATCACATATTTTTAAGTATACAAATCTCATTACCTTGTTTTCTTTCAACTATATCCTATTACCTTGTAACCAATCCTTTTTTTTTTACCTGAAAATGTCTTTAATTTACTTCTATTTTTTTTACTTTTTTAGAAATGCATTTATTTATTTTTTTAAACTACATACAAGTTTTATTAACATTTTTTTCTGAATTTTATAATTCTTTTTTTTTTTTTTACAAATAGTTTGTTGTCAAATTGGTTTCCACATAACATCTAGTGCTCATCCCCACAAGTGCCCTCCTCCATGCCCATCTCCCCCCTCCCGCCCACATCCATCAGTCCTCAGTTTGTTTCTCAGCATTCAAGAGTCTCTCATGGTTTGCCTCTCTCCCTTTCCCCCACCATTTCCCCCCTTCTTCTCCCCCTTGTTCCTCCGTCAAGTTCCTCCTAATTCTCCTATATGTGCAAACATGTGATATTTGTCCTTCTCTGCCTGACTTATTTCGCTCAGCATAACACCCTCAAGGTCCATCCATGTTGCCACACATGGCCAGATTTCATTCTTTCTCATTGCCATGTAGTAGTCCATGGTATAGATAAACCACATCTTCTTGATCCATTTGTCTGTTGATGGACACTTAGGCTCTTTCCATGTTTTAGCTATTGTGGAGAGTGCTGCTATGAACATTGGGGTACATGTGCTCCTATGCCTCAGCATTTCTGTATCCCTTGGGTAAATTCCTAGCAGTGCTATTACTGGGTCATAGGGGAGTTCTATTGTTAGTTTCCTGAGGAACCTCCACACTGTTTTCCAGAGGGGCTGTACCAGTTTACATTCCCACCAACAGTGTAGGAGGGTGCCCGTTTCTCCACATCCTCGCCAGCATCTAGAGTTCTCTGATTTGCTCATTTTAGCCACTCTGACTGGTGTGAGGTGGTATCTCAGTGTGGTTTTGATTTGTATTTCCCTGATGAGGAGGGATGCTGAGCATCGTTTCATATGCCTGTTGGCCATCTGGATGTCCTCTTTGGAGATGTGTCTGTTCATATCTTCTGCCCATTTCTTCACTGGGTTGTTTGTTTTTCGGGCGTGGAGTTTGGTGAGTTCCTTATAGATTTTGGATATTAACCTTTTATCTGATATGTCATTTGCAACTATCTTTTCCCATTCCATCGGTTGCCTATCAGTTTTGTGGGTTGTTTCCTTTGCTGTGCAGTACCTTGTAATCAATCCTTAAATCCCTAACATGGCTATCAAGGCTCTAGATGGCCCACCCTCCCTACCTTTGTAGGTTTTCCTCAACTCACGGTCCCTGCTCTGGTCTCGTTCTGGCTCTACAGGGCTTCCTGTTCTTCTCCTCACCTTTAGGGGCTTTTAGGAGCTTGGAACAGGCCGTCCTCCCTTTCTGGCTCCCTCCCTCCTGCTCCTTCCTCACCACTCAGCTTGGACGGCACCACCCTGGGAAGCCTACTTTGCCCTCTGCTCAACCCGCATATAAACTCCACCACAGCCTGGCCTTCTCCCGCACAATGCTTAGCATCACAGCACTTCCTGTCCCTTAGCCATTCCCCATCAGGCTGCCCCTTCCATGGAGACAGGAACCCACCAATGTCCCCACACCTTGTACACTTACAAGGTGTACACTAAGTACACTCTACAAGGGTAGAGCAGGTGCTCCATAAATATCTGGAGATGGAGTGATAACTATAACAATCACCCCCAAACGGTTTGAATACCCCCACCATATTCCTCTTGGTGCACCTTTTAAAGAAAACTCAATGGCATGCATTCTGGTCTTAGAGAACATGGTATCTGGTGACACCGCTGGCTACACTGACAAAAATGTGGCCGTGGTAGTTTCACCCAGCTCTCAGGAAGGAGCAAGTACTGAGTCATGCTGCATCATACACAGGAAGAGCCTGAGCTGGTGCCGATGGCGCGGGGTGTCCTGAGCCTCTGGTCTTGGATTTCTCTTCCTAGAGTATTTATAGCCATCCGGAGAAGCCGGCTGGCTTCATTAATTGTAAGCGTATGTCCACCCAGAGCAGCCATACACTGAATGTATTGAATACCAGCCCTTATATGGGCATCCCTCGTTGCTTTATATGTTGTTCATAAGTGACGTGAAGTGGGTGGCTAAGGCGGAATGCCAAATGTTTGCCTTCCCCTGTCATCTGAAAGTTTGTTGTTGGTCTGGAATATTGCTTGTTTTTAATGGAATAACTACTTTTTAAGTGAAAAAGAGGGATGTGTGAGGCCCACAGACAGCTAATGAACTCTATGGAGACAGACGTACAGTTCAGAAGTGGCAGCAAAGAACGCAGATTCTGAATGGAGTGTCTTAAACAGGTAGTATCTGTGCCAAGCGCCATTCCACATAAATACGTTATCTCATCTGTCCTCACCACAGGCCCATGATGTGGGCACTACTATTATTCCCGTTTTGCAAACGAGGGAACCAAGGTTCAGGGAGGTTAAGTGACTGGCCCCGTTAGTAAGCAGCAGAGGCAGAATTTGAACCCGGGGAGCCTGGCTCCAGAGTCCAGAAGTAGGGGGCCTCCATGGGGATGAGTCTAGTCCAAGCCAAAGCCAAGCCAGGGGGCCCACTTCCAGCGGACTGACTCAGACCCCACCCTGCTTTGGCCTTTTCTCTCTCGAAGGCTCCAGAGGTGTCTGCATGACCCTGGCCGCAAGGAGCACACCGCTTTACAACAGCATGAATGAGCAAGTGTGCGATGCCATGTGAGGGCTCCAGGCGCCAAGGGGCAGGCTGCCCCTGCAGACGGGGGGCCGGGGGGGGTCCTCCAGTCCTCCAGGCGCCAGGGGGCGGGGGTCCTCTGGTCCTCCAGGCTCCAGGTCCGCATCCCTGCTCTGGCTGCCAAGTTCTGTGGTTGTGGGCAGATCAGTTTCTCCTTCTGAGGCTCAGCTTCCAAATCTATGAAATGGAGATGATGATGACCGGGATGATGGTGCTAGTTCCCATCTCACAAGGATGGAGTAAGGATTAAGTGAAAAAAAGCCTGCAAGCATTTAGGACAGGGAGTGTGTTCCATAAACATTGGCTATTACTATCTCTAGCAGAGGGCTTAGGGACACCACCATTTATTCACTCCCAATCATAGGTCAAGCGCCTCCTAACAATGCACGAGGCATGGCGCGAGGTGCTAGGCTAACCAAGAATGAGATAGCGCCCAGGCCTTCAAAGGGTGCATTGTTCAGAAACGCCATGCTATAGGGGCAGCAGGAGAGGAGGCAAGGAGGCTGGCTGTCTTGGGTCCTTGCAGAAGGAATAAGAGCAGAATGCCATGGAGGAAAGTGATGTGGATGCTGGAAATGGGGTGAGGGTGTTTCCTGGATGTGCAAAAGCATGGCAAGGGCCCACTTCAGGACATGCCATTTGCGAGTCAGGGCGTTTGAGGACAGGTGGCCAATGCTCACAAACAGGAGCCGGGTTCCAAGCAGGTAGCTCCGATGTGGTGAAGTCTTCTTTATCTCCAGATTCAGCCTGAGACTAAGGAATAACTAAACATTGAAGCAGAAATCTAACTGATTTTTTTTTTTTTTTTTGGTGCCCAATTATTTGCCTGTTAGCCAGCCCCAGGATGAGACTGACTTTATGCCTCACCAAAGAGGCACCAAAAAGGGAAGAAGGGCTAGGGAGAGGGGGAGATTATGCAGGGTGGTGTTTTTTTGTTTTGGGGGGGGTTGTGGGGTTTTTTGCCTTTTTCCCCCCCTCCAGAGTGTCTCCTCTGTAGAATCCTGCCGCTCTGTCTCCAGGGAGCAGTTCGCCCTCCAGAAAATATGACACTTTATTTCCTGCCCTTGTTTGTTAACACACCCCATTACCATCCATCTCAGTTTCAAGTAACTGCCAGCCGGCATTAACGCCCTCCTCCTCGCCCAGGCAGAAAATAGAAAAGGAAGAATTCAGCAGATTTTCCCCCCAGGCACCCTCGCGGCACCGAGATAGCCAGAGCAGAAACCACAACTGGATTCTCAGTCCTTCAGCCCAGGAATGCAAAGGACGGGCCGGGTTAACCACCTTCTGCATTTTCCTGCAGAGAGAAGCGGCTTGTTATTTCGGTTGTCTGGGCTCCCTTCTCTGCTACGGAGAAAGATACATTAATTAATTTTTTTTTTTTTTAACCTTAGGCAGGAGATGTTGCAAACTGTCAGGAACTGTCAGTGGGCATCTGCCCCAATCAGGTAAGCGGCCCCCAGGGCCTGCGGCGGAGACACACTGACCCCTAGCGGCCGGCTGGGCTCTAGCATCCCCCGCACCCCGCCCCCGCTCCTGACTGGGTCACATAGCTCCTTTGTCCTGGCAGCTCTGAGTGGGCTGGGGTTGGCAGGTGCCCCAACGCACACGCACACGCAGACAGACACACGCAGACACACATGCAGACACACAGATACATGTGCACACACACAGACAGACATACACACATGCGAACATAAACACACACATACACACATGCAAACACACCTATGCACGCACGTACACACAGACACACTCAAAGATGCAGACAACATGCAGAGACACACTTGTACAGACACTCAAAGACACAGACACACACAGACATACGCACAGATACAGACATACACACATACCCTTCATGTCCAATTTCTTCTCCTTTTCCAATTCCATAAAGCATAGGTCTCCTGAGAATCCTCAGGGCGCTGGCCTTGCATTACAGATAAGGCCTGTTTGTCTGATCTTGAGGAGTGGAGGGAAAGACAGACAGGGCCCAGCAGGACTCAGGGCTGAGTGGGAAGAGGGGAGCCCACATCCGTGCAGGCTCCCCATGCACACGTGTTCCCACCAGAGCCTTTCAACAGATCCAATGTGCATATTTGGAAAGTGAGGCTCTGGCCATCAAACAGCTTGCCCAGGCGAGAGAGAGAATTTGATTTTATTTGTTTTAATAACCTGATATTTATATCGCACCTACCTGCCAGACATTCTTCTAGTGCTTTTCCTGTATTTAAACTACCCATGCTGAAGCCTCATCATGACCCTATGAGGTAAATACTAGTATTACCTCCATTTCACAGTCAAGGAAACTGAGGCACAGAGAGGTGAAGTGACTAGTGAGTGGTGGCTCCAGCATTATGCTGAGGCAGTCTGGCTTCAGAGTGCTCTCAGCCACCACACTGGGCTGCCTGGGCTGCCTTGGTAAGAGGGGGGCCAGGATCCCCAACCCCAGCCCTGCCCCACAGCCACGCGGGAGAGCGAGCAGTCATTGTAACTGTCTCGGAGGTAAGAAGTCTTGTGGAGAAAGGGTATTGAGGCTCCTTGAAGTCACAGACCTAGTCATTCACCCCTACAGCCTCGTGCCCGGCACACAGGGGGTGCTGGACCTTGAGGGAAGGTTGGAGGAAGGTGGGAAGGCAGGAGGGAGGCTCAGAGGGCTGCGTGAACAACAATGCTGAGATAGCATTCTCCATCACGAACCCCACCGTGAGGTATTTTCAAACATACCCATGCTCTTTTTTTTTTTTTTGGCCAGTGCATGGGGCTTAGCAGCACCTCCTGAGATTCCTACCATCTAAAATGTGTGTGTCCCCACTGAAATACCACCTCACACCAGTCAGAGTGGCTAAAATGAGCAAATCAGAGAACTCTAGATGCTGGCGAGGATGTGGAGAAACGGGCACCCTCCTACACTGTTGGTGGGAATGTAAACTGGTACAGCCCCTCTGGAAAACAGTGTGGAGATTCCTCAGGAAACTAACAATAGAACTCCCCTATGACCCAGTAATAGCACTGCTAGGAATTTACCCAAGGGATACAGAAATGCTGAGGCATAGGAGCACATGTACCCCAATGTTCATAGCAGCACTCTCCACAATAGCCAAAACATGGAAAGAGCCTTAGTGTCCACCAACTGATGAATGGATCAAGAAGATGTGGTTTATCTATATGATGGAATACTACATGGCAATGAGAAACAATGAAATCTGGCCTTGTGTAGCAACATGGATGGACCTTGAGGGTGTTATGCTGAGCGAAATAAGTCAGGCAGAGAAGGACAAATATCCTATGTTTGCACATATAGGAGGATTAGGAGGAACTTGACGGAGGAACAAGGGGGAGAAGAAGGGGGGAAATGGTGGGGGAAAGGGAGAGAGGCAAACCAGGAGAGACTCTTGAATGCTGAGAAACAAACTGAGGACTGATGGATGTGGGGGGGAGGAGGGATGGGCATGGAGGAGGGCACTTGTGGGGATGAGCACTGAGTGTTATGTGGAAACTAATTTGACAATAAACTATTTGTAAAAAAAAATAAATAAATAAAATGTGTGTGTCCCTCTGTATTTCATATCATTTGAGCTTCAGAGCAGCCCCACGAGGTAAGAAGCACCAGCCCCACTTTTCACATGAGAAAACTGAGGATTTTTCCAAATGGGCTAAGTCACTTGTCCTAAGTTTCCTAATATGGAGAGACCTGGACCCCCAGGCTCCCTGAGTCTGAGGCTCACATCCTCACATGATGCTGTCACTGCCTGCCAGCGCCCCACACGGGGACGGCGCAGGCCCCTGGCCCCCACCCCTGCAGCCCTGTTCTCTCAAGCAGCTCCTTGAACTGGCCACTGGTTCCTGTCTTAAGATCTCTACCCTGGCGGGTCCCTCAACCCGGAATGCTCTTCCTGTGCCGGGATCCTCCTGCGGTCGGCTCCTTCCTGTCATTCCGGTGTCAGCTTCAGTGTCACCTCCTCCAAAAAGCCTGCCTTGTCCATCCGACCTAAAATAGCCTTCCAGTCACTCTATTGCATCACTGTTTTATTTTCTTCCCAGCACCCATTAATCTCTGGTAATTTCTTGCTTAGTTACTATTGTTAGTCTCATCTCAAGTACAAAGTAAGGGCTATCGGTTACACAGCACAGACCCACCCTGTGCCGTGCAGAGTCCCCAGGGCTTTACACACGGTAGGTTCTTTAGTCTCCACAGCCATCCTATACTGCAGGTTCTGGTGTGGTCCTCATTTTACAGAAGAGGAAACTGAGGCAGAGAGGTTTGGACACTTGTCCCAGAGTCTCCCTTTAGTAAGCTCTGCTTCTAGGACATCAAAAACATCAGCCCTTCAACAACCAAGTTTTTTATTTGTTTTGAATGTTTATTTTATTTTTGAGAGAGACAGAGACAGAGTGTGAGCGGGAGAGGGACAGAGACAGAGGGAGATACAGAATCCAAAGCAGGCTCCAGGCTCTGAGCTGTCAGCACAGAGCCTGACACGGGGCTCGAACCCACAAACCACGAGATCATGACCTGAGCCAAAGTCAGATGCCTGACCAACTGAGCCATCCAGGCACCCCAACAACCCAGTTTTTAAATGGGCAAAAGACTTAAACAGTTCTCCAAAGAAGATCGACAAATGGCCAATAGGCACGTGAACAGATGCTCAACATTATCAGTCATTATGCAAATCAAAACCACAATCAGATACCACTTCACACCCTCTCCACTGGCTATAATAAAAAAAATACAAATAAAAAAATAACAAGTGTTGGCAAGGACGTGGAGAAAGCAGAACATTCGGGCATTGTTGGTGAGAATGTAAAATGGCACAGCCCCTATGGAAGAGTTAGGTGGTTCCTCAAAAGTTCAAGAAAGAATTACCATATGACCCTGCAATTCTACTCATAGGTGTATACCCGAAAGAAGTGAAAACAGCTATTCAGACCTTGTGCATGAACATTCATAGTGGTACTTGACAATAGCTGAAATATGGAAGCAACCTAAATGTTCATCAACTGATGAATGAATGAACAAAATGTAGTCTACCTATATATGCAATGAATATGACTCAGCCAAATAAAAGAATGATACACGCTACAGCACGGATGACTCTTCAAAATATACGATGAGTGAACGAAGCGAGGCACAAAAGCCATATCTTGTATCATTCCACTTACATGAAATTGGAAAATCCAGAGAACAGACTTCTGGTTGCCAGAGGCTGGAGAGAGAGACAAATAAAAAGTGATGGCTGCATGGGCACAGGGTCTCATTTTGGGATCATAAAATGTTCTGGAACTAGACAGTGGTGATGGTGGCACAATATTGTAAACGTACTAAATACCACTAAATTTTATGCTTTAAATTGATTAAAATGGTGGATTTGATGTTATATGAATTTTATAACTTTTTTCAAGAATCAGCCTTTCTCTTTTTTGTTAAGTTTATGGATTTATTCTGAAGGAGAGAGTGTAAGGGGGGAGGGGCAAAAAGGGAGGGAAGCAGAATGTCAAGCAGGCTCTGCTGTCAGCAGAGAGCCTGATATGGGCCTCCGTCTCACTAACTCCAAGATCATGACCTGAGCCGAAATCAAGAGTCAGATGCTTAACCAACTAAGCCACCCAGGCGCCCTTCTGTCTTTTTCCTCTCTTGGTCCACAGGGCCCAAAACGGTGTGAGGTGCACAGGAGGCAGTCAGAGCATACCTGGAGAAATGAGTAAAATAGATCAGAACCCAGACCTACAAACTCTTGGTCTTGGGTTCTTTCCACAACATCAGGAGGCTTCAGAAAACTGAGCCACACACAAAATGAGTAGTCCATTTTACTCAGTTGAAAAATCTCTGAAGCAGAGATTTGTTTTCTATCAGATAGATGAGTTTACAAGTTTGAGGAGAACATTAACTGTGCTGTATGAGATTTACTGGCTACCTCCTTGGGGCAGACATTCTCCCTCTCTCTTCAGAGGTGAGGTCACCCTGGCTTTGTGGAAGCTCCTCAAACAAACCAGCTCCTTCCCCATCTCAGGACCTTTGCACTTGCTGCTGCCCCTGCCTGCAACAACACTCCCCATCTGCACCCTCACCTTGTCCTACTTCTCATCCCCACTCCATCTTTTTTTATCCAGGTGATCCCTTCACAATCATTGAGGGCACCCCCTCTAAGAAGACTTCCCTGACAAGCCATACTAGCTCAGGAACTTAAGGATAGTTTAACATTAGGGAAATCTATCATCACATTAATGCTATTCCAAACAATATTGTCATTTCAATTAATGCAAAAGAGCATTTGAAAAATCAAATACCCATTTATCATTTTTTTCAAACTAGGAACAAAAGAGAACTACCCTAATCTTATAACAGCCTTCTACCAAAAGAATACAGCAATCATATTTATTCCCTTTAAAGAAAGGAATGAGAAAGAAAGAAAGAAAGAAAGAAAGAAAGAAAGAAAGAAAGAAAGAAAGAAAGAAAGAAAGAAAGAGAAAGGAAGGAAGGAAGAAAGGAAGAAAGAAAGAGGGGGGAAGGGAAAAGGAAGAAAGAAAGACAGACAGGAATGAGGCAAGAAGACACACTACTATGACATCTATTCAACACTGTTCTTGGGGTGCCTGGGTGGCTCAGTCGGTTAAGCATCTAACTTCAGCTCAGGTCATGATCACAGTTTGTGAGTTCAAGCCCCACATCGGGCTCTGTGCTGACAACTCAAAGCCTGGAGCCTGCTTCAGATTCTATCTCCATCTCTTTCTGCCCCACCCCACCCCCACGCCCCCCAGCTCATGCTCTGTCTCTCCCTCTCAAAAATAAATATTAAAAAAAAAAAACTTTAGGGGCACCTGAGTGGTTCAGTCGGTTAAGCACCCAACTTCAGCTCAGCTCATGATCTCACAGTTTGTGGATTCGAGCCCCGTGTCAGGCTCTATGCTGACAGCTCAAAGCCGGGAGCCTACTTCAGGTTCTGTGTCTCCCCTTCTCCTTGATCCTCCCCCACTCATGCAATGTCTCACTCTCTCTCTCTCAAAAATAAATAAAAACATTTAAAAAAATTTTTTATTTATTCAACACTGTTCTAGAAGTCCTAGCTATAGCAATAAGACACGAAAAACTAACAAGAAGTATAAGGATGGCACAAGAAAAAACAGTACTATCACAGACAATATGACTTTCCATATAGTAAATGCAATGAAATCTATAATATGTGAGAGACATTTATTTCATGTTTCTTCATGGTGGTAACTGCATTAAAATAACACCACTGTCCTCCCTTTGCTCTCTCATTCACCCCAAAAGAGTAAGTTACTGGGTTTGGAGAAGGACCTAGATCTGCATACCTCAGTACCTTCCTCTCCATGGTCTTAGGGAGTAAGCCTGCCCCTAGGAAGCACTCATTCTCTGTTCTTCCATTCCAGAATTTTTCCAAGGGCAGGGCCCGTAGAAGATGCCTGTAGTTTTCCAACTCTGTCTGTCACAGGGCACATTTAATTCTGGAATGGAGTATTAAAGAGCCTATTGTAGCTATAGATCTAATCCATATTTTCCAAAGACCCTTATTGGTAATAAAGGGTATCATTTTTATTCTGACTCCTACATCTGCTTCTCAGTTTATTCTAAACTTAGAAGCAAAAGTCATAAATAGTAATTATCTCAAAACCCCAAACTGTAAGAATTAGTAAGAGATATCAGAGAGAGGTGGCTAGATATAATCAATATTTAAAAATCAATTTTATTCCTATACACAGCAGAATAACCAACTAGAAAATGTAATTTTAAGAAAACTCTGGGCGTGCCTGGGTGGCTCAGTTGGTTAAAAGTGTCTGACTCTTGATTTTGGTTCAGGTCATGATCTTGTGGCTCGTGAGATTGAGCCCCAAGTCTGACTCTGCACTGACAACGTGGAGCCTGCCTAGGATTCTATCTCTCCCCCAGCTCCTCTCCTACTCGCAATCACCTCTCAGGTGAGGGGTGCAATGCTGTCCTGGTAAGGACACCTCCTGAGCCCTCAGGGAGCTCAGCTGAGAAAACCACTTAATCCAAGGCAGAAGGATTTTAGGTTTAGGGCACAGATGCAGTGTTTGGGGGGCCCAGAGCGGTGAGGGGTTTCCTAGCTTCAAATCCCAGCTGCTGCTCTCCTACCAGTCATGTGAACTTGAACAAACTGTCTGTAGGAGGCAGCATAATGCCCACCCACCAACCCCCCACATTATTCACATCCTAATCCCTGGACCCTGTAAATGTATTACCTCTCACGACAGTGAGGAGACAAGGTCACAGATGGGATTAAAGTTGCTAATCAGCTAACCTGAAGATAGAGAGACCAGCTGGTTTATCTGAATGGGCTCAAAGTCATCACAAAGGTCCTTAACAGTGGAAGAGAGAGGCAGAAGAGACAGAATGATGTGGTGTGAGAAAGTCCCAGCCTGTCACTGCTGGCTTTGAAGATGGAGGAGGGGGACAGGAGATGAGAACGTAGGTGGCCTCTAGAATCTGGAAAAGGTGAGGAAACAGATTCACCCTTAGAGCCTGCAGAGAACAATGCAGCCCCTGCATAAAGTGATAAATTCACGTTGTATTAAGCCACAAAGTTTTTTGTTATACCTAAGACTAAAAATGATTACCATCTAAATTCTGTAAACCTCAGTTTTCTCATCTCTAAAGTGGGGATAATAACTGCATCTACTGTGTAGAGTAGGTGTGATGATTCAACAAGGTAGTGTATGGAAAAATCCTCATGCAGAGTTAGGGCCTGAGACCCTCTGTAACTTATCCCTAGACAAGCCCGCCCTGGCTCCCTTGGGAACAGGGACAGGCCCTCCCCCTGTAGCCCAGGGTACATGGGCATCTCTTCTTACCTCTTTTTGAGGATGCCAGATTCTCCCTGGGACCGTTCAGAACATTTTCCATTGCCCTCCCCATTTCTGATTTTGTTGCTCTTTGTCAGAGCCATCTCTGATTCTGGGAGCTGTGGGCAGGTGAGGGATTTAGAAGCCACAACCCCCTTTCCACCCCAAAATGTATCCTTAGCTAGAAGACCAGCCTGTGCACCTGCCATTGTGTGATGGCTCTATTTCCAGAACAGGCCTTGGGCAAGTCATCTCTCTACCAAAAGAGATGGCCCTCGTGAAAACTTGCTTGGTGTTTGGGTTTTCTTCCATGTCTTCACAGAACTGTAAGCTTTCTGATGCTGGATTCACAAAGATACACAGGGAGTGGCATCTCAGCTTTTCTTCTTGGAGAGGAAAGAGAGGAAGCACCACGGAATGCAGGTTTAACACCAACATTTATTAGAGCAGATGGGTGGGGGGGGGGCGGGGAATAGATGACCAAGCAGCTCCGCAGCCCTCCCCGCTGTGGTGAGCTTCACTCCCCTGGGCAAGACTTCCCAGAGTCCTCAGGGCAGGCAGCCTGCCCCAAATGCCTCAGGGAAGCTCCCCCTTCTGCCACCCAACAAACTGTGGGAAGACCATGGCAGGAGAGGGGGGCGAGTTATACTTTAAGCTATTGGCTTTAGTGAGTGATGCAGGTTAGTAAAATGAAGCAGTGTGTATATATTTGCAATCAATCACCAAAGCACCCTTTGCTGTGCCCACAGCTCACGAGGTCTGAACCCATCCATCTCCACAGCTGAAAAACAAATGAAAGAAGGAGCCTCATCCCGTTTCGACAGTAGCCAGGTCGGTGCTTGTGACAATGCTTGCTGGAAAAGGAGAGAATAAATCATCATGTGATGATCCTGGGGATAAAAAGAAGGAGAGGGGAGGAGGGGGAGGAGGAAGGGGAGGAAGAGGAGGAGGAGAGGGAAACAGCCCTCAAGCTGCTGTTTCCTGAGCACTTCCCCCATGTGTGCCAGGCCACCACCATTTTCCATGCACTGACTTTTTTTTAGTGCTCAGAATGACCATGTGAGGGAGGAACCCTTACTATCCTCGTTTCGCAGATGAGGAAACAGAGAGAAATCGGACATTTTTCCTCGTGATCAGATTTCATGATCTGAACGCTCTGTGAGTTGGTGCGCCCCTCCAGCCACCACTTCCTTGTTTCCCTGTGAGTGCAAGCTGCCTGCAGTGAGGCCTCACTGCAATCTGGGTTTCACAGGAGCCTGAGGTCCTCACTCCAAGCTCACCAGCAGGGTCCCCATACCCCCAGGGGCAGAGGAGGGAGCTGCACAGGGCGCACTCACCCAGAACCCACTCTTTCTGCCTGGCCTGTGCAAGGGTAACAGGTGCCTCCCTTTCTGGAGGGATGTCAGTCTAGCCCCTACCCCTCAAGCGGATGCTCCTCTCACTGTTTGCTGACGCCCCTGGGAGGGACTCCAGGACCCAGCAGTGCTGTCCACAGGGAGGCTGCGGGATGTGGTGTTGCCAGAAGACTGACATCCCAACCGCTGCCCAGCGTGAGTTAGGGGTGTGATCCTGCTCAGTTAGCTCCTCCAAAACCTGGGGTTAAAAGTGTGCCCTCAAATGGCACAGGACTGTTAAGAGGATCAAAGAGGGGACTTTGTGTGAGAGTGCTCTGCAAATTACACAGAGCAAGACTCCAGAGGCGGTGTTGCTATGCAGACTCGCAGTAGCACGAAATCAACAACAATAAAGACAGAAGAGTTCTCTCAACTGCCGATGATAAACTACCCAATTATATCCTGTCCCGCTTCGTCCATAAAAATTACAGCCGCTAGGCTCACTCTCTGAAGGGGTTCGCTACTTTATCTAACAGGATTGGGGAAGGAGGAGAGAGACTGGGAGGGAAGCAGATCCTCCACCACATCCTGGTGTGGGAGCAGAGGTGCCCTGTGGCCTGAAAGAGTAAGCCCAGGGCAAGAGGGGGATGGAATGGACCGCCGGGCAGACCCCCAGGCCGGAAGGCTAGGGGAGGGCAGGAAAGAGGTTGTTGGTCCTGGTGATGGTGGTGATGGTCATAACGGATGTCACTAGGTCACTAGTCAAGCCCATGGTTCTTGACCCCACCTGCAAAGACCCGAGTCTCCACAAGCCATACTTCTCCAGATTTGCATTCCAGTGTGACCTATGTGGACGGCAAATAGGGTCCCATTCCCCCCTGTTTGGGATCTCTTGGTGAGTCAGTCGGGATCAGGCTCCCTGGCGTGTCCCCAGAGCCCTTCTCTACCTGGCTGCCGTCTCTCACCCCTGCCTGGCTCTTGCCAGTGCCCAGCCCACAGCCAGCTAACCAGCCTCGAAACCCCTGAGCCATGCGTGTGCCGCTCCCCACGCCCTCCCCCCCCGTCGCCCCCGCCATCCTCCAGCGGGCCCCCCCTGCAATCCCCCACCACTCCCCCATTCCCCCACCCTCCCCATACACCAGAGGCCAGGGTGGGGGAAGGGACGTACCGGAAGCTGGTCCCGGGCCCCTCACACCGGATGGACCACGTTCCTGTCGCAGTGGGGCTTGCAGTGCGGGTTCAGCCAGTGCTCCAGGAACTGCTCCTCGGCGCGATGCTCAAGGCCGAGCAGATGATGCATGTACTCCTGTCCAAACAAGCCCACACAGCAGAGAGGCTGTTCAGCCACAGCTGAGCGCTGTGGAGCACGCCTGGCTGTGCTCCTAGGACACGGCAAGGCCAGGCTAGGGGAGGCTGGGGGCCGGACGGGAGGGCAACCGCCACCCCACACCTCTCTGCAGGGAAACGCAGTGGGACAGGCCCAGCGATGGGCAAATAAGGAAATCTGATGACCCTAAGGGCTGAAAGGGTGTGTGTCTATGGGAACTCACACACACTGCTAATGGAGTGTGACATGGAAATAGCACTTGGAAAAACAATGAGTAGAAGGCAACCCAGAAACCCTTCTCCTCAATTACGCCCCTAAGCAGCGGTCCTCAAACGCTGTCAGGCATCAGAACCACCTGGAGGCCTTGCTAAAATACAGATTGCCAGGTGCTACCCCCAGAGTTTGTGATTCAACGAGTCTGGGGTTGGGCTCCAGAATTTATTACATTTTGGGCAAGTTTCCAGCCAATGCTGACGATGCTGGTCACTTTGGGAGCAGAAGAAATGTGTATCAGGAGCCGTGTAACAATGCTCACAGCAGCAATAAACTTGTAACAAAACACTACCACTGTGCAGAATTACACTGAGAGGAGGGTGGATACATAAATTGTGGTGAGGTCACCCCATGGAATACTATACAGCAGGGAACATGAAGTAACTACAGCTATATCTGACTTAGTGAGTCTTAGAAATAGCGTAAGGGGCACCTGGGGGGCTCAGTCCATTAAGTGTCCGACTCTTGGCTTTGGCTCAGGTTATCATCTCGCAGTTTTGGGAGTTCAAGCCCTACATCAGGCTCTGCGCTGGGATTGTCTCTGCCTCCTCTCTGTCTGACCCTGCCCCACTCACGCTGTCTCTGTCTCTCTCAAATAACTAAACTTTTCAAAAAAAAAAAAATAGCATGTTGAGTGAAAGAACAAATCCAAGAAGACAACATTCACTGTGTAACACCATTCTTTAAAATCTCAAAACGTGCATCGCTAAATAAAATATTATTTATGGCTGCACATATTTGTGATTTAAAAAAAATCATCTTTTATAAAAGGCAAGGGATAAGTATAAGAAAGCTGAAGTCACTCTACTATTATCAAACAAAAGAGACTTTACAACTAAAAATGTGATCCTCAAAATGTGAAACATAGTCTAACCTCAAAATGCCAACCCTGAGTGACTGGTGATTTACTGCTAGGTGCACGCCCAAGAGAAACACCAGCTGTGTACATGGTGTTCAGAGGGCATCACTCATCATAGTCAGATAGCAGAAACAACCCAAATATCCATCAACTGATCAATGGATAAATAAAAGATGGTACCTCCATACAACGGAATATTATTTGGCCACAATAAGGTACTGACCTGTGCTTCAACATGGATGAAACCCGAAAATGCCATGCTAAGTGAGAGAAGCCTGTCACAAAGGACCACGTGCTGCATGAGCCCATTGCCGTGAAACGCAGCCAGCCCTGCACATCGACGTGTTCACAACGGAGAGCGGCTCACCATCTGGTGTGGCCACTTCTGGAACCATCTACCCAGGAACACAAGCCAGAGTGCAGACCATCCTCGTCTCCCTCGCCCCCACACTCACCCGACCCTGAGCATGGGGCCTTCGAGTCAACTCCTGATGTCCCAGATGCACCCCCTTCACCGCTGCCGTGTCTGTGGGTGGAGCCCCCAGTGCCACCCACCCAGGCTACGACAGCCTCCTCACCCCTCCACTCCTCCCTCTGTCCCCCTCCCTCCACCCAGTGTCACACCTGCCCCCACCACCTCTGCTCTAGCCTGACAGTGACCAGTCCAAAATGCTGCCCAAGGGGCCACAGCTGTCCTCAGGCCTTCACCAGCACGGCCCACCAGGGAGGAGGAGCAGGGGGCTGGCCTGCAGCTCCGCATGGCATCACCACATCCAGCAGGTGAGGGCAGCCCGCTGCAGGGTCCGCTCCATCTCCCCGTGCTTCACAACAGAGCGAGGCCATCTTCTGCCCTGTCACGATCGTCGCCACAGCCTTGCTGATCTCTGAGCTTCTCCAGAATCACTTTCTCCCCCATACGGTTCACCTCCAGGGACTCTACTGAAGGGGCCATTCACGGCCATGTGGACAGGCTTAGGGGAACCACCAAAGAACATTCCAGCACTCAGGGACTAGCAATAGAGGGAGGGGGGCACGGGAACAAACACCCCAGTGTCCCTCTCCTCTTGCCCCCCATCTCCTGCCTCGCCTAAGCAGAAGCCAGCCTGCCAGGGAACCCGGCCACCTGAGCCGGGCAGAGCAGGCACAGGCTGGATGGGGGACGGGGTGGAGGAAGCCAGCAGCCGCGCCAGGACGATGGGAACAAGGGCGCGCTGCTGCCAGAAGGGAGCCGAGAGCACAAATAATGGATGCTCCTGAGGTCTGGGGCAGAGGAGCCGCCCGCGGAATACACTGAGCGCGGGGACCCAGCCTTGGGAGGACGGCGGCTCGCTCTGCGTGTGATGGTTCTCTCCCTGCCCTCCTCCCTGTTGGCTCAAGCTCTGCCCTCGTGCACCTGAGGGTCACGTCCAGGGGCAGCGTGATCTTCTCAACACAGCTCGGTCTTCAACAAAGCCAGCTCAGGCTGTGGGCTTCCCCACACTGTTTCTCGTTGTATTAACTCGTGTAAACAATACACGAAACAAACCAAAAAAAAAAAAAAAAGATAAATCAGCAGGTTGCTTCTTAAATAAGAAGGAAAGTGTTATTTTTCTCCTGCCTCGGTGACAGAAGTCTCTTCCTTCCCTGCATCCCTTTTCTCTCTACCACCTGATGCAAACAGAGAAGTGGCCTGGACACTACCTAGACTACCCAGAAAAAGGGATTTAAAAAAAAAATCTACCCATGTTGCTTCCTTGCTTAAAGTACTTAAATGGCTCTCATGGGGCTCAGGAGAAAATTCGAATTCCTTAGTGTGGTTTGTGGGGCTCCTTGGGATCTGGCCTTCCCCACCTCCTGACCTCCCCTCACCATCAACCCCCCACCGCCACACTTTCCCTGGATGGGCCGCACTGGCCTTGCTCTCTGAGCCTGTGCTATTCTCTCTGCCTAAAACACCCACATGCCTTCTCTCTCCTGTCACATCTCTACCTGACTTCTCAGGCCTCAGCTTAGATGTTACTTCCTCCAGGAAGCCTTCTCAGATTCCCTGTGACCCCAGCGCTCCCTGGGTGTTCCCCCCCCCCCAGCACAGCCCTGGTCACTCTGGCAGTGACCTCTCTCCCTGAGAGTAAGGACTTAATTGGCCCACATCACATTTTTTAGTGGAGGTGCCATGTGGGCGGGCTCACACATGGGCACATGAACTTGATGTTGTCTCCTCAAAAGGGAGTAGGTGGAGATTGGGAATGGCTTTTAACTTGGAGGATGTATGCTGTTGACATCGCCCTGAATGAAGCTCGGGCACTGTAATGATGGGATGTGAACCATCACAAGTAAGAAACAGATCAATATAAACAATTTAGGTAACCCAAGGCAGCAGGCAAATAGCCAGAGAAATGGCATCTCATCTCGGGAGAGAGTAGCCATATTCAGTAATATCTGTACAAGATTAAACTATTTTGGTATGTATCAATATCACAAAAATCCTAAATCCTGGACAACCCCCCTATGGCGATGGTAAAGCTTTAAGAGATGAGCCAGTTTAGAACTTTAAGTTTTTAAGTTTTTAAGAAGAAAGTCAGGACACAGATTTTCTTCTCTAGGAAGTCTGTGTCCTGTATTAAACATAGCTTTTATTTTTAATTTTTTTAAACATTTATTTATTTTTGAGAGACAGAGCGTGAGCAAGGGAGGGGCAGAGAGAGGAGACACAGAATCTGAAGCAGGCTCCAGGCTCCAAGCTGTCAGCACAGAGTCTGATGCGAGGCCTGAACTCATGAAATGTGACATCATGACCTGAGCCAGTCGGATGCTTAACCGACTGAGCCACCCAGATGCCACAAACACAGCTTAAAAAAAAAAAAAAAAAAAAAATTAATCACTGTGCAAAAGAATGAATTATAAAATGCCCAATTTTCCTCAATTTTTTTTCTTTCTCACCGGACCCATGCAATTTGAATTTGTGGTATCGAAGTTGTTTTCATCTGACCTATCAAAATACAGCCCTCCTCCCAGGCAGGGGGTGTGAGTTTGGGGCTGAATCTTGCCCTGTCCAGTGAGTCTTTGGGGAGAAGAAGAAGAACTGGGGGGAAAGGAAGGCAATGTGGAGTCTTGTAAATAAAGAACAAAGACTTCCCAGCACACAGCTATCCTGACTCTCTCCTGATCGTGCGAGCAGCTCACTGGAGGAAGCCTGTGCTGCCATCTCCTTGCCTGCCCGTGTGCCAGACGGTGGCAGAGAGGCGGAGAGGTCCAGGTGCGAGCCCGGGTCGGGGTCTGTTCAAACCCACACCCTGCCAATGTCGCTTGACCTCTGTGGCTTTGATGTGTCTAACGGGACGGCCCTAGTGCTTACTCCTCTGGGTCGCCAGGATTAAATGAGATGAGATGAGTTCTGTGCCACATACGTAGTCTCCGTCTGTCCCTCTAAATCCATTCTCCCCTCCTTCACCCGCACCTGTGCAGTGAGAGGCTGGCCTAAAAGTGCAACCAGGCTCCCCTGACCTGGGACTTCCCAGTGGGTTTGACGTAGAGATGCCGGCAAGGGATTAGAGGTAGGGGTGAGGGAGGCCGTGGTGTGTCCTCCCATGTTGCCTCTGGAAGAGTCCCGGCCAGTCAGCTGGCTGCACCCCCTCCTGAAGGCCATCCATCGTTTCTAGGGGGCGGCCCTCTCCTGTGCTGGGAGCCGCCTTTCCCCATCATGCTCAGGCACTGCTAGCCCTGGCTGCTTTATCATCATCTCTTGCCGGTTGACCTGAGTCCCACCACGCCTTCGCAAAAAGTCTCTTCCTTCATTAAGCTCTGCCCGGTTCCATGTGGTTACTCTTAGGTAAGAAAGATCTGAGCCTGTCTTGAGGTTTTGTGGGGAGCCTCTTGCCCAGGAACTGGTCCACAGGAACCTGTCAATAAATGCTTGTTGAATGAAAGACTAGAGTAGCCCTGGCTCTGTGCTCCCCTCAGGGGTCAATGGGGTCAGAACTCTTCTTTGCCTTTTCACCGTGTGCACTGGTGGGTAAAGCAGGTGCCTTAACCAGAGTCAGGGCAGTGACAACCACTATCACTGTCCTTGTATCTTTCACCGTCACACACTCACAGTTAAAATGCATGAATGAATGCAGAATGTTCTTAAAATCCCAGCTTCCCTGAAGAACACCCCCGTGAAGCAGAAGACAGGGACCACATGGGAAGCACGCATATAACACTTCTATCACATGACCTAGTACAATAGTCTTCTCAAAGAAGAGCCCTTATGTGGGGCGCCTGGGTGGCTCTGTGGGTTGAGCGTCAGACTTCAGCTCAGGTCATGATCTCGCAGTTTGGGAGTTCAAGCCCTGAATCAGGCTCGCTGCTGGCAGCACGGAACCCGCTTTGGATCCTCTGTCCCCCTCACTCTCTGCCCCTCCCCTGCTCTCTCTCTCTCTCTCTCTCTCTCTGTGTGTGTGTCTCAAAAATAAATAAATCAAAAGAAGAACCCTTAAGTGATTGTTGGTGTCAAGGACAGAACTCGTTGTGTTTGGCAGGCATCTCCTTGAAAGTGAATGAAGTAAGCCTGTCACTTCAAGGAAAACAACTGCCAGTATCAGTTACTAAAACAATAAACTTCAAGCTTTTGAGAGAAATTAGGATTTTGGAAAACCTGACAGCTTCCATACTTACCGACTTTTCTGATGAGATCAGTGGTGCTATTAACAAATGACACCACCGGTATACAGCATTTGTACGCTTCTTGTAATTATATGCTCTTTTGCTCCTTGCTCACAGTCCCCCTCAGCCAAACCTCTAACTGGTTTTTTGATGGCAGTGACCAAGGGCTATCTAGTGTACAGCTCAGCGCTTGGCACATAGTAGGACCTCAATAAAAAAAAAAAACCACTTGAGAAATGTACAAACGAATAAATAAAATGACTGCTCTTTTTCCATAATCTTTTGAAATCCTCCTGGGAAGTTTCCTTAACATCTATGTCGATCTGCTCATTATAACGGCCCAGGCCAAACGTACGTAAAAAGCATCAAAGGGTAATCTATATTTCACACTCCTAAATAGCGGCTGAAATCATCACTGAAGAAAAACAACCAAAACAGACACACATATAGAGAGAGAAAGAAATGAGCGCTGGTTTCCATGACATTTCCCTATTTACTTAAAATGTTAGGAAAACGGATATGCCACAAAGGCCGAAAAGCAATCATTAGTCAAAGATGAAACGCCAAGCTGCAAATCTGCTGAAAACCACAAATTCAACAATTGCACTGGCAGCATTAGTAATGACCCGGCATTAATGATAAACTCAAATGTTCCTGGATCAAGAAAGAAAGGATAGATGGAAAGTAAGTTTTAACTTTTTTTAGGTTCCTTTCTTTTAAGGGGAAAAAAAATTAAAAGCAACACAGAAACTAATATCTGCATTCCATGTCCAATGCCAAGTGTTACGATTTAAGTAAATAATGTCTTGGTAATTAGAGCGGAAATTGGAAGTGATCCTTCATTATGGCACTGGAGTGGTGTGATAATGAAATTAAATACCCACTGGACTCTGATCTAAGCTGAGAAACATAAAGTGGACAGTTAATCTATCAAGGCAGGAACTTTTTCCAAGAAGGCAAAATCCTTCCTCTGACATTTGCGTGAAATTAAGAGTCCATCAACATTTGGATGAACTATTTTGCTCATTAGTGTAAGCAAGGTAAGCAGATAGGCAGAAAGGTAGCCCAGAACTTAACTGTGTGGGGACGCCAGAAGGCTTAGCCCTAACAGAAGGCAGATTGGTGATGTGTGCCATTTATATCACAGTCACTTCATTCTGGCCTTTGAGATGATGGGGAACCAAAGGGTAGTACTCACTACATATATTTATCAAAGGGCTAAACACAAAAACATATTTTGAATGACTACTAACAATAAAGCTAATATGATTTATACTTGACCAACAAGAACATTCCTTAAAGGAACACAGGCCAAAATGGAGAGCATATTCCCAGGGACCGTGAGCACTTACCAATGCGCTCACAAAAGACATAATTTTAGCTTGGATGTCATCTTACTAAAGAATTTCCATGGCTCACCCCAGCAGTTGGCAGATAATTTTTTCCCTAAATTTTGGGATGATTAGGAGAAATTTAATGAATTTAAGTGAGGCCATAGAAAAGATTTCTTTGAAATAACCTCCCAGTTACAGGGTAGAGTTATGGCCTACCTACACAATTTCTCCCTTGAGAGAAGAAAAGAAAAGGAGTGAGAATAAGTATAATGAGCATCTAGCAATTGTCAAATACGGTCCTTGGTGCTGGGGACCCAGAAGTGCAGCAAAGAGCCCATCTGTTCAAGCAGTGTAGATCACTCCAGTAGGAGGGACAGATTAAAAAAAAAAAAAAAGTCAAAAAAAGCTATCTTTGCTGTGAGTTGTATGCCAGAGGGACGCTCTCATTCATGGTAGGAAGACAGGGGCATCAGGGAGGCCTCCCCAAAAAGGCATTATTTAAGGTGAGTCTCTTACGAATGAGTAAGAGTTAAGCCAGGCAGATAAGAACAGAAGAAACAAGTGCAAAGCCAAGTGCTAGAGAACTTCAAACCAAACAGCGCGATTACAGACAACCTGCTTCTCCTCATAGGTTTCTAATATCGCTGAATGGCACCAGGTTGTGCGTACAGACATGTCATGTGTGACGCCCGTTCCTCCCCTCACTGTGCCCACTCGCCTGCCCCAGAAACAGCCAACTGGTTTCCAGTTTAAGGCACCATAACCATGCTCCCCTCACACTTTTGTCTAAAAATCTCTACAGGAAGACTCCCAGAGGACAAGCGTATAAGCCGATTTTAAAATAAAGAAAAGAGGAAGGAAAGAAGGAAGGAAGGAAGGAAGGGAGGGAGGGAGGGAGGGAGGGAGGGAGGGAGGGAGGGAAAGAAAGAAAGAAAGAAAGAAAGAAAGAAAGAAAGAAAGAAAGAAGGAAGGAAGGAAGGAAGGAAGGAAGGAAGGAAGGAAGGAAGGAAGGAAGGAAGGAAGGAGAAGAGAAGAGAAGAGAAGAGAAGAGAAGAGAAGAGAAGAGAAAGAAAAGAAACAGAGAGAGAGAGAGAAGAAAGGCGGACAGACCTTTTGGAAAGCAATCTGATGATACGCACTAAAAGCTTTAAAAATATTCATATCCATGGGGTGCCTGGGTGGCTCAGTTGGTTAAGCGTCTGACTTCGGCTCAGGTCATGATCTCACGGTTCGTGGGTTCAAGTCCTGCATTGGGCTCTGTGCTGACAGCCAGCTCGGAGCCTGGAGCCTGTTTCAGATTCTGTACCTCCCTCTCTCTCTGACCCTCCCCTGCTCACGCTGTCTGTCTGTCTCTCTCTCTCTCTCTGAAATAAATTAAAAAAAAAAAAAAAAAAGTGTAGCAACCCAAGTATTCTTACGCGAGCCACTAGTGGGAGCTAGTACAGTTGATTAGGCAATTTGGCTGTATTTAATTCAGTTAAAAGGACATAAATCTTCTGACTCAGCAATTCCATTGCTTATCACTGAATTCAGCAAAACACACTCGTACAAGATCTTCATCACACGCTGGAAATAACTAAAAATGTCCATTGTTCTGGGAAGGGCTAAACAAGCAAGTTTAAATATGTCTTAATCTGTTCGGGCTGCTCTAACAAAACACTACAGACTGGGTTGCTTATAAAGCACAGAAATTTGTCTCTCACAGTCTGTAGGCTCTAAGTCCAAGGTGAGGGTGAGAGTATGGCCAGGTGGGGGTCCCCTTTGGGTCACAGACTTCTCCCTGTATCTTCACTTGGCAGAGAGAGCGAGGGAGCTCAGTCTCCTCTCGGGGCTCCACTGGCAGCCGTGGAGGGGGACGAGTGGTCAGGGTCTGGATCTGGGGCCCACGCAAATAGGAGGGGGTGGCACCGTTTACCCGGATGTGGAAGGCAAGAGCAGAAGCTGGGGTGACGGGGGGCGCCTGGGTGGCTTAGTCGGTTAAGCGTCCGACTTTCGCTCAGGTCATGATCTCGCGATTCGTGGGTTCGAGCCCCGCGTCGGGCTCTGTGCTGACTGCCAGCTCAGAGCCTGGGGCCTGTTTCGGTCTGTGACTCCCTCTCTCTCTGACCCTCCCCTGCTCACGCTGTCTCTCTCTCTTTCTCCTAGAAATAAATAAAACATTAAAAAAAAAAAAAGAAGAAGAAGCTGGGGTGACGGTACGGTCAGGAATTCCACTCATGGCTGCTGGGTCTGAGCTGCCTGAGAAATGCTGCCAGTCACGTGGATGGTCAGGGAAATGAGTCTGGAGCTCCGGGTGAGGCTGTGTGCAGCCATCACCGTAGATGTGATATTTAAACTCACAGGACTGGGGCACCTGGTGGCTCAGTCGGTGAAGCCTCCGACTTCGGCCCAGGTCATGGTCTCGCGGTTCGTGGGTTCGAGCCCTGCAGCAGGCTCTGTGCTGACAGCTAGCTCAGAGCCTGGAGCCTGTCTTCGGATTCTTGTTAAGTCCGGACTTCACCCCCAAACCATCCTGTTTCTGGTTATTCCTGTTCCCTATAAACCCACTTAATGGAAACCCTGTTCCCTTAATAAGCTGTTTTTGCTTCTATGAAACTGCTTAGTTTAATCTAACTTCTCCATACCCAACCTACCCTCACCCCGCTTAGCGCTGACAGAATTTACTTAAACAACAACATGAGTCAGCTATAACTGGCCAAAGTCAACAAGTTATGTTTCAAAAATCTGTGTTAAAGCACGTAAGCGGAGCCCGCCTGTTTTATCGCATCCTGTACTTCCCTGATTGGTCACTTCTGTCTGTATCTTGCCACATCGCGGTCGGCTCAGGGCCAGACTTTGAGGGGCCCATTTCATCGTCCTGTCTGGCCCGGCCGTAATAAATTTGTGTATAGCTCATTTTTGCTGTCCAGAGTTGGTAAGCGATCGCGACCTATAACAATTCTGTGTCTCCCTCTCTCTCTGACCCTCCCCTGCTCACGCTGTTTCTCTCTCTCTCTCTCCCCCAAAAATAAAAAATAAAACATTAAAAAATATTTTAAAAAAATAAAAAATAAAATAAAAACTTTGAACTCGCAGGACTAGACGAGGTGGGAATGCAGGCCCTGGGACCCTCCAGACTAAGGGTCCAGCAAAGCACATTGAGGCACAGAAATCAAAAAGGAAGACAAGAGGCTGAAGGCAAGGTGTCCTGGTGACCGGAACCCTAATGAGCAAGGTGCCCAGAAGGAAGGGAGAGAGATCGGTTGTGTCACGTAAAACAAACATGGGCCAGCTCCTGGTCCCCAGGACGCCAGGAACAGGGCAAAGAGCCTCCCTTGCACTTAGCTCTCCAGGGCCGAAGTGGGTTCTCTCCAGCCAAACAAAGCAGGCAGGGGATCCCTGGGGCTGGTGGAGACGAAGAGACCTGCCCACGGGAGGTGCGTGGGAGAGCCTGAGGCCGGGCGGCCAGGGCTGGGGACCACGTTCTGAGTAGCAAGAGCACAGACCCAAACCCTGATAATTAACATAAGCACCGTCATGACTGAGAAATATTCCAGGAGAGCTCATGGTATTTTTTTTCCCCACTATCTTCCCTCTAGACATAAACCCAGACCTTTATGGGCATCAGTTTCTCCCCAGGCAGATTTTTTTTCTTCCATTAGGATCTGAAGGTTTCATTATACCAGAGCTTTTCTGAGAGGACGTCTTCACCACCTGAAATATTCAGTCCTAACACAGACTCCAAAGTGATCTGGAGGAAACCTAACCCACATGGGCTGCCCCCAAGTGAAACCCAGCCTTCTGGGAGTGCCCATCCCACCCCTCTGAGGTCTCGAATCCTTGCCCCCAAATCCCTGAAGACTTGGGGGCGATGTTTCTCCTCAATCAGTTTCCTAGCCTGCTTCACCGCCATGGCAGCTTCTAGATTCGAGTGATTACTCTCCTCATTTGTCAGCCACACAACACACCCCCACTGTCTGCCATTCCCCACAAAGAGCCACTAACACAAGGTCGCTGTGTTAGCGGACTCGCTCCTAAGGTCTGGGGGTTGCAGGGGGTTATAACAGCGCAGAGAGGAGAAAACAATGGCAAATTGTTTTACACCAGGCGCTGCCGTAAAATCAAAGTATCCACTATTCACCGCCATAAGGAATTTCTCAGTGGTGTGCCTTCCAGAGGCCCTACCTTCCCACCTGCTTCTCTCTCTCTCTCTTCGACCCCTCTGCACACCCCCTGCCCTGCCTCCCCGCGGCCCCCATACATTCAACATCCCTCCTGTCTTCTTCTCCAGAGCCATCGCTCCTCCGTCTCCATCCCCGCTGCCATTGCACCTGCTTCTAGCCAGGACCCCAGCAGGATGCTTACGCGTCTCTGGGGTGGAAGCCAGCCCTCCCCACCACACAAGGCCACACAAGTGACCTTTCCAATAGCCTGGTGTCCTTCCCACCACATGGTCAGAGAAGAACAGTCCTTGCAGTGAGTTGGCAGTATTCACAGGGTCAGAACAGTCCCTCCCCTTGGAGGCATGGGGCACAGCTTGTCTGAACCTGTCTCCAAAAAACCCATCTTTCTGCCGAAGCCAACACCTGCCAATACTTGAGCCACACGTCAAGATTATAAGCATTGCTTAGTAAATACGATCTGCTGCAAATCTTCATACTCGTTTGCATGTTGAATTCTAAATACCTCCTGAAAGTCCCACTCACTCACGCCCATCACTGGCCTCTCCTCTCTGTGAACCTGTTTTGTTTTGCACAGTCCATCAGAGGGGAGAAGCAAGATAAGATAACCCAACCAGTCATCTCTCGGGGATTTCGAGCTAGAGGGGAGCACAGGAGTCAAGGCTCAGGTCCCAAGGGCATACGCACTCCCCAGAAATCACATCTTCTGCTCATTGGTCCCGTCCACCTGTCTGTCTCCCGGGTACCATGGCAAGGAGGGGCGACAACCTGTCTAAATGTCATTTCCCATTACCCGTGTTGAGTGGCATCTGAAGGGCAGTGTTGAAGAGGCTGTGTCCCTGACCTCTGCATGGCTCTGGTCCCCTGGCTCCGATCTCCTCACTCCCCTGCTTAAGGTCCTCCGACTGACTACAGAACGAAGTCACCTCTGCTGTGTCAGCCGTGGCCTTCCAGCCTGGCCCTAGAGGACCTTCCCTTGCCATCGCCTATTCTTCCCTGCGTTCCAGGTACTCAAGTCAAGGTCAAAAGTGGAAGGGAGGGAATTGGAATCCAGACCTTCTGAAAAAGTACTCTGCGAGGTCTTTTTCAAAACATACATGCACACACCCTCATACATACATATACACAGTCATACACACACCCATACATACACACACCCTCACATATACACACATACATACACACACAGTCACACACACACACACCCATACATATGTACACACATACACACACAACCTCACACACAGTCACACATACACCCATACATACACACATGCTCACACATACACAACCTCACATACACATACACACAGTCACACACACACACCCATACATATGCACACACTCACATACACACACAAACTCACAACACAGTCATACACACACCCATACATATGCACACGCTGACATATACACAACCACACACACAGTCACACACACACCCATACATACACACACTCACATATACACAACCTCACATACACACACTGTCACACACACACCCCCATCCATATGCACACACTCACATATACACACACAACCACACACACACTCACATACACACATACATACACTCACAGTCACACACCCATACATATGCACACACTCACACACACACACAACCTCACACACCGTCATATGCACACCCATACATACGCACACACTCACATATACACACACAACCTCACATACACACACATGTTCACATATACACATACAACCTCACACACAGTCATACACATAGCTATACATGTGGACACACATGTACATACCCATCCTCACATATACACACGCTCTCACACATACAACCTCACACACATATATACACACACAGTCACACACATACCCATACGTACACACACGCTCACATGTATATACACATCCTCACATATACACACACTCACACAGTCAAACACACATTCTCACATATATACACATCCTTATATACACAACACCTCCTCACACACACACCCTCACATACACAATATAGCCTCACACATACAATACGCACTTACACACAACACCCTCTCACATACACACACACCCATACACAACACACATGATATCTCCAATCCCGAATGCACAGGACAGTGCACCCACCTGCCCGTTTCCCTAGCCAAGGGACATCTGAGCAGATGGTTTGCACAGAGAAACAAGGAAGGCAGCAGGTGGTCTTGGCAAAAGGTAAGGAACAGGGCAGTGTGGTTCCCCACAGATCAGAGTAACTTAACCCCTTGGTGCCCACACTGTAGGACGTGAGCCTGGGGGGCAGTTCCGCCCAGCAGCCCCTGCCCTCCCCTGCGGCCTGCTCCTGACCTGCTGACAATGTGAGGGGGGGTCACGGCGTCCAATGCTCACGTTCAACAGTGATGCAGGACCAGGATCACTATAATGCCAGCCGCTCACCTAAAACGAGCAAATCGCTTCTTTTCCATGGGAGGTGATTGGTATTACTCACTTTGCTCTCAAGAAATCCATAAAAAGGAGAAGTCAACAACGACATCCCAGGTGGAGGAAGAGGTCAGACATAAGTGTAGGATTTCAGGTGCAGCCGAAGGGCCAGCTCGAAGGGAGGCGGCCCTGGCGCTTTAGAGAAGCCCTCTAGGGGCCTCGACATGAGCCCTCTGGCTCCTCGCCTGGGGCCGCGTCCTGCTACCCTCGGCTTCTCCTTCTGTATCGTTCCCGAAGCTCTATCCAGAACCCTAAACGATGAGCCCTGGAGTAAACCTTCTAGCCAGCTTCTCTGCAAGTTCTCCCCACAAGTCACAACGTGGAGGCAGGGAAGGGTGCCCCGGTTCAGAAAGAAAGGCGGGTGGCCCCCACAAACCCCCAGGGCAGGCCGGGGACTGAGGGCCAAACTCAGAGGCAGGAGGTCTGGCCAGAGCCCCCACAGGCCGCAGGGCACACACGCTGCCTGTGCAGACAGAGCGTCGCTGACCGAGGGCGAGGGTGCTGGTGCAGCTTGCTGGGCGCCCAGGGGAAGAGGAGGAACAGGCGGTCGGCCCCAACTTACAGGACACAGCTCCCTGGCGTCCCGTTCAGGGGTGACATCTGGCCACCCACGGGGCATCCTGGGACTCTGGCCATCGGCCCAGCTGTTTCCGTTTGAAATACCGTGTGCAGAGCAGGTGCATGGGGCTGGCGCCTCCGGACGAGAAAAGGCAAGAGCAAAAGGTTGAGGTCACCTGACACTGAGACCCCACGGGACCTCCGTCCAGCAGCCCCGCCGGGCCGGGACCAGCACCGGGCTCGATTCGGTTCCGTGGAGAATGAACATTCAGGTGGTGGCGCTTCCCTTCGGACCGCGGGAGCCCGGCACTCACCCGCATGGGCTCGTCAGGGAACCCCGGTTTGCTCGGCCTGTCCTGCCGTCGGGACCTCAAGAGCTGCTTGGCCTGCTTTTCCGTCAGAATCGGCGACGCCCCTGAAACAGTCAGGCAGGCACCTTAGGGACTCTGGCAACAGGAGCTCAGGCTCCAGCTCACCGTCCAAGGCCAAGGATTTGCAAGCTCGACTTCGGTCAAACACAAAAGCTCTTTCACAGGGACCTGTCCCAAAGGACGTGGCATTCCAGAGAGCTCGGCGGGGGATTCTAAATTGTTTCTAACATGGTAAACTCAGAGCCAACGCGGCACAATGTAAACATATCTACTTATTGCAATGGTGCATTTCTTTAAAAGTGGGTGCTAATTTAATGAATATGGGATTTTTTTCTTTTTCTTTTTCTTTTTCTTTTAATAATCTCTATGCTCAATGTGGGGCTCGAACTCACAACTGCAAGACTAAGAGTTGCATCTCCACCAAGCCAGCCAGATACCCCAGAGTAAGTTTTTTAAAGCATATTTTCTTCAATTCTCTGGTCAATGTGTTTCTTGTCCCTTAGGGTTGCTTTGATGGTTTGTTGTTGTTGTTATTTTTTTAATCCCGAAAGCACTAAATCAGCTAAAAGTTGTTACTGGAAGATTCTTTCTGAGAACAAGACTGTGTTAAACTTGATAATTACACATGATCTCTCAAAGAAGATATGATAGTAAAATTATATTGAGTTTTGATAATCACATACAAACTCCAAATTTTATCATCAAATAACAGTCTGTCAAGTTTTGATGATGACATCTGAACTCTAAAAGACTGTGTAGTTGAAGATTTATCAGCATTTCTGAGAATTAATACTCAAATACATTTAAAGATTAAGAAAATAGGAGCGCCTGGCTGGCTTAGTCGGTAAAGCATGCGACTCTTGATCTCTGGGTCATGAGTGCAAGCCCCACTTCAGGTACACAGATTACTTAAATAAATACAACATAAATAAAACTTTTAAAAAATAATAAAAGGGGCGCCTGGTGGGGCGCCTGGGTGGCTTAGTCGGTTGAGCATCCGACTTTCGCTTGGGTCATGATCTCAAAGTTCATGGGTTCGAGCCCCGCATCGGGCTCTGTGCTGACTGCCAGCTCAGAGCCTGGAGCCTGTTTCGGAGTCTGTGTCTCCCTCTCTCTCTGACTCTCCCCTGCTCATGCTGTCTCTCTCTCTCTTAGAAATAAATAAAAACATAAAAAAAAAAAAAGGGGGCCCCTGGGTGGCTTAGTCAGTTAAGCGTCCGACTTTTGCTTAGGTCATGATCTCGCAGTTTGTGGGTTCGAGCCCCGCGTCGGGCTCTGTGCTGACTGCCAGCTCAGAGCCTGGAGCCTGTTTCAGAGTCTGTGTCTCCCTCTCTCTCTCTCTGACCCTCCCCTGCTCATGCTGTCTCTCTCTCTCTCTCTCTCCTAGAAATAAATAAAACATTTAAAAAATAAGGATAATAATAAATTACAAATAATTTTTCTTATTTCCATTTCTAAATATTTTTTCTAATTTCTATTTCTAAAGAAATAATTTATCCCTAACGATAGCAATTCTGGGAGCCTGCTCTTGGGGGGGGGGGGGCGAAGCACTGAATTATTATATGTTACATATTCTTTGAAATGAAAAAAAAATTTTTTAATATAAAATAGGCTTATTCCAGCTTATCATGTCAGCATGGAAATAGGCTGTTTTCAGAATTCATGCTCACCTGAGAAGCAAGTCAGTAAGGTAAGGCAGAGGACAAGCACAAATAGCTTCTTCATTCTGTCTTTGTTCCACTCACAGCCTCTTGCAGAATGAACGCCCCCCCAAATGGGCCAGCCTACTTGAAGGAAGCCACTTCCGGCCCCCTGCTTGTTTATGCTGCGACTAACTACGCTTACGGTATGACGTTAAGTGCATCTGACTCTGAGTTTTTAGTATCACCACTAAACTGTTTTCCCTCTGAATCCCTGTATATTTTCATCCTGAGCAAGGAAATCACCCCCCTGTGATGTGAGTTTCAGAGCACCAAGTGGAGAAAGCAGCATGTGATATTCACTCCACTGAAACTACATCATACTCTGGTTTGTGTCTGTTTTCGCTCCTGTTTTCATCTCTTCCGTTAATCGTCTCTTACATTTGCACATTGTATGACATCTCTCCAAAGACCGTTCACTAATTGGATTTGACCTTTCTAATAGTTTCAGAGGTAGGCAGGGAAACTGGCAAGGGGCATGGTAAAGGGGACATTTTTGTTCTGACTTTGGAGCCAGATGCCCAGGGTTCGTGTCCTAGCTTCACCTCTTTCTAGCAATGTAACCTTCAGTAAATCACTTACCCTTTCTGAACTTTGGTTTCCACCCCTGTAACAAAGGAGAAAAGGTCCCTACCTTGTGGGTGTGATTAAAGATGAGGGATAAGCAGCAGCTAGCACCATATCCATTTTACAAATAAGGAAGTGAGGGGCACCTGGGTGGCTCAGTCAGTAGCGTCTGACTCTTGATTTCAGTTCAGGTCATGGTCTCACCATTTGTGAGTGAGGTGAGAACTCACTCATTCTCCTTCCCTCTCTCTCTCTGCACCCCCTCCCCACTTGCTCTCTATCTCTCTCAAAATAAACAAACATTCAAGAAAAAACAAGAACGTGAGGTTTGGAGAGGTGAAACCATATCCAAGTTCATGCTCTATGGATGCTGAAGTAGAGGCAAATTCTTCCGTCTTTAAAGGCTACTGCCCTTCCCATTATCCCCAAAAGGGCCTCCTGCAACATGCTATCAGAGGGGTAAGCAGCCCATTTCAGACTCAAGGTTATTTTTATGAAGATAATAAAATCTCAGTAATCTGAAGTTCTTTTAAATTCAAATCATCTGTAAATATTACATAAAGAAATTATTAAATATATTCTTTACAACGTCTGGAAGATATGTGGCATTTACAGGGATGAAGTTCTCGAGTCAGAGAAATGATCTGCTGCTTCTGGGGTCACTTTACCCAGCTCAGAGGAAAACAGTGTTCTCATCGCAGTTGTCCAAATGAATGCTAATGCTGTGTAACTGATATCGAACCTGAACGTCCTACGCACTCTGCTGGAATAAAGACACTTTGAACAGAAGATTGTAAACAAGAGGAAAAAGTCATGCATCATCAGCAAAGTTGCTCAGAATTAGATCTTCAGTATTATGCTCTTGGTCGCTGTTAACACCCTTCTGTTTTTATGCAGCTTTCAATAACCGAGGAATTTTAGGAGCATTATTCTACGAATAGACATTTGCCACATTACACACCTTGTGGTTTTTTACGTGCATTGTCAAATCTGTCATTGCTTTTGCTCGTGTGGTTGAATCGAACACTAACCGTATTGTTTTATCAAATACATACTTTCAGTGGACCAGAAAATGTATACCTAGCTAGAAATTTCTAATGTGTCCAATGTGAATTTACTACAAAAGTATTTTTAAGTTTTCTTAACATTTATTTATTATTGAGAAACACAGAGAGACAGGATGTGAGTGGGGGAGGAGCAGAGAGACAGTGAGGCACAGAATCTGAAGCAGGCTCCATGCTCTGAGCTGTCAGCGCAGAGCCCAACGTGCGGCTTGGACCCACAAACTGTGAGATCATGACCTGAGCTGAAGTTGGATGCTTAACAGACTGAGGCACCCAGGTGCCCCTACAAAAGTACTTTTTAAATTCAGTAACTTTTGTTTATATCAGCCATGTCTAATAAAAACAGGATGTGAGCCACAGATGCAAGCCGCATACATAATTTAAATTTTTCTAATAGGCACATTTGTTAAGTGAAAATAAAAAGGTGAAGGTTTTTTTACATCCTACCTTATGTATCATGAAATACCAAAAATATTACTATGTCGATATGTAATAAAGCTAAGCAAATTATGAGATATTTCCCGAGGCTTTTTGTACCAAGCCTTCGAACTACAGTATATATTTAACATTCATGCATTTCAAGGGCTCAGTAACCACATGTGGCTGGTGGCTACCATATTGGACGGCATGGGTCTAGATCCTTCCATCTCTGGCCACCACCTGAATCGAGGCTACTGTCACCCTTCCCCCAGCTTCTGGCACCAGGCTCCCAACTAGTCTCCCAGCCTCCCCTCCTGTTCACTTCGATCCATTCTCCATGCAGCAGCAATGATGGTCTTCTTAAAATAGAAATATAAAATAGGAAATGGACCTCATCACTTCCCTAAGAATCCTTTCTTATCATCTCCAAAATCAGAATCCTTACCATGCACTACAGGACCCTGTGCTCTTTCCAGCCCTACTCTGGCTTACCTCAATCCAGCCACACACACACACACACACACACACACACACACACACACACGGTTATTTTCTGCTTAACAAACTCTTCCCACCTCAAGACCTTTGCACATACTCTTCCTCACACTTTTAATGACTGGATCCTTCTCATCCTTCAGGCTTTGATTTGAAAGTTCTCTTGCTCAGGCAAGCCTGTCTTTACCAATCTAATGAAGATTCCCTGCCAGCCCACCACCACTACCATTACACTCCATCTCATAGTACTCACCGTAATGTGTAAATACTGGCTTTGTTTACTTTTAAAACTCTGTCTCTTCCACTGTACTATAACCTCTAAGGAAGCGTATTATTACTTTTGTAATTAAAAAAAAGAAAAAAGGAACCTCTGGTGAACTGGAGAGGTCCTACTGGAGAAAGTCAGGGACCTGTGTCCCACGCTGCGATGTTGGTGGAGAGGGGTCTTCAGCTGTGACAGCTGGGCCATTCAAATGTCCTTCAGGGGGGCCTGTGCCAATATTGTTCCAAAGGGGGAACTATAGGAAAACTAAACAAGCAAGGCCACTTTGTAGTAAGCGCTACTCTGGTGAAAAGAATTCTTTTCTACCACATACCCTTATTCCCAGGGAAAGCAGCAGCCAGATCAATCAAGTGAATCTGGGTGCCTGTGTGGTTCAGTCGGTTAAGCATTTGACTTTGGCTTGGGTCATGATCTCTCGGTTTGAGGGTTCAAACCCCACGTTGGGCTCTGTGCTGACAGCTCAGAGCCTGGGGCCTGCTTCAGATTCTGTGTCTCCCTCTCTCTCTCTGGCCCTCCCCTGCTCACGCTCTGTCTTTCTCCCTCAAAAATATATAAACATTTTTAAAATTTAATCAGGTGAATCTGCAGGGAGCTCAGTTGAAGATGCAATTCCCCAAATCTCCACAAGGTGGCAGACTACAGAGCAGAAGCAGGGACCTCCAAGGTCAGGGGAAAGAAACTCAAGGTCACCAAGGTTAACTGTTCTAGAAGCTGCCAGGAGTACCAGAGACTGCACTAGAGATGGAGAGAGATGGTGCTGCAGTGCCTCAGACTATTTTCCTAGGATTTGAATCAATCTGAAGGTCTTCCTTGATGCTGAGGCCTAGAAATGCTGCACTATGAACTACCAACAGGAATACTCCCACCCACATTCACAGAGTCCGAACATAGCTGATACCTCCATTTGTGTGAACTTCCCGACTCTTCTTAAAAGGAATCCTCGGGGCACCTGGCTAGCTCAGTCAGTAGAGGATGCAACTCCTGAGCTCAGAGTTGTGAGTTCGAGCCTCACGTGGGGTGCAGAGATTACTTAATAATAAAATCTTTAAAAAAATAAAAAATAGAGGCGCCTGGGTGGCTTAGTCAGTTAAGCATCCAACTTTCGCTTAGGTCATGATCTCGCGGTTCGTGGGTTCGAGCCCCGCGTCGGGCTCTGTGCTGACTGCCAGCTCAGAGCCTGGAACCTGTTTCGGTCTGTGACTCCCTCTCTCTCTGACAATCCCCTGCTCACGCTATCTCTCTCTCTCTCTCTCTCTCTCTCTCTCTCCTAGAAATAAATAAAAATATTTAAAAAAAATAAAATAAAAAAATAAAAAATAAAAGGAATTCTTAAATTAAACTGATGTTTACAGATCAGTGAAAAACCTGACACCATCAAGCTCCCAATATCATCCCACCATATATTCTCTTGAAAGGAGAAGACAGTGATTTGAAATTCTGTCAGTAAAGAAACTTCAAGGGACAAGGGAACATCTTTAAAATAATAATAATAATAATAATACAGAGAGATGCTGAATCTGCCCCAAGAGGATTATAATGTGTCCACATTCTTTAGGCCCAGAGTCAATTAGACAATATGTAATATTACTTTTTGTAGTTGTTTTCTCTTTTTTTTAATGTTTTTATTTATTTCTGAGAGAGAGAGACAGCGTGAGCAGGGGAGGGTCAGAGAGAGGAGGAGATACAGAATCTGAAGCAGGCTGCAGGCTCTGAGCTGTCAGAACAGAGCCTGACACAGGGCTCGAACCCATGAACCGTTAGATCACGACCTGAGCCAAAGTTGGACGCTTAACCGACTGAGCCACCCAGGCACCCCTGTAGTCGTTTTCTTTTGTTTATTGTCTACCTTCTCCACTAGATTATGAATTCTATATTTTTATGGTATATGTACAATTCTTCTATAATTTTTATAGTAGTAACTCTGCAAGCTGCACACGAGTGCAGGTGTGGTGTGTTAAATCATTAGCACCAATTCTTTACCATCACCACATGTGTGTGCTCTTTACCATGTGATCTTGCAGGCCTGCCCTTTGACCTTGGGCTCAACCAAGAGACTTGCTTCAGACGATGGGATGGTATCAGGCACAACACAGACAGGGTATATGCAGAGTGTCTCTGCACGTAGTTGTGCCCTCTTGCATTTCTGCCATTGCTACAAAAAGAGCTTCCTCCAGAAAGCTACCGCCCCTCCCCCCTTCAAGCTGAGTCTCAAAATTAACTCAGATGGAAAGTACCTGAGCAAGGAGCTCAGCCTATACAGACGCACAGCTTGGAGTAGACTCACTCAACCCAGCCCCACCTAGTTCCCCTGGCCTCCAACCACCACGGCATGAAGCACAGCCACCCGGGAGCCTGCAGATCCTTAAGATTACGTGATTGTTATTGTACGCCACTGAGTCTAGGAGTGGTTTGTTACACAGCATCACTGTGAAAATAGCTAACCCATACAAGGGGCTCTTAGGAGATGGGTAGTGTGTCCAAACCTGGGTGCTACTGGATTTGAGTTAATCATAGGGTCCTGCTGGAAGCTTCACTCAAAAGGGAGTGAATATCTCCTGCGTAGGCCATGTGGTGTAATGGTCAAGACTGTGGAGCACTGAGCCATCAATGAACCTGAACTTCAATCCTGGTTCTGAAGCTTAATACCTGGGTCACACCGAAGCTGGAATTGGGCAGATTTCTGAACTGTCCAAATACTGCTTTTTTGTTTATGAGAAAAGAATAATAATTACAACATAAGTTACGTCTTAAAAATTTTTTTTTTAATGTTTATTCATTTTGAGAGACAGAGAGAGAAGGAGAGCAAGTGGGGGCGGGGCAGAGAAGGAGACACGGGATCTGAAGCAGGCTCCAGGCTCTGAGCTGTCAGCACAGAGCCCGACATGGGGCTTGAACTCCAGAGCTATGAGATCATGACCTGCGCCGAAGTTGGATGCTTAACCGATTGAGCCACCAAGGCACCCCTGTTTTGAGACTTAAAAGAGAAAGTATATGTAAGGCACTTGACAAATCCGGGAAGGATCTAATACCTGGAAACCACTATTGGTGTTGTCACTATTCTTTCTATTTCTCCTTCTCATCTGTGAAAGATGATTTGTGAATCACCTTTGCTTAAATTTCATACGCATACCCACTCCTTTCTCAGACACGTGATAGAAAGTCCATAGAAGATTTCTGAATGACCAAATGACATGGGGATTAATCAAACACATATTAAGATATATAATTCTATATGTTGTTGAAATAAAAATCCAGGTTAATTAGAAAAGGAAATACGGGGGCACCTGGGTGGCTTAGTCGGTTAAGCGTCCGACTTTCGCTTAGGTCATGATCTCGCGGTTTGTGGGTTCGAGCCCCGCGTCGGGCTCTGTGCTGACTGCCAGCTCAGAGCCTGGAGCCTGTTTCAGTCTGTGACTCCTTCTCTCTCTGACCCTCCCCTGCTCACGCTGTCTCTCTCTCTCTCTCCTAGAAATAAATAAAAAAAAAAATGAAAAAAACAAACAAACAAAAAGTTAAAAAAAAAAAAAAGAAAAGAAAAGGAAATACGGCCCCTTTTCAATAGGAGTTGATTTCCCCCCATCTCCACGCCCTGTGCCCTTGGCTTCCCTTCTCATATCCTCAGGACTTCTACACAAACACGTACCTTCCTGTCTGGAGCAATAATACAATGGTAAGATGGTTTGGCCTTGGACAGGAGCCTTTCTGGCCTGCTGCATGCTTCCACAGTGGGCTGTAATTTCTGCTCTGTGTCCAGGACATTGGCCCCAGCGTACATCTGCCCAATAGGTGAGGACAGCCAAGGTCAGCATCAGATTCCTGATGGCCAGTGCCAGGCATCCCTCCAACCTAAACAGGAATGGCAGAGGAACTGGCAAAGTTTGGGAACGTACGATGGTACAAATAAACATGCTAGGGGAGTGGGGCATGGACCAAACAATTTGTGAAACCACTTCTAAGGCTGCTGTCATATTATACTTCATTCAAGAAAAGTGCTAGGCCTTCAACTGGGAAAGAAAAGTTTGATTCTTCTGAGGAAGAGATCCTGAAATCTGTGTTGTTTTTCTCTGTGGGCTCTCAGTCGGGATAAGCTTCAGAGAGACTAAGAGACACCCTAGCCTGGGTTCCTTAACCTTAAGCAGCATAAGAACCACCCAACATCGGGCACCTGGGTGGCTCAGTCAGTTAAGCGTCCGACTTCGGCTCAGGTCATGATCTCACAGTTTATGGGTTCGGGCCCCGCATCGGGCTCTGTGCTGACAGCTAGCTCAGAGCCTGGAGCCTGTTTCAGATTCTGTACCTCCCTCTCTCTCTCAGAAATAAATAAAAAGCTTTTAAAAAATTAAATAAAAAAAATAAAGAATCACCCAACATCTGTGAAAGTCTCTCCCATGGAAAATGAAGACAAAGGAAACCAAAGGGAAAAGCAACATGGGGCCATCAGAGACCATGCAAGGAGAGAAGGAGAAGACAACTATCCAATACTATCCTCTGAGTCATGGTTCATGAGTTCAAGCCCTGCGTTGGGCTCTGTGCTGACAGCTCAGAGCCTGGAGCCTGCTTCTAATTCTGTGTCTCCCTCTCTCTCTCTGCCCCTCACACTCTGTCTCTTTCTCTCAAAAATAAACATTAAATGTTTTTCAAAAAAGACGTTCTTAGAAATTAAAAAATTAATCAAAAGATCCAAAGATAAAGCTATGGAAATATTTTAGAAAAACAGAGCCAAATTGAGAGAGAGAGAGAGACATTGAGAGAGGAGGGAAGTTTAAAAAAACAACAACAAAGCAAGTGAGAAAAAGTATTTTTAAAGAGAGGACATTTATACAGATGAGTTGAAAAGTTATGTCCACACAAAAACCTGCACACAGAGGCCTACAGTCACTTATTCATAATTGCCGAAACTTGGAATCAACCAGATGAACTCCAGTATGTGAATGGATAAATAAACTGATGAGTAATATTCCAAACAGTGCAATACACTATTCAGCACTAAAAAGACATGAGCTATCAAGCCATGAAAACAGAGGAACCTTAAATGCCTATTACTAAATGAAAAAAAGCCAATCTGAAAGAGCTGCATATGATATGATTCCAACAATATGACATTCTGGAAAAAGCAAAACTATGGAAATGGTAAAAAGATCAGTGGTTACAAGGGCTGGGGACTGGGGAGAAAATTAACAGGCAGAATATGGAGAATTAGGGCAGTGAAACTATTCTGTATGTTGCTATAATGGTAGGTACGTGTCATTATACATTTGTCCAAAGCCATAGAATGTGCCCCACCAAGAGTGAGGCCTAAAGCAAACTAGGGACTTTGGGGGACAATGGTGTGTTAACGGAGGTTCATCGTTGGTAACAAATGCACCACTCTGGGGCACCTGGGTGGCTCAGTCCGTTAAGCATCCAACTTGGGCTTAAGTCATGATCTCACGGTCCTTGAGTTTGAGCCCCATGTCTCGCTCTGTGCTGACAGCTCAGAGCCTGCAGCCTGCTTCAAATTCTGTCTCCCTCTCTCTGCCCCTCCCCCACTCACACTTCATCTCTCTCACACAAATAAAGATTTAAAAATCTTTTCAAAAATGCACCACTCTGGTGGGGGAGGCTCTGCCTGTGTGGGGACAGGAGCTATACCTGAAATCTCTGTGCTTTCTACTCCATTTTTCTGTGAACCTAAATCTGCTCTAAAAAATAAAGTCTATTTTAAAAAAGAGAGAGAAAGAGGGAAGACAGTCTACGAGGTCCAACATCTAAATAAGAGAAGTTTTAAAAAGGAGATCACAGGGGCACCTAGGTATCTCAGTCGGTTGGGCATCCAACTCTTGATTTCGGCTCAGGGCATGATCTTATGGTTCGTGAGTTTGAGCCCCACGTCAGGTTCTGTGATGGTGGATTCTGCTCTGGATTCTCTCCCTCTTCCTCTCTGTCCCTCCCCTGCACATGCAGTCGCTTGTTTTCTCTCTCTCTCTCTCTCTCAAAATAAATAAATTAGGGGCACTTGGGTGTCTCAGTCGATTAGGCACCCGACTTTGGCTCGTCATGATCTCACAGCTCGTGGGTTCAAGCCCCGCATGGGGCTCTGTGCTGACAGCTCGGAGCCTGGAGCCTGGAGGCTGCTTCAGATTCTTTGTCTCCCTCTCTGTGCTCTTCTCCTACTCTCTGTCTCTGCGTTTCTCTCAAAAATAAATAAACATTGGGGTGCCTGGGTGGCTTAGTCGGTTAAGCGTCCAACTTTCGCTTGGGTCATGATCTCGCGGTTCGTGGGTTCGAGCCCCGCGTCAGGCTCTGTGCTGACTGCCAGCTCAGAGCCTGGAGCCTGCTTCAGAGTCTGTCACTCCCTCTCTCTCTGACCCTCCCCNCCGCGTCAGGCTCTGTGCTGACTGCCAGCTCAGAGCCTGGAGCCTGCTTCAGAGTCTGTCACTCCCTCTCTCTCTGACCCTCCCCTGCTCACGCTGTCTCTCTCTCTCCTAGAAATAAATAAAACATTAAAAAAATTAAAATAAATAAATAAATAAATAAATAAACATTAAAAAATTGTTTTAATTAATTAACTTTTTTTTAAAAAGACGATCACAGAAAATAGAGGGGAGGAAATTAACAAAGTAATTCTAGAACCAAAAGACATGAGCTGCTAGACTGAAAGCACCCACCAAACCTGGCAAAATACATTAAAAACAGACTCACACCAGGCACACATCTGTGAAATTTCAGAACACTGGAGAAAAAGAGAAGATTCTACAAGTTTCCGGGAAGCACAAATAATGCCCATTCAAGGGGTCAGGAATAAGCATAACCTTAGACATCTCTACAGCAACATTCAAAGCAAGCAGAAATGAAGCAACGTCGGGGTGCCTGGGTGGCTCAGTCGGCTGAGCGTCTGACTTTGGCTCAGCTCATGATCTCGCCTTTCATGAGTTCGAGCCCCGCATCAGGCTGTGCTGACAGCTCAGAGACTGGAGCCTGCTTCAGATTCTGTGTCTCCCTCTCTCTCTAGAAATGGAGCAATGTCTTCAAGGTCGTGCAGGGAAATCATTTCCAGCTTTGAACTCTATACCCAGATAAATAATCAGGTATGGAGGGTGGAATAGGGTATCTGTAGACATCCAAGGATTCAACACAATACTTCCCATGTACCTTTGTTCCTAAAGGAACTGATGGGTGTGCTCCACAAAGACAAGAGAACTCACCAAGAAAGGCCAAATGCCAGAACCCAGGGAACAGAAGGTGCAAACAGAATAGCCATGAAGGGAAATCCCAAGGCGACCCCTGTGCTCTGACGCAGACGGCAGACACTCCAGGTTGGCACAAGTGTGGTCTGCGTCACGACACACTGAGGACCGACTGCCTGGGTGAACCAGGTTCCTATTTATTTGTGCTTTGACCAAAACCTACGAACTGACAAAGTTCCTGCTTCCCCCGCCCCACACACTTTGCCTGGAGCAGCTGAATACTCCTTCTGGAGCAAGGTGCCACGTGAACCTTTCTCCAAGAACCTGAAGGAAATCCTAAGAAACTAAGGAAACATGGAAACAGCCCCTCTCCCAGCCAGATTTCTGCCTGATGTTCAAACTACAGCCCTGGTCAGTCGGCCTCACTGTCATTAGCAATCTTCCCAAGATCATGCCTTCTGATCATCTCACGAGGGCTCTCCTCCAGGAAGCTGGATTCAAACTCTGCCCCAGACTCAGCCCATCTCCTCCAGGAGCCTTCATACATTAGTAGCTTCACTGCTGTTTCCTGACAGGACCAGGTTTGGGCTTGCTTTTCAAAACAAAACTATATTTGGGAAGAGGGATCCTTTCAGGGATGGTAGAACTTTAAAGAAAAGCAAGGGAGCGAAGGAGCTACAAATTAGGATAGTAGTTGTTTCCTGATGAGGGTAGCAATCAGGTGGGCACAGGAGAGGCTCTGAATGTTCAATATGTCAAGCTGTGTGGTGGGTACCCAGGTGTTTATTTTATTATTGTTTCTAACTGCACATATGTTTAACTGCATATATGTTCTTATACGTTTCACAGGATATTTTGTACTTGTGATAGATTTCACAATTTAACACCCCCCCCCAAAAAAAAAGCTTGGATAAGAAAATGAAAGGATCACCTGGGGGACTTGTTAAGCAGGCAGCATCTCAGCACCACTGTAATTCTGATTGGAAAGACCTGGTCAAGACCTGGGAATCCACATTTTTCGATGATGCTAAGCAGGTGGTCAAAGACCATATCTTGAGCTACCCGCCTGGCTTCAGAGCATGTAGACATCAAACTGAGGTCAAAGCCCCAACTCACTTAACTCCTGGTTGTGTGACATCAAGCAAGTCTTCCTCGTCTGTAAAATGAGAATGATAAATTATAAATAATAGCAAAATATTAAAGACAGATGGCCAAAAATGGAGGTAAGTTCACAACTGTGAACTATCTCCATAGAATGCAACCATTATATACAAATTCATAAAAGCTTGGAAAAGTTATTTTGTAAATGAAAAGACAGCCAGATAGAGAATATATGTACCATAGAATCAAAATTATGTACAGGAAAAAATAAACCAGTTTCCGTTGAAAATAATGAAAAAATATGCCTACATGTTCAAACACAGGTTGTCTTTGGGGTGAGAGATGGATGATTCTTTCTTTGCCTTTTTTCTTTTCTACGTTTTCCAAATGTTCTATAATGGGAATTTTTTTTTAACCCCTCAATTTTTAAAAGTATATTCTTTGTTATGTTTTCAAATCGAAACTAAATTAAGGGCTCTGCCTCAAATAGGATTCACAGATGTGGATGGCCAGGATGTCTCTGATCCAAGCCTCACAATGCCGCCACACACTCTTCCCACTTTACCACAGCCCACCCCCAATCTTCATAATCCAGATGGCTGGACACTTTAGATCCCTACTCAAAATGCAGCCCAGGAACCATCAACATCAGCACCACTTGACCCTGTGTTACCAATGCAGACTTTCAACCCCTCTTCCCCAAGAAAGAGAATTAGAACCAGCATTTTAACAATATCTCCAGAGGCAATGTTTTTAGAGATGTAACAAAATAAGAGACACTCTCTCCTTTGACGGTTTAATTTGGATTGAAGCTAACTTGGATGACCAAGATAAAACAAAGGGATCTCAGTCCCAACATTGCCTAGGAGCCATCAAGCATGTTTCTCTGCCACTCTGCACCTCGGTTTTCCTCATCTGGAAAACGGGAATGATAAACTCAGCCTGGTGTCTAGCAAGTGCAGAGATGAAAGCAGGGGTGCAGCAAACCATTTTTTAATAGGCTAAATAAATGCTTCTTGTCGGGTTTGTTTCAACAGGACTGGCACTCTGTAAGAGCTAGGGCTCAGTGTTTGGCTCAACGTAAGCCTGTGTGGGTTTAATAAACAACTAGTAAGAATTTTTTACTTGGATTGTCTGCCTCATTCTTTCAGTATATAATACTCAAATCTGCCAGTTTCCTCCCAACATTCAAAACTGTACCAGCTCCCACCTCCGCCACTGAGAGAGGTGGGGGAAGTTGAAGGTCATAGATGGGCTTCCTGCAAATCGTTCATACGAGAACTTCCTACACTATGGTTACGGACCTGGAAGGCTCAACCCTGCATCCTCTCTACAGCCCTCACCTTACGGTTACTCCGCCCACCGGTCTCTCTAAGCCACGCCCTCGTACCCGCCCCTTCCACCCGGCTCCGCCCTCTCCCCAAGGCCCGCCCCGCCCCCAGATGCGTCGGCCGCCGCGTCCCACCCCACACCTCCGCTGCGCCCCGGGGCTCGCGCCGCAGGCCCCGCCCCGCCCCGCCCGTGGCCGCGCCGCCCGGCTCGGCGTGCGCACTGCTCACTTTGCCCTTCGCCGGCGTCGGCGTCGGCGCGCCGGCGGCCCCCGGAGGTCTGCAGGTGGGCGCGGCGGCCTGCGGGCGGCCCCAGGCCTGGTCCCGGAGCCGCGCCTCCGCCCACGCGAGGTAGGGGCTGAGGGGCGGGGCCGGTCGCTAGGCCTCGGGCGGGGCCGGCGGGAGGCCGCGCCCGGGCGGAGCGGCTGCGCCGGGGCGAGGAGTGCGGGCCCAGAACTAACGGTCACGAAGGCTGGCGGCGCTGCGCGGCCCACGTGCGCCACCGCGCCCAGAGGCCCGGCACCCAGCTCCGCGGCCGCGGCCCCGCGGAGGGCAGCCTGTCCGTTTTTCCTGTGGGCGACCCCGTGCCCGGCGCGGGGAGGAGCGTGACAGCGCTGGGCACCGCCCCCTCGGCGCGGCTCGGCTGGAGGCTCCGGGGTCGCGGCGGGGAAGACGCGGCCCGAGCTCCGCTTTGGAGACCGCGGGGCCACCCGGGCAGAGGCGCCCTCCGTGTCCCCAGAAAGGCGGAGGGCGGGCGAGCGGGGACCGCGAGCCCCGGGAGGATCCCGCCTGTTTGTCTGCCAGTTAGAAATCGGCCTTAGACAAGATGGAAGGGGAGAGGCGGCCGGCGCCCTACGAGGGCCTGTTTGCCGACGGGCACCTGATCCTGTGGACGCTGTGCTCGGTGCTGCTGCCGGTGTTCATCACCTTCTGGTGCAGCCTCCAGCGGTCCCGCCGCCAGCTGCACCGCAGGGACATCTTCCGCAAGAGCAAGCACGGGTGGCGCGACACGGACCTGTTCAGCCAGCCCACCTACTGCTGCGTGTGCACGCAGCACATTCTGCTGGGCGCTTTCTGCGACTGCTGCGGGCTGCGCGTGGACGAGGGCTGCCTCAAGAAGGCCGACAAGCGCTTCCCGTGCAAGGAGATCATGCTCAAGAGCGACGGCAGGGCCCTGGACGCCATGCCCCACCACTGGATCCGGGGCAACGTGCCCCTGTGCAGCTCCTGCGTCGTTTGCAAGCAGCAGTGCGGCAGCCAGCCCAAGCTCTGCGATTACAGGTACGGCATTTGTGGGTACACGGTGTCCCAGGATGCGGGAGAGGAGTCGGGATCAGGATCCTGGAGCGCGCTAGAGACCTACCTTGATCTCTGCCAGTGGCCTCAACTGCCCACTTCAAGGATGCAAGCTAGTAAACATCCCTGGTATTGGACAAGCAGGTCGGCTTTGCAGTAGTCATTTGCCTAGATGATACATCTAGCCTCCGCCCCTCAGCCAGCCTGCCCTTTTGGGTAATAATAGAACTCTGCACTTGACTTTGATCCAGAGGTCTCTAAGTACGGCATACTTCGTAGCTACCGTATGTTACGTTTTCGCTTTTGTTACCATGGATCATTCCCATTTTAGGTGAAGAAACACGAAGTATGGACAAATTGACTTTTCCTTAGGCTCACAAAACTGATCCAGTGTCCTTTTATGAATGGACAGTGAACACAAGCATCATTCCATGGCAGTGCTTTAATTATCTTTTGCAAATACAGATATTGGGGCTGTGGTGAAAGACCAAACTTAAAGGGGTTCTCCTTTTGCCACATGGCCTCCTAGGACAGGAAGCGCCTTAGACAAGAGTCTTGGATTAAGCCAAGAATAGTGTAGTGCCTTCTAAATAGACACACGTTGGACAACGCATGAATGTTCTTAAGTATTCTCTGAAAATGCCCTTTGCTGGTATTAGAGACTCATAATAACAGGGGATGCCGCTCCTGCAGACCATCTGCTTTAACTCAATTTGCAGTTGACAGAATTTTAGGCGGTGGTAAAATAGAACTGGTGTCTGGGATTTCTAACCCCCAGCATAGTGTTGGGAGTACTGACACCTAGCCTTGTCTCAGCCTGAAGTCTGGACATCTTCACCGTCCTGAGTTTCATTTCTGACCAGTAGAAAGGGCCCCGAACATATTTAAGACCTAAAAGAGAAAGCTGATACTAGGTAGAAAGTTACTTTTGTATTCCGTCTGTATTTTTTCGTTTATGTCAGAACCTTTTTTTTTTAAATTAGTGTGCGCACCGTTACGTCAATACCTATTTTTAAATCTTATTTTTAACAGTTTAACACAAAGAATTTAGACTTTAGAATTTTCAAAAAGATATATTTTAAACTACTACAGGGTTTTATAACCATTTATTTGGTGTCTTTCAAATTTAGATGTTGTGATTTTGGCATCAGTGAGAGCTAGGTTACCAGTGTCTTTAAATAAATTGAGTAGCTCTCTGTATAGGTAAGCTTTAGTCTTCAAAAGCTGGGATTAGTTGGAAAGAAGACATGACTGGCATATTATTTGCTTCCCTTCTTTGTGTCTGTGTAGAATTAGATAAAAGTGGCTTCCATAAATATCTTTAACTGCGTTTCAGATACTCCTTAGCGAATAATCATAGAGCTCTGATCTTTGGCCCAAATGATCTTTCTTAGAAACACATATCTGGGGGGCACCTGGGTGGCTCAGTCGGTTAAGCATCCGACTTCGGTTCAGGTCATGATCTCGTGGTTTGTGGGTTCGAGCCCCGCATCGAGCTCTGTGCTGACAGCTCAGAGCCTGGAGCCTGCTTAGGATTCTGTGTTTCCCTCTCCCTCTAACCCTCCCCTGCTTGCGCTCTGTCTCTCTCTCCCTCTCAATAATAAACATTTAAAAAATTTTTTAAAAAAAAGAAACACATATCTGGGAGCACCTGGGTGATGCAGTTAAGCATCTAGGTCTTGATTTCATCTTAAGTCATGATCTCACAATCATGGGATCAAGCTCCACATCTGGCTCTGCACTGTGCATGAAGCCTGCTTTAGATTATGTCTCTCCCTCTCTCTCTGCCCCTCCCCCACTCATTCTCTCTCCCTCCCTCTCCCTCCTTCTCCCTCTCCCTCCCTCCCCCTCTCCCCCTCTCCCTCTCCCCCTTGTTCTGTCTCTCTCTTTCTCTCTGTCTCAAATAAATAAACATTAAAAAACAACAACACATGGGGCACCTGGGTGGCTCAGTTGGTTAAGTGTCCGACTTCAGCTCAGGTCACAATCTCGCGGTTGGGGAGTTTGAGCCCCTCATTGGGTGCTCTGCTGTCAGTGCAGAGCCCTCTTCAGATCCTCTGCCTCCCTCTCTTTCTCTGCGTCTCTCTCTCTCTCTCTCTCAAAAATAAATAAGCATTTTTTTAATTGCATTTGCAAAAAAAAAAAAATACGTATCTGATCCAGTCTCTCCTCTGCTTAATTAAACCCCTTCAGTTGCTCCCAGCCACTTACCCTGATGGTCTTTCAGTATAAACTTCAGTTGCTTAACATGGTGCCCAGGGCCTTATGTGCCCTTTGGACCCTGCCTGCCCTTCTGGTTTTTACCTGCACCACCTGAATTAAACTTTAAGCCCCAGCAACGCTCAGCTGGTTGTTAAGCCTTCCTTAAGATATTCAGCTTTTCATATTGCCGCTCCCTTTCTCAAGGCTTTCCTCCCCTGGCTAGCTTTAGGCATCCTTAGAGACTTGTCTTGTGTCCTTTCCTCCCAGAACCCTTGCCTGATCTACCCACCCCAAGCCCCAGAGTTTTCCTTTTTGATAATGACGTAATATCCGGTATCTCCATGCTTCTCAAAGTAGGTTTCCCAGGCCAGCAGTATTAGCATCATTTGGAAACATGTTAGAAATGCAAATTCTAGTGTTGCCAGATTTAGCAAACAAGATAAAACATTTGCAGTATTTGGGGCAGACTTATAATACCCCAGAATTATTTGTTGTTTATCTGAAATTGAAATTCAGTTCAGCGTCTTCTATTTTCCTGGCAACCGTACTCCCACCTCATACCCACTGAATCAGGAACTGGATTTCTGGGCTGGAGACGAGCAGACTTTGCTCTGGCAGGCCCTGCAGGTAATTCTAAAGTTGTGTGTACCTTTCACAGCACCAGCCTCTGTCCTTAATGTTGTGTCCTCCCCTTTGTGCACGATGAATGCGATGATGCATCTTTTTCTCACGAGCTTGTTCTTAGCAGATACTCAGCCCAGCCTGCTAGAGCCCCTTACCACTGGTGGGCATTATTTCTGTGTAACTTAGGCAGTGTTGGTTATTCCCAGGAGAAAAGGGAAGTTGTGCGTGTTCTGCAGTGTTCTCCTGTGTTTTAGCCAATAATGTTATGCAGGGCTACTGAATGCTCTGACCTTCCATAGGAATGAGATATTTCAGGAAAATAAACTATCTATTAGAATCTTACAACACAAGCCAGTCCGCCCCTCTGGGTTTTACCCAGCCCTGGCGGGGGCCCCTGCCATGTCTGTATCACAATGGAAGCTCGAGACTTAAGGGACTATAAAGACTCAGGTAATAACTGATTTTAAAGCCTGTGGCCCAGTTAAGCTCTGCAGAATAAGTGACAAAGGCCCTTTAATTTATACTCATTCAGTCATGATGTAACTTTCACATGGTGAGCATCTGTGTGTTTTGTTTCAGGCGCTGTGCCAGATTCTCCTTTCCCTGTAGGTTTCTTTCTCTGGTGTGTGTTCCCCCAACCGCTGTAATGTGTCTCCACACCTAGCATCGTATCACTCCTTCCCTGTCCTTCCCTTCTTCCTTCTTAACTCTCACCTGCCTAAAATAAGGAATTGTCTTATAAGCATTCATTATATTTGTTAAATAAACCTTTGTTCCTTAGAGTAATCCATCTCTTGTTAAGAAAACTTAAGGTGCCAGGGCGCCTGGGTGGCTTAGTCGGTTAAGCGTCCGACTTTGGCTCAAGTCATTATCTCTCGGTTTGTGGGTTCGAGCCCCGCATCGGGCTCTGTGCTGACTGCCAGCTCAGAGCCTGGAGCCTGTTTCAGATTCTGGTCTCCCTCTCTCTCTGACCCTCCCCTGCTCACACAGTCTCTCTCTCTCTCTCATAAATAAATAAAACATTAAAAAATTTTAAGAAAAAGAAAACTTAAGGTGCCTTTTTACTTATAAGGCCTTTTCTTCCTTACATCCTATCCCCTTCCCCCTACACACACTGATTAATGAAACAAAGCTTCTGATTTTTAGCAAATAATTACATTGGCCACTTTAGTCTTGACTTTGATCTTTTTAAAAAATTTTTATTTGATTTATCTTTTTAAATTTACATACAAGTTAGTTAGCATATGGTACAACAGTGATTTCAGTAGATTCCTTAATGCCCCTTACCCATGTAGCCCATACCCCCCCACACACAACCCCTCCAGTAACCCTCTGCTTGTCCTCCATACTTAAGAGTCTCTTATATTTTTTTGACTTTGATCTTAAACTGTGATCTGTGTTCTGTCAGTATGTATTTATTCATTTCATTAATTATCTGAAACAATGAAAGATACCAGATCATCTCCTAGAGCAGAGGTGGACAACCTTTCTATGAAGAGCCAAAACTTAAGTATTTTAGGCTTTGCAGACCATACAGTCTGTCGTAACTACTTACCTCACTGTATGTCATGGTACAAAACCAGCCCTAGACAGCACATAAATGCCTGGGTGTCACTGTACTCCAATAAAACTTTATCGACAACATCAGGGGGCAGACGTATTTATAGTTGGCCAATCCCTGTTGCAGTGTGAGTATCATAAATGAACATCTCGGGGCGCCTGGGTGGCTCAGTTGGATGAAGGTCCAACTTTTCGGCTCAGGTCAAGATCTCATGGTTTGTGGGTTTGAGCCCCGAGTTGGTCTCTGTGCTGACAGCTTGGAGGCCTGGAGCCTGCTTGGGATTCTGTCTCCCCCTCTCTCTGCCCCTACCCCCACCCACTTGTGCTCTCTCTCAAAAGTAAACATTTAAAACATTTTTAAAAAATAAATGAACATCTCAACCTTATGTATAGTTCTGCCATCTCCTCTAGCATACTATATAAGAAAGCTATCATGAACAGTTAACTTAAAAAAAATAAGTGTTGCCAATAGTTTCTTTTTTCCCCTTGTGAAGCTTCTTTTTTAAAAAATAAAGTGGTCACACTTGACAATAAACTATTAAAAAAAATAAATAAAGCGGTCAGCCACCTGGGTGGCTCAGTCAGTTAAGCGTCTGACTCTTGATTTCCGTTCAGGTCATCATTTCAGTTTGTGGGTTCAACCCCCCGCATCAGGCTCTGCTGGCATTGCAGAGCCTGCTTGGGATTCTCTCTCCCTCCCTCTGCCCCTTTCCTGCTCATTCTTTCTCTCTCCCTCAAAATAAATAAACATTAAAAATTTAAAATAAAGCTGTCATATACCTGCATAAAAATGGCACATAGGGTGATGTTCTATGTCCTGATAAAGGTTTTAGTTACATAAAAATGTTCATTTGTCAAAACTCAGCAAATGTACACATTTGCACATTTGATTGTGTGTAAATTTTACATCAAAAGAAAAATCCTATAGATAAATGATGAACTCTAGATAATGATATTCCCGTTTGCTGAACTATTTAGGAAGTATCCTGATATCTGCAGTTTACTTGACATACACCAAAAATTAGGTGGATTAATGGATAGAGAGAAATGTAACAAAGCAACTACAGAAAGATATTAATGCTGGAATGTAGGGGGTTTACTGTTTACCTGTTTACTTAAAAAAAAAGATTTTAACACAAAACATTTTAAAAAGTAAGGAGACTCTCCTTGTTTTTTGGAAATCCTTGTTGAACTATTGAAAGATAAAATCTCATCGTGTCCGTAATACTTTCAAACGATTTAGCTATATATGAGTTTACACTGAAAGAGATAAAGCAAATGTGGGGAAAATGTTAAGAATCAAGAGTGAAGGGTTCATTTAAGGGTATTCATTTTGCTATTCTTTTGACTTCTGGGAGGTTTAAAATGTCCAAATAAAAAGATAAGCAATTAGTCAGTGACATCACTGAAACTAAAATATCAAGACATTATATTAGTAATGTCTTGTTTTCCCATCAGGCTTGAAATCTAAATCAGGTTAAGCACTAATTACAAAATACATAGAGACCAGTCTCAATTTTGAATATAGTATTTGTAAGGAAAAGCATAACGTTGAATAACTAATAAGCATTTTGGCTCTACCTTTACAGAACACAGGCTGATAACAGCCATCATTTTAGTGAGAGGAATCTTTTCAGAAATTTATGAGCATGTAGTAAATGATAAAGTTGTCCCAAATCAGTGGGGACAGAAAGGACTGTTTTATGAATGGTGCTTGGACAGGTACCCTCTGGGGGAAAAAGTGAGATCTTCCTAAAACACTAGATGCCACAATAAACTCCAAATGGATTAAAGCAGGGGCCCTTAGTTCACAGATGGATAAGGTTCCAAGAAACCCTGACCCTTTCAGGAGGTTCTCAGTGGAGCCGGTAGCCCTGGAAGAAGCACTAAATTAAAGACATAGATATGAAAGCTGAATGGGTGGGAAGGGAGAAAAACTACAGGTGAGTAATTTGCAAATATTGAAGGACTTCAGAGCTTAAAAGCATTTACGTAAACCCCAAAGGGAAGTAGAGATCCATCAAAAACTAAACTTAAGTACATTAAAAAGTAAACTTAAAAAGAAAATTAAAAGAAGTTTGCAATAAATATGACAGAAAAGAGGTTGATATCCTACATAGATAAAAAGTGCATGCAATTATTAAAACCTAGTAAAAGGTGAATATATAGGACATGAATCAGTTCACAGAAGAAGGCAAAAAATATTCGGCATCACCTAGTGATCAGAGGCTTCCAAATTAAAACAAAAGAAAATTTGTTTTCTATCAAATTATCAAGGAATACATTTTAAATACTAATGTGTAGGATTAGCAAGCATTAGACATGATAGACCCCTCCATGCACTGGTAACAAGCACACGGGACAGACAGACCACATCCCAGTCACTGTATTGTGTACCTGAAACTAATGTACATTTATGTGTCAGCTGTACTCGAAAAAAATATTGAAAAGAATCTTGGGAAAATGCATGCCCTTTGAGTCAGTAACTTGACTTTTAGGATTCAACAGAAATAATCTCATGTATGTTTGTGATTGTTCAACTATGTTGTTTATACTTAATAAAATAAGCTATCTAAATGTCTAATTTTTAGAGGTGCCTGACTGGGTCATTCAGTTAAGCGTCTGACTCGTGATTTCGTCTCAGGTCATGATCTCACAGTTCAGGGGATCAAGCCCTGCCGGGCTTCACACTGACAGTGCAGAGCTTGCTTGGGATTCTCTCCCTCTCTCCCTGTCTCTCTGCCTCTCCCTCTCAAAATAAATAAAACTTAAAAAAATAATAAATGGTTATGTTTTAAAATGTTAAATTATGATATATCCATAGATATGGTATAAGCCATATTTTTAAAAATATTCAATGGCATTGGACAACATTCATGATAATGTGGAAAGAAAAGTCCTGTCCAGATATACATCTATCATATCTCAACGGAGAAACAAACATCTCTATACAATAAAACTGAAAAGTATGGCAAAAAGTGAGGAGTTAAGTGTCTCTGGATGATTTTTATTTAGTGTCTTTTTGTATTTTCTAAATTCTCAAGCATATGCTGATATTATCTTATTGAAAACATAATTTTAAAAACGTATATAGGTAGTTGACAAACGTATTCTGGTTTTTAGAAACTCAAGCAGTACAGCAGTACAGAAGGATATAGGATGAAGACCATGTGTTCTCAGCTCTCTCCTCCCACCTTTCTTCCCAGAGGAAACCAATGAGAAAGAATTCAGGGGTCCGCAGTTCAGATTATTCTCAATAACAGTATCCTGTTGTAAAGTTAATGGCACGGTAGAGGTGGTTTACTTGGGCTGTATAAGTGATCTATTGTAGTTTCTCAAGCTTAGCTTGAAAAAAACTATTAACTAAACATACGCAAGTTATTTTACAGTTTTCTGTCTAAGGGATCGTGCAGGTAATGCTTCTTTCAGCAGTAAATAGGACTCCTGAGTAAATAGCAGTAATCATTTGAGAAATCTGAACATCCACCGGAAAAAAAACAACCTTAAAATAGAAATCCAAGAGGGTTGACCTTGGGCGAAAGACTTTTATCCTCTTTTTTTTTTTAATTCATTTAATTATAACCATTATATTCTGTTGGCCTGCTTTTGTCTGTACAGTCAGCTCTGCCTTGTCTGTAAGTGGATTAAAGTCTTAGCAGCTTAATAATAGAAACCTGGGACCTTTACCAGCACTGTTCTCTGTTTGTTTCACGCTCGTATCCAGAGAAGCAAATCTGTACACATCTTCTGTCTGTATTTCAAATGCAAACATATAGATTAGTTTTGTATTAACTGCCAACAAGAAATTGACTGTTTTGCTATAGTTACTAAAGTATTCACAGATGGTCATAAATTAAGAGGTTTTCAAACTGGACAGACTGGACCCTGAGGGACACAAACACCCAGGGCAGTAGGGCATTTAATTAAGCAGCAAGGACCGTAGGCCTCACAAATGTTATTTCAACCAATGCACAAATAATTAAAATACAAAACCATTGTTCTAGACCCACATTTGTTTATGTGGATATACCTACTGGCATTTACCATGTTCTAAATTAAAACTGAGAAATTGTTGGGGCGCCTGGGTGGCTCAGTCGGTTAAGCGTCCGACTTCAGCTCAGGTCATGGTCTCACGGTTCGTCGGTTCGATCCCCGTGTCCGGCTCTGTGCTGACAGCTAGCTCAGAGCTTGGATCCTGTTTCAGATTCTGTGTCTCCCCCTCTCTCTGACCCTCCCCTGCTCATGCTGACTCTCTCTCTGAAATAAATAAAAAATATTTTTTAAAAAAAACTGAGAAATTGTTTAAATACTTATTTTTAAAGTAACAAAATATTTTTATGAAAATGTAGTAAAAAGAGTGAACATTATTTTACCTTTTTGGTACATTTCTTTGGTTTAGAGGCCACCTAGATTCTTCTGTCAGCTTCTGCACTGAGTCTGTACACTCTTGAGAGAAGGAAGATGAAATAGCATCTTATTATTAATATTAAAATGATTTTAATCTCAGAGTCCTGGAAGGATCTTGGGGGGCTCCAGACCACACTTTGCTTTTTTTTTTTTTTAATTTTTCCTATTTATTTTTGAAAGCATGATAGCAGAGAGAGAGGGACAGAGGATCTGAAGCGGGCTCTGCACTCACAGCAGTAAGCCAGATGTGGGGCCTGAATTCACAAACCACGTGATCACGACCTGAGCTGAAGTCGGATGCTCAGCCGACTGAGCCACCCAGGTGTCCCTAGACCACATGTAAAAATCACTATTAGGGGCACCTGAGTGTCTGACTCTTGATTTCAGCTCGGGTCATGATCCCAGGGTCATGAGATCAAGCTCCCCATCAGGCTCTTCACTGAGTGTGGAGCCTGCTTAAGATTCTGTCTCCCCTCTTCCTCACCCTTCCCCTGCTCATTCGTTCTCTCTCTCTCTCTCTCTCTCTCTCCCTCACTCACACTCTCTCTCCTTCCCTCCCTCTCTCTCTCCCTCTCTCTCTCCCCCTCTCTCTCTCCCTCCCTCTCCCTTCCTACCTCCCTCTCCACCCCCTTTCTAAAAAAAATAAAAATAAAGTTTTAGGGGCTCCTGAATGACTGAGTTAGTTGAGCATCCAACTCTTGATTTCAACTCAGGTCATGATCCCAAAGTCAGGAGATTGAACCCCGCATCTAGCTCTGCACTGAACATGGACCCTGCTTGGGAGTCTCTTCTCTCCCTGTTTCTCTGCCCCTCCCCTACTCACATGTGCATGCGTGCGCTCTCTTTTCCAAAATGACGGGGTTTTTTAGTCATAAAAAACACTCTTAAACTGCCAAGTTTGTTCAAACTTTATTGTTCATTATCACTGTGCAGATAGTTATAAATCTTCTGTTTGCTAGATTTTATGCCCAATAGTGGTAAGATTACTAAAGGATCAGTTTGCACGTCTGTGAAATTACAGTTTAAAATTAATTATTGTCTTTGTTTCTTTCTTCCCTCAGATGCATTTGGTGTCAGAAAACAGTACATGACGAGTGCATGAAAAACAGCTTAAGGAATGAAAAGTGTGATTTTGGAGAATTCAAAAATCTCATCATTCCACCAAGTTACCTGACCTCTATTAATCAGATGCGGAAGGACAAAAAAACAGATTATGCGGTGGTAAGCGGAGTTCGTGTTTCCTTATGGAATTGATTTTCACAAAGCTGCTCGAGTCCGTGTGCGACAGTTATGTCGGCATTGAGGGAAGAATCGTTACCATGGGCGGTAGAGCCCTGCCCGGTGCTTCGAGAGTGCCGCCAGGGTGGGCTCTTAAGTCCTTCATGTCTAAAGGGAAATTGGAAATGTTCTATTACGGGTCTCTAAATCCCTGCTGCACCTGCATCACTTGGGGAGCTTTTTAAAAACGCAGATTCCTGGGGCACCTGAGTGGCTCAGTCGGTTAAGCATCCGACTTCGGCTCAGGTCATGATCTCGCGTTCGTGGGTTCGAGCCCCGCATCGGGCTCTGTGCTGACAGCTAGCTCAGAGCCTGGAGCCTGTTTTGGATTCTGTGCCTCCCTCTCTCTCTGACCCTCCCCTGCTCGTGCTGTCTCTCTCTCTCTCTTAGAAATAAATAAAAACATTTTAAAAATAAAAATTAAAAAAATAAAAAAATAAAAACGCAGATTCCAGAGTCTACCTCCATCACCAGGTTTGATTAGGAGGCCTCGGGTAGGTCCCAGGAATCTGGATTTCTTTAAGGTCTTCAGACAGTTCTGATAAACAGGCAGATTTGAAATCCATTATTATTATCAGTGAAAAGAAAACCTGGAATTTCCTCACATGTTGTTCTAACAGAATTTTTCTGTTTGGAACTTCATGTTATTTGGAGCATGAGATGCCTTGACAAATAATTTGAATATCAAAACCGTCAACGACACTCTGCAGCATGTATGTGTGGAAACCAATCTAAATGTGTTTTTCAGTCTTTCTGTGGTTCTTAAGGGATAACTGTAAAAATTTGCATTTCCTACTTGACTATGCCAAAATAGTTGAACTATTTCATCTCAATTCAGTTTTGTGCCTTTTCCAGTTTAGGATTGTATATCTTAAATGTCACTTTTGACAGTATTCCTGCCAAAGAAAAAGGCATTTTAAAATTTAAAAACATTATGTTTAATGTTATGATAGATATTTTTTAAATGTACAGTCCCTTAATGTATCTGATTTCAATCTAAGATCAAGAGGGCTGAGAATCACAAAGTAAAGCTGTAGAACATCGTCATTCCCATTCACATCCGCGAGGAGAAGGGAGGGGAGAGAAAGGGTTAGGTCAGAGAAACACAAATTTCATCTGACTTTGGGCTTTGTATAAATCTGGATTCTTTTTTTTTTTTTTAATATTTTTTAAAATTTATTTCTAGGAGAGAGAGAGTCAGCATGAGCAGGGGAGGGTCAGAGATAGAGGGAGACACAGACTCTGAAATAGGCTCCAGGCTCTGAGCTGGCAGTCAGCACAGAGCCCGACGCAGGGCTCGAACTCACGAACTGCAAGATCGTGACCTAAGCGAAAGTCAGACGCTCAACCGACTAAGCCACCCAGGTGCCCATAAATCTGGATTCTTAAATCTATTTGAATATACCATTTAAAAAGTTTTTTTAATTAAAAAAAAAAAAAAAAGCCTTGCAAACTAAAATACATTAGACTATATCCAGAGGACAGCCAGGGTAAGAGAGCAGAAAACATCTGCGTCCATGCTGTGAACAGTCGAAAGGTCGTCAAGTGGGTTGCCTAGGAGATGAGACTGACGAAAGATACAATGCTTCAGGTGTTGGAGCACAACAGTTACATGGAAGAACAAATAACATTATTTCTGGCCGCCTTAGGACGCAAAATTAGAACGATGAATGCAAGTTGTTGAAACATAGCTCACTTTAAGTCCAAACTTTCTAACAATTTGATTCAGCAGTAGAATGGGCTACCTTGTTAAATTCAGTTCCTTCCTTCTCACATGAGTATCCATGCATCACTAGGTGACTCATCTAGAATAAGCTGAAAGAAATTTGATACATTAAGTGCGAGTTAAGTTATTCATGTCCAAGTTCTCTTTCCATTCTTAGAATTCTTTGATTTATATATTCATTGTAGTGTGATAGCTGTTTTTCTCCCAGCATATTTATATAGCACTATCGCTACCAAGAAATGAAAAATTTTATTGCTGGGACTCCTGGGTGGCTCTGTTGGTTGAGCTTCCGACTCCGGCTCAGGTCATGATCTTGTGGTTCCTGAGTTCAGGCCCTGCGTCAAGCTCTGTGCTATCAGCTCAGAGCCCAGGGCCTGCTTCGGATTCTGTGTGTGTGTGTATCTCTCTCTGCCCCTCCCCTGCTCGGGCTCTGTCTCTCTCTCGACAATAATAAACATTTTTTAAAAAAAAAGAAACATTTATTGCTCACCATCTTTGAGATCTTAAACCCTTTTCACTTGCATTAATTTTTTTAGCTGGCCTCTAAGCTTGGAAAGCAGTGGAGCCCATTAATAATCCTGGCCAACTCTCGTAGCGGAACGAACATGGGAGAAGGGCTGCTGGGAGAATTTAGGATCCTCCTAAACCCAGTCCAGGTAACTAAAGAGAAAACTTTTCCGTTTTAATCTTCTCACACTTAGCTTTTCATTTTCCCTAAGTTGTAATGGTGGTTAATGCTTCAAACCAGGCCACCACTTGATTTTAGGAAAGAATTATAAAAGTACCATGCCATTCAATTTTATGCAAAAAGAGGTGCTATCTTGGTGGGGATATAAAATGGCGCAGCCACGTTAGAAAAGTGAAGCAGTTTCTTAAAAAGTCAGGCATATGTTTACCATACCACCCAGCAATCCCATTTCTAGCAGTCTACCCAAGGGAAATGAAACATATGTCCCGCAAAGATTTTCATGCAAATGTTCGTAGCAGCGATATTCATAATAGTCAAAAAGTGGAAACAACCCAACTGTCCATTCGCCAGTGAGTTGACAGAACCAGACGTGTAACCACCCAGGGGGTATCGCTCAGTGATAGGAAGGGACGAGGTGCGACCCATACACACTACTGTGGATGAACCTCAGAACCGTGCCAAGTGAAAGAAGCCAGGTTCAAGGACCCACTGAGTATGTCCCTTTATGTGACCTGTGCACAACAGGCCAAGGTACAGAAACAAAGGAGCGAGGGGGTGCCTGAGGCTAGGGCTCCAGGCGGCAGGGACCACAGCCAGACACGAAGGGCCCTCTCAGAGCAGGGAAGGTGCTCGAGGCTGGATTGTGGTGGTTGCACAGCTACGTAAACTGACTAAAATCCATTTAATTGTGCGCTTTAAGTGAGCATTTCCATATATGTAAGTGGTACCTCAGTTTAAACGATAAGAGTAGAAGGATTGCACCGTAGAGTTTACGCGCTTGCAGCTTCTGCTTTGGAAAACATTTATAAACAACTCCTGTAACACTCAGAAATGGGATAACTTTTTTCTTCCAATTTGTATTTTTCCTTTTCAACCATACATACTTGAGGAAATTATAAAAGTAATAAAAAAGGAAAGAAAATCAGCTGCAGTTTCCCCCACACAAATACACCAGTCGGTTTCATTTGTCCATGTTCTTTCCATTCATTGTCTGTGCGTCTACATATTAACATTGCAATAACAATAATCTAGATTTAAAATGTGTATGGTTTGCAGTACGTAGAGAGTATTTATCCGTGTGTGATATGGTCTTCACAGTTACACCTGAAATTTTGAAAGTAGCTAATTGAATGGGTTTATCCCGTTTATCCAGGCTCCTGCTGTTGGAGGTTGAGTTTGTCTCATAATTATACATCCATAAATAATGCCACACTGAATACCTTTATAAACAGGCATTTTCGGTTTTTGAAATATTTTCCTAGATCATTTACAGAATTAGAGATATCAAGGGTCCTTGCATCTTTATGCCATTGTACGTATGTTGCAAAATGGCTTTCCAGAAATGTGCACTAACTTGTGCTAGCGATGGATTTGAAAACTACATCATAAAATATGAAGTGCTCGTTAAGGGTGAACTTAGCACATTCTGGTTTCATGTGAACAGGAAGGAGGCGGTGTCATATAATGGATAGACTCTAGGACTGAATTTGAATGTCAGCACTTACATATTGGGGAAATCACAGGCAACTTATTTAACCCCGCTGCACCTCAACTTCCTGGTCCATAGAAAGAGGCTTACTCGTTGCAAGTAGGGCCAGCGTCCGGATGAGCTGCAGTGAGTATCAGCAGTCTCGCATGTAATTAGACACTTCGTAGCCAGCATTGTTCTCTAACCGGATCCGTACTCATCTGGGGGGACGTCATCCTCACCCATGGAAGATGGTGTTGGAAAAAATAAGTTTTCCTTTTTTTTCATTTCTAGGTTTTTGATGTAACTAAAACCCCCCCTGTCAAAGCCCTGCAACTTTGCACTCTCCTTCCCTGTCACTCGGCCCGGGTGCTTGTTTGTGGAGGGGACGGCACTGTGGGCTGGGTCCTGGACGCAGTCGATGAAATGAAGATTAAGGTATCAACCTTTAAGACCTGCGGGCCCTTCACAGAACAGTTCTGAGTTACGGATACAATATTGTGGTTATATATTTTATTATGCAGATGAATATTAGAAGACGTTACCAGGTGGTTTTTTTGTTGTTGTTTTGTTTTGTTTTTAATGTTTATTTTTAAGAGAGAGAGAGACAAACGGTGAGCATGGGAGGGGAAAGAGAGAAGGAGACACAGAATCCGAAGCAGGCTCCGAACCCACAAACTGTGAGATCATGACCTGAGCTGAAGCCGGAAGCTTAACTGACTGAGTCACCCAGGCGCCCCGACATTACCAGTTTTGAACATTATGATTAAGCAGTTCCTATAACCTTCAGCAAAACAACATACAGCTGTTATATTTGTGTCTTTCTTGCTTTGGTCTATAAGTTTTGCCAAATAACATTACCCTACAATCATCTGAAGAGAAAAATCTAACACATACCTTCCATTTTCTAGGGACAAGAAAAGTACATTCCACAAGTCGCAGTCCTGCCTCTGGGAACAGGCAATGATCTGTCCAATACCTTGGGCTGGGGCACTGGGTACGCGGGAGAGATCCCAGTTGCTCAGGTCTTAAGAAATGTGATGGAAGCAGATGGAATCAAGCTAGATAGGTGAGTTTTACTTTCTCCAAAAGGTGGATTTCTGGAGCTTCAGGAATACTGTCTGGTCTAGAAAGGAAGACTTGTGTAGTTACTTACAAAATGTAATTTAAGTGTAAAAGAATGTGTTAATTGTACTCATCCACGATGCTGGGGTTTTATTCTGTTACATAAGGACTGAAGTCACGTTAGGTAGAGTACTCAGCTCAAAATTTGTGTAGTCACTTAGAAGTGCTTATTTTTTCAAATGCTATTTTAATAAAGGTACCTTATCTACAGGCATCCAAAGTTAACTGGCAATTAATTTGGTAATAATTACTTTTTTTTTAACTTTTGTATTTTAGATGGAAAGTTCAAGTAACAAATAAAGGCTACTACAACTTAAGGAAACCCAAGGTATGTTTTCTGGGCCTCAGTTGCAAGTGGTTCAGGAGACGGAAGGGAGTGCCCCTTTGTACACATGTGGCGTGGAGGTGCTTACTCCCTCCGGGGGCTGGTTACAGAGCAGAAGAGAGACCACGTGCTCAGCCCCCAAGTGGGCTTGTAAAGAGGGCTGTGGGAGAAAGCACACTGTGAGTGTGCGCAGTGCCTCCCTGGTAGAGGCAGATTGGGCTGGAAAGGTTTCAGGGGGAGGAGACGGGTGAGGTGGTCCTTAAAAAGTAAACACAATTTAGATTGACAGAAAAAGGAACAAAAGACTTTCCTGGCAGAGGAAATAGATCCTGGGGATGCAAATCATGGTTAGCAAATAAGGCAGAGATCAGCTCTGTGTTTTCTAAAAGATACTCTGGGGGTAGAGCAAAAATAACCCTGAAACTTGGACGAGGGCAAAACAACAGGACTTTTAGTAAGAAGACAATGGAAAGACATTGTAGAGGCGGAAGTGATGGAGACTGGGCCGCTGACTGATATTAACACAAGAGAGAAAATACACATTATACCAGATTTCTAGCTGTTGCCGCTGGATATGTGGGAATGACATCAACCAAGATACAAAGAAAAGGAGTTTCAGGTTTGAGAAAGAGGAAAAGGAGTTAGATTCGGGGTGTATCAGCCTGGAAGCTGTGGCATGTTGGAAGGGGTTTGGAAACGCAGGCGCGGCGCTCAGCAACAAGCCGGGGCTGGAGAAGGAGCCTGAGGAACTCATCCTGGGCTGGGAGATAAATGAAGCAAGGACCCACATCCTGGGTTGACACGGATAGAAACTGAGACCCTGAGCGTTGCAATGAAAGTGAAAAGCAGATGTAATGGGAACACAGGAGAGGCCTGGGTGCCAAGCAGAGCCTTTCTAGATACTAAGATCTGAGGTGCAGCATATTATCAAGAACAGCAGAGTGAAATTTATAAGGCTTCTATCGGCCTTTGAACCGAAGCTTTATTTCTGGAAACTTCACTGGATAGCATCAGCTCTAAGTGAAATGTAAATGCAGAAAGCATTACATTTTCATAAAGAACATAGAGACTAAGACTTAACATATTTAACATATGTCACAGGCTTAGACTGAAGCACACTGCAGTTGCTTATTCTTTGCCCTTTTCACAGGAATTCACAATGAACAACTATTTTTCTATTGGACCTGATGCTCTCATGGCTCTCAATTTTCATGCTCATCGCGAGAAGGCACCATCTCTGTTTTCTAGCAGAATTCTTAATAAGGTGTGTTGGATAAAATAACATTTCCTGCTTATCACCGAAGGTACAGTAAAAATAGTTCAATTATATCTAGCACTCTTCCAAGTAGATTCAGAAAGAACTTACTTATGGAAACATTTACCTGCTCTGTTTTGTGTAAGACTGTCAAATTAGATCCTTAAATGTGCTTTACCGAAGGATTTTGTAACTGTGACAAGCTTTGTAAAATTCGGAGAATGTTTTACATCACGTTCTGCTCAAATAGCAACTAAATGAATACATGAGAGCTTATCTTACTTAAAGGCCAACGGACGTTGGAAAGAATTTTAGGCAGGATGAAGTTTTGGTGAAGTCATGAATGGGAAAAAAGAATAGATTCCTTTGGCTTCAGAACAAAGCTCCGAAATGCAGATGAAGAATGAGAAGGAGCAGTTTGTTTGCCATGGCTTTTACCTACGATCCTCACTCTGACTCCTAATATAAGTGATTCCTTTGATGGAAGTTTCATTTTGGAATTTTTATGGCTTTTGGTGATTGAGCAACAAGATGTAAAAATTAAATGCAAAACAGTTTTGCTCCTGGTTCAGTTTTACAAATATTTCAAATTTACAAATAGTCACCTCTTACTAATACAGTTGCTAAGGCCGCAAAGGCTGCTGTTTGTACAATTAGTAATTAACATCTCAGAGACCCCATCGACCTTTCTGTTTTCGGAAGTGATTATAAGTGTCCATTAGATGTATCTGTGTTCCTTTCTTTTTTTTTTTTTTTTTTAATTTTTTTTAAATTTTTCTTTTGAGAAAGAGATAGAGACAGCATGAGCAGGGGAGGGTCAGAGAGAGAGGGAGACACAGAATCTGAAACAGGCTCCAGGCTCTGAGCTAGCTGTTGGTAAAGAGACCGACGCGGGGCTTGAACCCACAAATCGTGAGATCATGACCTGACCCGAAGTCGGACGCTCAACCGACTGAGTCACCCAGGTGCCCCTCTGTGTTCCTTTCATTAAGTGATCTCAAGTTCTAGGAACAGGTGGAATTTTCTAATTTTGATACAGTATTTCTTTATAAAATGGAGCTTTTTTACATTTTATATGATACCAGGAGAAAGCAGCATTTAGGCACAAACACTCCTATCTCACATTTCCCCTGAAGAATGGGCTAATTCAGCTCAGAAGTAATGTGTCCTCTCTTCCTACGAGAGCCTAGTGCAGCGTAAGGAAGCCGGACTCGACGGTCCCATCAGGGAACGTTGGTCCGGTGTCTTGTCTTGCCTACGAGCTTGTTAGGTTGCTTTAATATCCCGTTTTCTGTCCACTTCTCACAGGCTGTTTACTTGTTCTATGGAACTAAAGACTGTTTGGTGCAAGAATGTAAAGATTTGAATAAAAAAGTTGAGGTAAGCTTTTAAAGTTTTAGGTGGTCTCTGGATTATAAACTTATTTTAACAAAATACTGAATTTTCTGGTAACGTATTTTACTAACATACATGGAATATGTATTGTGGGCCAGGCACTTCACTAGGTGCTTTATACACATTACCCCACTAAGCTGTCACCACAGTCGTACAAGGCAGGCATGACCCTATTGCCATTATGCAGAAGAGAAAACTGTTTGAAATTATGCCTTTTACCCAAGTACACACATAACCAGGATTGGAACACAGGTTTATCTCACTCCAGTCTGCTTACCGGATACTGAGCAGCCGGTATTCATACCTGATGACAGGTGTGAAGCAGTCTCACATAGTGCCTGACTCGTCATTGACTCTCAGAGGAAGTTTAAATGCAAAGTTTAATTTATGTAACAATTGTGATGTACCTCTCTTAGATACGAAAGCAAAGTCAAGATGTAGGAGTGTTAAAAACAGAATATTAATGAGTGCTTGTTGCTACAGTGTCCCTGACATGATATGGCCAAGTCTTGTGTATATTCCTTGCTTGCTTCCAGAAAGAATCTGTAATGGTTAACAGTACCATTAATACAGAGAAGCCTAAAAAACTAGTAAAAGGAGTAAAAGGGGAAGAGAGGGGGAGAGAGCAGAGTGAGCGGGAGGTGTGAGGAGCCTGACGATACGTGACCCAAGCAAGGCTGCAGCAGTCAGGCCGACGCTGGGCTCACGGACTTTGTGGCCATGCTGCAGGAGGAATGGCAAGACTAGTCCAAAAAAAAAGTTCCATCCACTTTATCACATTTCCTTTATCCTAGGCTTCGATAGAATTGGTGGAATGGGCAGCAAACACAGTGACACTTCATTGTGTTGTCTGATATCTTATTTATACAAAAATTATTTATGAAGCCACCTACAAAATGCCAGGCACTGTCCTAGGTACTAGGGATACAGTGATAATCCCTGGCTCTTGCTGAGTTTACAGTGTCGGGGAAGGAAAGCATTTAAACCACATTGCAGTACAGTGTGAGAGGTGACGTGATCAGGATAATACAAGAATAAATAGATCTTCTGTCTTTAAATTTTTTTAATGTTTATTTATTTTTGAGACAGAGTGTGAATGGGGGAGGGGCAGAGAGAGAGGGAGACACAGAATCCGAAACAGGCTCCAGGCTCTGAGCTGTCAGCCCAGAGCCCGGACACAGGGCTCAAACTCCTAAATCGCGAGATCATGACCTGAACCGAAGCCGAACGCCCAACCGACTGAGCCACCCAGGCGCCCCAGTAGGTCTTCATTCGTATCAGAATAAATGAGAGCAGTGCCTGACCAGGGGCTGGAGAAACTGTCTAGGGAAAGTGGCTGTAACAGGTCTTTCTGAAGGAAGTGGCCATAAGAGATGGCAGAACTAAAAAGGAGGTGGAAATTGTTCTCGGCTAAGAAGAGTGTGCAGAGGCCCGGAGGTGAGAGAGAACGTGATGCGTTCGAGGGAGTCCCAGCTGGAGGATAACTTGCAGGACGGACAGAGGGACAGTGGCAGGAGCAGAGGCCAAATCTCAGAAGGGCCCTGTTGGCCCATTAGAGAACTTGGGGTTCATCCTGAGCTCGAGTCAAGCACTGGAGGGCTGTAATCGGGATGACATATTTGCATTTCATAAGTGCCCATCCCCCTGCTCTGACAGAGATGAAGAAGAGGAGAGAGAGGCCAGAGAGGAACACGTTAGGGCAGAGCTGAGGGTGTGCTGGACTCGGTACTGTCCGGAGTGACAGAGAGGATGGACCTGGAAGCAGGGGGGAAAGGCGAGGAAATCAAAGATGACCCCCAGGTTTCCGGCTTAGGCACCTGAGGCCTAGCGGGTGGTGCCCTTTCCTGGGAAGTAGTTGGTAGGGGCCGCAGCAAAGATGCTTTGAGTTAACCCAGTTTTGTGCCCGGGAGTTTCAGGTGGCCCGGTTCACTTTCCTGGACCAGCAAGATAGAGCTGTCAGCACCGAGATGGCAATTAACGACACAGCCATTAATGCCATCCAGAGTCTGCAGCCTGAGAAGAGAGAGGAGCCTAGGACACAGCTAGAGGCGAGAGGCAGTGACTGACGAAGAACCGGACAAAGAGGGTGTGGCTCCCAGACGTGAAGGAAGGGAGTAGGTCTGGAAGGAGTGTCAGGTGCTACAGGAACAGCAAATTAGATACGGCCTGAAAAAGATGAGATTTAACAACAACTGCCATTTTACCTTGGTTAAAAAAATGAAATTGTTGGGGCGCCTGGGTGGCTTAGTTGGTTAAGCGTCCGACTTTCGCTTAGGTCATGATCTCACAGTTCGTGGGTTCGAGCCCCGCGTCGGGCTCTGTGCTGACTGCCAGCTCAGAGCCTGGAGCCTGTTTCAGTCTGTGACTTCCTCTCTCTGACCCTCCCCTGCTCACACTGTCTCTCTCTCTGTCTCCTAGAAATAAAACATTAAAAAAAAATATTTAAAAAAAAAAAATGAAATTGTTATAATTCTTACAATAACCACTGAACAGGTGGGAAAGACAGACTCCTTGAGGAGGGCGGGGAGGAAGCAGTCTTCTCCTACACGTGTGTCTCTTGCCTCTTGCGTGTGTGCAGAAGGACGTGCGTGATTAGTGGGTGTGTGTAGAACAGTATGCCCTGTAGTAACTAACTACTTGTGTTCTGTTAAAGCTAGAACTGGATGGTGAGCGAGTAGAACTGCCCAGTTTGGAAGGTATTATAGTTCTGAACATCGGATACTGGGGCGGCGGCTGCAGACTGTGGGAAGGGATGGGAGATGAGACGTACCCTCTAGCCAGGTATGTACATGTGTTTTAGGACACTTTTCTTTAAAGCAGTCTGTTATTGGGGTGCCTGGGTGGCTCCGTCACTTAGGCATCCGACTGTTGATTTCAACTCGGGTTATGGACTCATGCTTCATAAGACTGAGCCCCATGCCCAGCTCTGCACTGCCAGCTTGGGATTCTCTCTCCCTTGCTCTCTGCCTTTCCGCTGCTCACACGCGTGTGTTCTGTCTCTCTTACTCACTCTCAAAAAAAAAACATAGGGGTGCCTGGGTGGCTCAGTCAGTTGGGTGTCTGACTTCGGCCCTGCGTCAGGCTCTGTGCTGACAGCTCAGAGCCTGGAGCCTGTTTCAGATTCTGTGTCTCCCTCTCTCTCTGCCCCTCCCCTGCTCACACTGTCTCTCTCTCAGAAATAAATAAAACAGTAAAAAATTTTAAAAAGACAAGAGATTGTGGAGAATCATTTAAAAAATAAACAAATAAAAATAAACATTAAAAAAAAGCAGTCTGGGGCACCTGGGTGGCTCAGTTGATTAAGCGTCTGACTTCAGCTCAGGTCATGATCTCATGGTTCGTGGGTTCAAGGCCCACATTGGGCTCTGCACTAACAGTGCGGAGCCTGCTTGGGGGTCTCTCTCTCTCTCTCTCTCTCTCTCTCTCTCTCTCTCTCTCTCCCTCCCTCCCTCCCTCTCTCTGACCCTCCCTGACTTGTGCTTCTTCCCTCTTTCAAAGTAAATAAATTTTTCTTAAAGCACTCTGTCGTTGTTGATAGACTGTTAATGTTTCTCAAGTTTTTCTGCTTTGTATATCTCATTAGTACGAATACCTCATTAAATAATAAGTTGATTGTCCACCTCTGTGAAAAAGGATTTGTCCTGACGTGACTGATCTTACCTCATTGCGTCACGCGATACGTGTGTCCTTTTTCCGACTGTAGGCATGACGACGGCTTGCTGGAGGTCGTTGGAGTGTATGGGTCTTTCCACTGCGCTCAGATTCAGGTGAAACTGGCAAACCCTTTCCGAATAGGACAAGCACACACAGTGCGGGTAGGTGAGACGCCGCTCGGCGTGTCGTACGTGCGCAGCGAGTCCCGTTTCTAGGCTGCTGATCCGTAGCGAGCGATACACACGTTACAGCTTTCCTCAGCGGCGGTGCACGGAGGCACCTGGGTGGCCCAGTCAGTTAAGCATCCGACTCTTGATTTCGGCTCAGGCCGTGATCTCAGCGTTTATGGGACTGAGCCCCACCTCGAGCTCTGCACGGGCGGCACGGGGAGCCTGCTTCAGGTTCTCTTTCGCCCTTTCTCTCTGTTCCTTCCCTGCTTGTGCACATGTGTGCTCTCTCTCTAAGTAAATAAATTAACTTAAAATTTTGTTTCTCTAAAAAGTAAACAAACAGTGGTTTCCACCCCCACTGTTACTCACCCTCCACCAAAAGCTTCTGTGTGATGGGGAAGAAACAAAGTGTTCAGTACAAAAGAATCCCTTAAACAGTTGATGAATAGAGAGATGTTCAGATTGATTTTCCAAGAACGGAATGTTAAGAATCGTCCCTAAGAAAAGTGAAGGGACTGTGGATAATTTCACTAAGACCTTTCTGAGCTCTTGGGAACTGACGTCTTTCTAATTATTTGTCCCCTACTACCAGTTGATTTTGAAGTGCTCGATGATGCCAATGCAGGTAGATGGAGAGCCCTGGGCCCAGGGCCCCTGCACGGTCACCATAACTCACAAGACGCACGCACTGATGTTGTATTTCTCTGGAGAACAGACGGATGACGACATCTCCAGTACTTCAGATCAAGAGGACATAAAGGAAACCGAGTAGTCGGATGAGGAAGTGAAAGTTTAGAGTAGAATCCTTCCAAACAGGTAGATACGTATTCATCCGGAAGTAGAATCCTCTATCAGCTGTTTGGTCTTAATTTCACCAGTAGTCGAGTGGGTATACATTTATGTAAATAGCATTCCAAAAACAGCCGAATTTCCAGTTGTTTACATACGCCTGTTCTCTCTTCAGCAAAACAGTCCCGTCGTATAGTACTAACTTTAAAACGTCACAGAACGTTAGTGACCTGCAGGTGAGATGTCTGTCACGGCTTTATGTGTGAGGGCGGGACTCGCTCCCGGGTCCACGCTCTCCTTCCTTATCCTTAAGCGCACATTTGATGGACACATTACACGTCCAGCAAGATGTAGGTGGAAAAATCATTGCCGTCTTAATTTTTAATGTGGTGACGCCGCCATAACGTTTTAGAAATTGACTTGCTTGTTTGAACGGAGTTGACTAGCGTCAGGCCAGCAGGGGTGGTGCAGGGCCGTCCGCCGTGGCGGGCCTCAGAGAACCTCTGCAGCCCCGTGCTGCGTGGACCCCTGCAGATCCGTTTCCAGGAAACCTGAAACAGAGAAGTGTTAAAGGAAGACAATACTTAAATTTTTTATGTAACTTTTATCTTAGGAGCAAATTGAGACCCCCAGATGTTGCTTGGTTAACTCTGTTAATGACCACATAGCAGCTCATTTATGACCCGTGGAGCCAGAAGACACCCACACAGTTGAATTGATAAAGATTAACATTCAGAGCACTTCGTTTCCAGGCTGAACTGTTAGCCAGTTTTTCCTGAGTAAGAGACAATATCAACAATTGAAAAACGTACTACAGAAAATGTATTTGCCCGTTAGTTGCTTAAGAAAAGTTCGATAATGATTACTAACTCCTGAAAGCTCAGTGGTCTTGTAGTATTTGAAGTACAGTCATCTTTTTTTTTTTTTTTTTTTTTTTTTTTTTCTGAGAGAGACAGCGTGAGCAGGGGAGGGTCAGAAAGAGGGAGACACAGAATCCGAAGCAGGCTCCAGGCTCTGATCTAGCTGTCAACACAGAGCCCGACGTGGGGCTTGAACCCACGAACTGTGAGATCATGACCTGAGCCAATGTCAGACACGTAACCGACTGAGCCACCCAGGTGCCCCTATAGTCGTTTTTTATATCCAAAGGACTTCACAGAAATCTCCTCTGGGGAAGCAGGCAGGATCCTGTGCTGAAATGTTTATGTCGTATTTATTTTAAAATGAGATTTTTTTAATTTATTTTCTTCATTGTGGTATACTTGTGTTTAGTGTTTACAGCATATGGCTTTATTTAATAAGTTAAATTCATCACATAAATTCAGCTAGTCACAATCAGAAATGTAGCCTGTTGACCAAGGAATTAAAACCCACAACCTAATTCTCCTGACATATATATCATCCAGATATTCTCATTCTTCAGAAACATTAGTCAATATTTTTTAAAAAGAGGGAGAATGAAAGCACTGGCAAACTACTCTTGCATAACTGAAAGTTTTGTGTTATGTTTTATTTCACTCTCTGAGGTTGCCAAAAACTTGTTGAAGGGCTAGTCTCGTGGTTCCCCACTAGAGGGCACTCTCCTGCTATGAACCCGCCTGCTCCCTCAGGCCAGCGAGGCCGACCCATAGGGCCTCCAGCCTGGGGTTTTTCCAACAAACAGCCTATTTGTGAGCACGGTGGTCTTTCATGATGTTAATCTCTGAAAGACTAGAATGTACCCCCCAAAACACCAATAGCGTCCTGTAAGGATCTATTATGAGTCTATCTTCCATGAATTGCCATAAACTTAAATTTCACTCACCTTCAGGCCAGGGCCATGTTATAAAGGAAAAACTTAGTAGTGATACAGTAGTCAGTGCATTGTATAGAGTACTTTGGATTCTGCTTCAGTTAACCTCTTCCAGATCTCAACAGGAGATGCTAAAGCCTAGTATTGAAAGATTCTGTGAGCAGATCTGTATTTACCTTTTCATATATCTTTCGTGGTAGGAAACCTATCATGGTTGCTGGGAGAGTTTTGTAGATTTTCTTTTATGGACTGAACATGTTTTGAGTATAACAAATTTTATTCCTTAACTCATGGTCAGTATTGTTACAGATAGCACATTTTATAAAGATACTGTTAAGTTCACTTTGTTTCAGGCTGTAATTTATCTTAATATAATTCCACAGTGCTAACTGTAGAATCAAAGTAAATAGTTTGGGATGTCAGAATTAATCAAAATAACTAGATAGTTTTTATAATCGTTAAAACCATACTTTAACCATAATGTTACATCGAGTTTAGAACAGGTTTATATACAACACCCTTGTTTATTTAAACAGATTATTTTTTCAGTTTTCACAATCCCGTAAGGTTTTTCCCTGCTGACCCTTCATGAAGTTTTTCTGTTACCTGATTCATTCAGAATTAGTTTTCATTTAGGAAGCTTATTTCTGAATACCATATCATCAAACATCTTATATAAGCAAATCCATTTACCTTTTAGGCACATTTATCCAGCATGTCAAATAAAGGTATAGGCACGTGTCTTGTTTTAAAAAGGATAGTTTACAAGACTCATGTTGCAAGTATATTCTATTTAAGAGTAGCAGTTGTTGACGTGACCAGTGATTCCATACTTTACAAAAAATAATTTGCCGTAATATTTTCCTGTTCCATTTTGAATTGTCGTGACCTAAAAACAGTAAGAAATTCTACGTTCTCAGGAAGAAATGCATAAAGTGAAGCCTAGCTCCATGTCTGTTTTCACATTTCTCTCCCCCTTTACTGTTCTCCTACATTCCTAACCCCTTCACCTTTGTGGCTTACACACTGAGCACCTGGCAGCTCGTGTGGACCCTAAGCAGACGGTGATCACTTTTCAGTGCAGTGCTTTTTATGTTGCGTAGAAATCAAACTGACTTGTGTTTCAAAACACAGGTTGTCTGATTGTGAGATTACACGATCTTAAATGGGTTTTAGGTTTTCTGCAACCATTGGCTGGGAACCCCTAGTGTAGCTAATGTTTATAAAGATTTTATAGTCAGAATTATTTATTTTTATTTTTTTAGGGTGTGTCAAAACGTGTAGTATTTGCTTTTTGGAATATGTTTGCCTACTTCGAGTTGTAAAATATTCTGTGACTCAGAAATTGTAAAGTCCTTTTTGCGTTGTAAAAATGAATCCTACCAGCATGTCAAAAGAAAAATAGTTTGCATTTGTAATATAAAGCAAAACTGTATTTACTGTATATTATGGAATTTTAAATTTGCACTAACTAGAAAACTCTAAAGGTTATGTTAATTTACAGATTCACGTGGATCCGAATACATAATTTGTACTTACTTGGCCAAAAAGGTCAGTAGACTAGATGATAGTTTTGTGTGGCTTTTCCTTGAGATGATAACATTGAAGCAAGAACCAGCACTTTATATTCAGAATTTTTTTTAATTCTACCTAATTTGGGACAATGGAATGTAGGTAAATTTATAAAAAAATATATATATATATATATGTATAGGAATTTAAAAAGAAAAGAGTGTTGTTACTCTGTCCCAATCCGAAGGAAGGAAGGCACGTTTCCAGCAACAAGACAGAAGAGGTGGTTTGGGTTTTGCTTTTGAAGTGCGCCCTGGCTTTCTCCCGAGGGCCCCTGTACGGCCAGCCTCCTCCTGAGCGAAGTGGGCTCTGCAGGGTGTCGGCATAGTGGGACTCACCGGGGGAGCTCAGAGGCTGAGGCCCGCCCCTGACTTCATGAAGCAGTGCCTCTGGGGGGACACGGACGTTTCGCTTTCATCCACAGGCGCCTCGAGTGCTTCTCACGCGCACTGACGTTTGTAAAGCTGCTGGTCTGTACCTCGCGTTCACCCAGGGCTCCTGCTGGGTGGATACCACGCAGGAGAATTGAACTAATCACATGTTCTTAAAATCGTTTTTCCTTCACTCCACTAACTGCGTTCTCTCCCCACAAATCACTCTTCTAAAGGACTGCTATGAACAGTTGGGTCATATCCTGTCCAAACTAATGTCTTTGTCTAGACCACCACATAGAAATGGGTAGCCTCGGATTCTTATGTGGAAGCAGATTTTGGATTATGACCCAGGGAGTCTTAGAGAACAGGCAGTGCTCAGGGGCTGTGGAGTGGGCCCCCAAGGGGCTCCTGCTTTCTCCCCTCATCCGGTGCAGCCCCCCACCCCTACCCCCGGATGCTGCTTAAGGTAAGATTTCTGTAGATACAGCTCTGCCTCCTTTCGAAAAAAGGGATTCCACTATTTTTTTAAAAGGGTTTGGAAGCCACTACTCAGAGAATGCCTGTCACCTGGTTCATTTTCTGCTGATTTTTACATATTCAGAAACCTCATGTTTTTTGATGAAAAATATCCTGAAGGTCTTGCTGCTTGGAATATGGCCATCTGGCTATTTCACAAGTTTTAAAGGCATTTTTTTGAATAGTAAAGCACTGGCTTATCCTCTGTTCCTCACATTTCTAATGTTAGTATAGAAATGGTCTGAATATTTAGTCAATTTTAGTTATGTAAATACACACGTTTACCCCCATGGGCCCGACTGTAGTCTGTGCCTGACGCAGGTATGAAAGAGGTATGTTCCAAGGATCTGGAGAAAGAATCCAGTGTCCCCCTCTCCTACAGAAGTTCACAAAACAAAATGGTGGCACTTAGTCACCTGCAAAAATGTCTGAAGAAAGTCAGTGACCTAGAAGCTGTGCGTCCAGATGTGTTGCTGGTACGTGACACTTCCTCCGTGTCTGCAGGGGCCTGGGCACCCGTAAAGGACAGCGTCCACGCAGCACGCACTGAGCAAGATACACCATAGGAAATTTCCACCATGTGGTGCTTTCTGGTGACCGATGTGGAAGGCCGAAAAGGAGAGCTGGGAAGTTAGGTCACTGTCCTTGTTCCTCTCACACTGTCCAGGCGACAGGGCATCATCATAGGTGGGGGCCGCGCTGTGTGTGAGAACATCCCCGCGGGAAGGGCAGGAGACGCGGCTCGTCAGCGCCTCTGCTCCCTCCCTCTGGCTCCGCGGTCCCCCTCGGTTCTCTGTTTGTTCTCGAGTTTGAGCTGCTTGAATGAGCCCTACAGACAAATGGGCACTCTGGTTTGTAATTCTGTTCTATACAAGGTTAGAGCAGCCTGGGTCCTGGCCCTGACCGCTTGCCGGCGAGCCCCCTGAACTGGCTCCCTGGCCCATGGTGTGGACGCTTGGGGTGGCTCCGCCTCCGCAGCCACGGGCCTCACACCTACCCCCCTCCCCCACATACCTCCCACTAAGTACCCTGTGTTACTGACTTGCTTTTGTTGCGTTTGCTCCGTATTGTGGTGGATGCCTACTGAGAAATGTGAATTAAAGCACCGATACGTTGAAAATGTTCGCTTGTTTTTTAATAAAATTTAAAGTGCAGCACTCCAGAAAGTGTGATCCTGTGTTGTTCTTTGACACAAAAGGGAGAGAAAACCAGCAGCTTTGAGTTAGTTTCAGAGGATGGTCTTGGATCTACAGGACAGAGCGTGTGGCAAGGTCTGGGTCAGGCTCTTGTGGACAGAAGAGAAAGGAGCCCGGGGCACAGGGCATACAAACTCGAATGCACATCCATTCTTGTCGTTTTTAGCCAAAAGTCCATTTTAATCAATTCTTTGAAATAAAATTCACTGTTCACTTGCTTACTTTTTATTTTAAGCAGACAGTGCTAGGCATGATGTACCTTTTCTTGATCATTAAGTGTAAAGATGAATTACCCTGCTTGGCCGGGACACCCACTGAAGTTCACAAGGAAGCCTCTCGTTAGTAACTAAAGAACCCCAGGTAAGTCCATGGTTTTTTTTCTTTTTTTTTAATATTTATTGATTTTTGAGAGAGAGAGTATGAGCAGGGGAGGAGCAGAGAGACACACACAGAATCTGAAGCAGACTCCAGGCTCTAAGCTCTCAGCACAGAGCTTGATGTGGGGCTCCACTCAGACTGTGAGCTCATGACCTGAGCTGAAGTCGGACGCTTAACTGAGCCACCTCGGCGCCCTGACAAGCCCATGTTTTGACTTCTTAGAGTTTTAACACTTTTTTAAAAATTTTTTTTAACATTTATTTATTTTTGAGAGACAGAAAGAGATCATGAGCAGGGGAGGGACAGAGAGAGAGATGCACACAGAATCTGAAGCAGGCTCCAGGCTCTGAGCTAGCTGTCAGCACAGAACCCGACGTGGGGCTCGAACCCATGAACTGTGAGATCATGACCTGAGCCAAAGCTGGACGCTTAAGTGACTGAGCCACCCAGGCACCCTGACAAGCCCATGTTTTGATTTCTTAGAGTTTTAACACCTTTATTGGTCACTTGGGTCGTATGCTAGATGTTTTTACTTTTATCTCATTATAATCTACAGTGCTGCAAGTAGATATTAAGTCCATTTTACAGATTGTGAACTCAGGGCTAAAGGTGATGCCAGGTCATTCCTGCTGTTTTTCATCCTCAACACACCCACCACCAACAGTGGACTGTATAGAAAGTAACGCGAGGTGTAGGCAGACACGTTATTATTCTGGGCCCTATGGAATGCCAAGGTTTATGATAAGCCCTCAGAGGGAGGCCCCACATAAGGAAACAAAAATGTATTACTTGCTGAAGGAGGTCTGAGATTTTGATGGGTTGAAAGCGTTACATGTCAGCCATCATAATTTAAATTTTTTGGTAGGGTTTTGAAACTCGGAAATAGAAACACACTAGTCAGTCTGTGAGAAAGCTGTGAGCTCTTGAGAGCTGGGAGCTACCTTGATCATCTCTGCATTCAAATCAACGAGCACTTGCACATCTGTGAAGCTTCTGTTCTATGTGTTATAGAATACCTCCTCTGCGGGACATTACTCTCAGCCTCCCAATTTCCAGCACATGTGGGGGCGGGGGGGGGGGGACACTCCATAGACTGAACGAGTGAAGTTGCCACGGCACAATCATAGGGCAGCCCTGTGAACATCTCCCGGCCCGCATTCCAAAGGAGGGGCCCCCAGCCAAAGACTCTGCCCCAGGGCCACGCGGCCCTCCCTCCCTTGCGGCTGATTGGGCCCGGGGAGCCCATCAATAGGCCTGTAACCAATTGGATTCTCCACTGGGCTTCGTTTTCATGTACTTCACGAAAGTACTCCAGTACTTTAAATCTGTACTACTCAAAGTATGGCCCACAAATTGCTTCTAATCGATCAGGAAATAAGTGCAGCAGAAATTGAGTAAGAGTTTAGAAATTTTTATAGCTTGGGGCTCACAGTTCATGAGTTCAAGCCCCAAGTCGTGCTCTGTGCTGAGAGCTCAGAGCCTGGAGCCAGCTTCAGATTCTGTGTCTCCCTCTCTCTCTCTGCCCCTCCCCTGCTCATGCTCTGTCTCTCTCTCTCTCACACACACACAAAAAAATAGGCATTAAAAATTTTTTTCATTTCGGGGCACCTGGGTGGCTTAGTCGGTTAAGCGTCCGACTTTCGCTTAGGTCATGATCTCGCGGTTCGTGGGTTCGAGCCCCGCGTCGGGCTCTGTGCTGACTGCCAGCTCAGAGCCTGGAGCCTGTTTCAGTGTGTGAGTCCCTCTCTCTCTCTGACCCTCCCCTGTTCACGCTGTCTCTCTCTCTCTCCTAGAAATAAATAAAACATAAAAAAAAAAAAAAAAAAATTTAAAAATTTTTTTCATTTCTATAGCTTATTTTGACAGTTGACTATTATTGAATCTAATGATAATGAAACATAGCTTATATTTTGTATGTTTTTCATGTCATTTTTCTCCATTTTATAAAAATGCCAATTTTTATAAAAAATTCCAATGTGTTGGAAATTTAAAAAAAATAAAAACCCACCTTGTCCACCACAGAGAGTTTCGAGAAGCCCTGCTTTAAATAGATGCTTACTTCCTTCAGCAGTGGAGGGGCTCCTGATGCAGTGCGTTTCCTCCTAAACAAGCTCTGACTGAAATGTCGCAGGAGGCTTGCTTTAATTAATTTGTGATACAAGCCACACTTTATAGTGTCATGCCAAAGCTTGAGACCATGACTCCGGCAAGGGCAATGGACTCTGAACCAAGGAAACACGATGAGTAAGAACTTGTCGGCAATTCAATTCAAATAAACAAACAGAAATGGGTGGTTTTGACCCGGTTTCTTATGGAATGCTGTCAGGACAGGGCTCCACCCTTCCCGACAGCTGGCCATGACTTCCTCATCGCTGACCTCCAGGCATCCTGTTAGAACCTAACTAACTGCAAAGTTTTGAAATAAAAGCTGTAAGATCTTCAAAAAAATAAAAAAGACTAATACAGAAGAACATACCCTTTCAAGATAGGTAAGACTTTGTGCAAACCAGAAATTACACAGAACCATACGGTTTGGAATTAAGTAGTATAATAACTTACGTTGCTAGAGCATTCGATCACTTACAAAGCAACTTCATGTATTTTATTTCTTTTTCACAGAAACCCAATCGAGTAGGCAGAGCAGATATAATTTGTTTCCCAAATGAGTGCACTGTGAATAAGAAAGGTTAGTGACATGCCAGTGGCTTACAGAGCTGGGACACCAGTCCAGTCTCGGGACTCCAAAATCCAATGGGGTTTGGTGTTGCCTTGTCTGTCACTAAGATATACCATCTTCCCTCTAGGTGAGGGGTTCTCAGCCTGTAAGCAGACCTCCGTAAGAAGCTGGTTATAGTTATAGACACACACAGAGACAACATTATAGTGTTTGTTGATGTACACATACAGGTGCCAACTTCAGGGGCCTCCTAGACTCCACTTAAGAACTTTTTTTAATTTATTTTTGAGAGAGAGGTCGTGAGCTGGGGAGGGGCAGAGAGAGAGGGTTAACAAAGGATCTGAAATGGGCCCCACACTGGCAGCAGACAGCCCAGTGCAGGACTTGAACCCACAAACTGTGACATCATGATCTGAGCTAAAGTCATGGACACTCAACCAACTGAGCCACCCAGGTGCCCCTCCACTTAAGAACTTCTGAGCCAAGAACACCACTCCCAGCTGAGGTGTCTCAGACACTTAGTATCAACTGTCAATAAACTTGTTCTATCTGGTTATCTTCTGCTGTCTCTAATCATTTTCTGACTCATCCACAAATCCACCGAGTACTACAGAGGACTCAGTGGCACACAAGTTCAGGAGAGCTAGTGGTAGAGAAACACTTCAGGAAGAAAGAAAGTGGCACTTAGCCCAAACTTATACGAGACGCTGCCATCTGGCATATTCACAGAACATTGTGTTGGCCAAGCTGGTGAGAAGAGAAGGTTACATATGGAGGATTAATTTGGAGGTACAGCAAAAATTGTAGAGCCTTTAACAAGAAGCTAAAGCATGTCAGCTTTAAGCCTGTGAACTTCGGGGTGCCATGAATGAAATGACATTTTAACATTACTCACGCAGTACCGTGGAAGACGACTTCTAAGGGGAAGGATTGGAAACAGGAAGCCTAGTTCAAGGATCTTACTACAATCTAGGAGTGAGTAGACGAAGGCTTGAGGGAGACAACAGACCTGGAAATAGAAACAGAAATGAGAACATTTATAGAGGAAGAATGGACAGATCCGGATGAAGGATACCTTGAGGAAAGCATTAAGTAGTCTTAAGATTTTGAATCTTGGAAGAATGGGTTTGCTCAATAAATATTGATTATGAATACATAAATGATAGGAATGGAGAAGTGGAGGGTTTCAAGCTCACACAAGGCCAATGCCTAAATGATTCAACCACGAAGTTACAAGAAGCCACTTTTAGACTTAGACAATTTATTACTTAAACAGGGGTTGGGTGGCTCAGTTGGTTAAGCGTCCAACTTCAGTTTAGGTCATGATCTCACAGTTCATGAGTTCAAGCCCCGCATCAAGCTCTCTGCTATCAGCACAGAGCCTGCTTCAGATCCTCTGACCCCTTTCCCAGCCTCTCCCCCACTCATGTGCCTTTTCTCAAAAATATACATTTTTAAACATTTATTTAATTATTTTAATGTTCTATTTCTGAGAGAGAGAGAGTGTGTGAGCAGGGGAGGGTCAGAGAGAGAGGGAGACACAGAATCTGAAGCAGGCTCCAGGCTCTGAGCTAGCTGTCAGCACAAAGCCCGACATGGGGCTCAAACCCACGAACCGTGAGATTGTGACTTGAGCTGAAGTAGGATGCTTAACGACTGAGCCACCCAGGTGCCCCAACATTTATTTATTTATTTTTAAGAGTGATAGAGTGTGTGCAGGGGAGGGGCAGAGAGAGAGGGAGTCACAGAATCCGAAGCAGGCTCCAGGCTCTGAGCTGTCAGCACTGAGCCCAATGTGGGGCTCGAACTCATGAACCGTGAGGTCGTGTTGAGCCAAAGTCAGACGCTTAACGGACTGAGCCACCCAGGCACCCCAATAAACATTTCTTAAAAATAAATAAAGGTAGGGGCACCTGGGTGGCTCAGTCCATTAAGCGTCCAACTTCAGCTCAGGTCATGAACTCACGATTCGTGGGGTCAAGCTCCACATTGGGCTTTGTGCTGACAGCTCAGAGCCTGGAGCCTGCTTGGGATTCTGTGGCTCCCTCTCTCTCTGCCCCTCCCCTGCTCATGGTCCGTCTCTCTCATTCTCAAAAATAAGCATAAAAATTTTTTTAAAAACTAAAATAATAAAAATAAAGGCAGCAAAAAGACTTAGCCGATGGTGTGAGCTCCCTGCGATTTTTTCCTCACCGAAAAGCACCAGAGCAAAGCAAAAGGGGCCAGGTGACTGCAGTTCGAGTTGTGGAGCCCCCATTGAGGAGGAGCTAGTTCGATCCGCGGGGAGGCAGTTTGGGATTCTGAAACCCACGCCTCACCAGAACCCCAGAGAAATGAGACACTGTCCTGGCAGCTTCCCAGAAGAGGTAAGGAGGCAAACAGAAGATGGCCTTGCAGCCGCCCCTTCCGGACCAACCATCCTCTCACGTCTGGGAGGATCACAAGGTGCTCCGCCAAGGTTCAAGCCTTGGCCTAAGTGGATGACATGTGCAAGGACACCGCGATACCTCGGGGGCGTGGGGGGGGGGGTGGCGGCTGGTTCTGAGCAACAGAAGATAAGCTTCCTTCTAAACACTCGCACACACTGTGAAGGTACACTGGGACATTTCACGTAGACCTGATCGAGGCTGGCCACGACTGCAGGTGCAGATCTGTGTGTCACCTGCAGAGAAGCTGGGGTGTGACTGAGTGCATCTCAGCTCCAGGGCTCAGGTTCTGACTGTCACTCACTACATGAGTGTTCCAGTCACCATGGCTGTGTGACCAATTACTTGAAAACTTAGTGGCTTCAAGTAACAATATTTATTTCGCTCGTGACTCTGCAACTTGGGCGGGACTCTGTGCATTTCTCACACGAGTCTGTTTCTCCTCCCGGTGTCTGCTGGGGGCTGAGCTGGTAGAAGGCTCACTCGTTCACACATCCTGTGGGTCGGGACTCCAGTTGGGGCTGGGGCTCCCTCACATGCGATGTCTGAATTCCCGGAAAAGCACTCCAAGAGGGAGAGCCAGGCAGAAGCCTTATCTCTTTAAAAAAAAATTTTTTTTTTAGGTTATTGATTTTTGAGAGAGAAACAGAGCACGAGCAGGGGAGGGGCAGAGAGAGAGGGAGATGCAGAATCCAAAGCAGGCTCCAGGCTCCGAGCTGTCAGCACAGAGCCCATGTGGAGCTCAAACTCACAAGCCGCAAGATCATGACCTGAGCCAAAGTCACATGCTTAACCGACTGAGCCCCCCAGGTGCCCCAAGAACCTCATCTCCTCTTGTGACCTACCCTCAAAAGTCACACAGTGTCACTTCTATCACCAAGGTGGTGACAAAACTGAGTTCCAACAAAATGAGAAATAGTCTTGGACTGTTAGTGAGGATGTGGGAAGGTTCTGGAAGAACATGAGGAAATGAAAAGAGGGCTGTGGCCATTTGGGGACTAACTCTCTCTTCTCTCTTTCTGATGGTAAAATACACGTAACATAAAATTGATCATTTTAACCACTTTAAAATATTTTTAATGTTTATTTCTGAGAGAGAGAGAGAGAGACAGCGTGAGCAGGGGAGGATCAGAGAGAGAGGGAGACACAGAATCCGAAAGAGGCTCCGGGCTCTGAGCTGGCAGTCAGCACAGAGCCCGACGCGGGGCTCGAACCCACGAACCGCGAGATCATGACCTGAGCCGAAGTCAGATGCTTAACCGACTGAGCCACCCAGCCGTCCCCATTTTAACCATTTTTAAGTGTACAATCCAGTGGCATTAAGTACATTCACAACGTTGTGTGACCGTCACCCGTATCTTCAGAGCGTTTTTATCTTCCCCAGCTGACCCTGCTGCCCAGGGAACACCAGCTCCCTAACCCCTGCCCCTCCAGCCCCTGGCAACCGCTGCTCTGCTTCCTGTCTTCATGAATGTGCGTGTCTACGTACCTTGGATAAGTAGCATCATACATTATCTGTCCTTTTGTGTTTGGCTTATTTTACATAGCATAATGGTTTCAGCATTTTAACATCATCTCTTGAGCCTGTTTTCCTCATCTAAATTTTTTTTTTAAATGGAGAATAGAACCTGCTTCCTAGGGTTGCTTGGAAGATCTAATAAGGTAACACATGTAATGGTCTACAATGTCATGACCATGTGGAGTGTCTACAGCCACTGCAGCCATTTTCTGACCCTGAGGTAAGCAGACCTGAAGACAAGGCCAAAAGGCAAGAACGGTAGCGTGGAAAGAAGGAAAGACCCACTGATGACCATGTTGAGGCACTGAGTCAGTCGACCTGGACTCGCCCTACCTTGGGACTACTTGGTATGTGAGATGAAAGTCTTCCCAATCTGTTTAAGTTGGGTTTTCTGTTCATTGCCATCAAAGGCAGCGTCCTAGCCAATATCTTCGTGTAAAGTCTGATTCGTTACCGGGAACCCAGTAAGTGGAAATAAATGTCAGCTATGATGGTGGCGATGATGGTGATGGGAGGTGGGTTCCTGGAGGGCAGAGTGTTAAGGTAAGAATAGCAGGGACTCTGTGGACACTTGCCTGTAGGGGGAGTGGACAAACAGAATCAACGGAAGATGAAATGACAAATAACCAGGAAAGGAAAGGGGAAGTGAAGTACAGTGCAAGCCAAGGAGATGAGAATATCAATCAGGATGCAGGGGATGCTTCCACCGTGTAGAATGCTGCAGAATGAGTTCTCTTACACTCACAGTGGTGGACCTCAACGGGGCCCGACCCTGACACCCAAAAGCCCAGACGGATGTATTTGCTGATGCCCACTGAGGTGTTCTTCTCGAAGCATGGTCCCCAGCTTGGCAGCCCTGGCAACTTGCTGAGAACTTGCTCGAACTGCGAAGTCTCAAGCCCCACCCTAGACCTTCTGAATCCAAACTCTGGGGACGGACCCCAGGAATCTGTTTTAACTAGTCTTCCGGGTGACTCAAGTGCCTCTAACGTCTGAGAACAATTCAGACTAAATACCTAAGTGCTAGGAATTGGCTATGAATTGCCTTGTGAGGAGAAATGAAGAGAAGTAAATCCCAGGGCAAAGTCAATCCCTGTGAGGGGGTGACGAGGCTTTCTCCATTCAAGGTTGAAGAGAGGGCTCTCTGTTCCCACTAAAATCAGACGGACCCAGTACAGAAAAGAGAGGCTAAGTTCCAGAGTGCTTTAAGGGAGCGCCGGTGAAGGATGTAACTTTGGCTTTTTCTTTTTCCCCTGGACTCTGGAAATAGTCACGTCTAGCATCGGATGTTCAATATTTTCTTTTTTCCTCTGTTACAAACTCCTCTGGCTGGTCCCAGACATAACAGCGGAGTCGTTTATGCACACTGGAGCCTGTATTCGTGATGTTCACTCATGTATTTGACAGACATTTCTTGTGTGTCTACTAAGTCCCAGGCATTTTTCTGCGTGTGTCCGAAAGAGCAGTGAACAAGAGAGACACACTTCCCACCCTCGTGGGGCTTACTTTCTGGAGGGAAATGAGAGAGGATGAAGGGGAAGCGCGGCCTTCCTCTAATGGCCTCACACTTGGAATAAAATCCAAAACTATGCCACGGTGTCTTGGACGCCAGACACATGCCTGTCACAGGGCCTTTGCTGTTCTCCCCGAGCTTCGTGTGGTCTGACCCCCCACCTCACTTCATTCTGGATGCTGATCACATGTCGCCCCTTCAGAGGGGTCTCCCCTGAACCCCTTATCTAGACCAGCACATCCACACATAAATCTATCACGCTATGCCCTTACCTTGCTTTCTTTATAACACTTGCTCCCTAATATTTACTGGTGTTCTCTGTTTCCTCTACTAGAACATGGACTCCAGGAAGGCTTTTTTTTGGGTTTGTTTTTTTCACTGCTGTATCCCCAGAGTGAGAACCGTACCTGGCATATAACAAGAACTCCAAAACTATCCACTGAACAAAGAAGTCAGCCCTCCGGGAGGCCAGTGTGGCAACAGTAGCTTTATATGGAGAAGCCGCGTAGAGTTCCACGCAAGGAACCACTAATGACCCACAGAGGCACATCTGGGGCAGGTGCAGGACAGGCGTCCTAAATAGAGCAACAGAAGATGACCTATGACCTGGGGAGGCACGCCCTTGGGCTACACCTGATTTGGCACGTTGGTGGGGTTTTCACTGACTATTGTAGCTTTTTCAGGGAACACAGGGCACACTTGGCAGCACAGGGGAAAGGAACTGCCTGGTGGAAAGACAATGATCAAAAATATAAAAGAGGGGGTGCCCGGGGGTCTCAGCCGGTTAAACATTAACTGCGGCTCAGGTCATGATCTCCACTTCGTGGGTTCGAGCTCCATGTCAGGCTCTGTGCTCACAGCCTGCTTGGGATTCTGTGTCTCCACCTCTCTCTGCCCCTCCCCTGCTCGCGCTCTCTCTGAAAAATAAACATTAAATTAAAAAAACAAACAAACACAAAAGAGAAGGGGCGCCCGGTTGGCTCAGTTGGTTGAGTGTCTGACTCTTGATTTCAGCTCAGGTCATAATCTCACGGTTTACGGGTTTGAGCCCTACCCACATCAGGCTCCACACTGACAGCACAGAGTCTGCTCGGGATTCTTTCTTTCTCCATCTCTCTCTGCCCCTCCCCTGCTTGCTCTCTCTCTCTCTCAAAATAAATAAACAAAAATTTTAATACAAAAGAGAAGATACAAATGTGGAACAGAATTCCAGCATCTACTTTTCACCTTCTTTTGTGTCCACCTGGCCATAAGGTTGGGAATGGCCACCTCTAGTATTTTCTCCTCTTCCCGATGCCAAAGCCGGCTGTTTCCTTAAGTGTACAGCAGCACCTAACACTGTTGTACTTAGTTTCTGGTCACTGGCCACCTCCCAGAGAGGTGGCAAATGAAAGGTCACTTATGTGTCATTGTTCGAATGCATCAAATAGCCAACTGTTAGACAGCAAGAGAAATGTCTCATCGCGAGTCACTAAGGAAGACAAAAGGAGAGCAGAAACCGCTCCATCTCACAGGCAGGACTCCTGGTGACAGGGCAGAGGTCTGTCACAGAGCAGTGCAAGACTGTGCGGGGACCCCGCAACAGGGAGCTAAGTGCAGAAGCTTTTTCGTTTATGTGTCACAGAATCCTTTTGAAGATTACATGGCCGGCATCCATTTCTGACTGAAGATAGTTGGCACTTCTTACATCATTAGAACACTAAGATTTTTAAAAACAACTTTCCAAAAATGAAGCAGAGCACAGACTGCACTCAGCCTTTTCTCGGGGTGTTGTAAGAGAGAGGAGTCGTAAACGAGTGCTTTATAAAGCAGGAATGCCTTTCTGAGCCTTTTTTTTCTTTTCTTTTTTTTTTTTTAAAGAAGTCATTTCTGTTAACAAAGTGTTGATTTGGTTTGGCATTTTAAGAAGTTAGATTCTGGGGGCGCCTAGGTGGTTCAGTCAGTTAGGTGTCTGATTCCTGATTCCAGCTCAGGTCGTGATCTCACGGGTCCGGTTCGTGAGTTCGAGCCTCGCGCTGGGCTCTGCGCTGATGGTGGAGCCTGCTTGGGATTTTCTCTCCCTCTCTCTGCCCCTCCCCTCTTTGTGCTCTCTGCCTCTCTCAAAAAACAAACTTACGAAGTTAGCTTCTATGCACTAAACACTATTTAGATTCTGTGACACTCTTCTTTGTGTCACTTCAAGAGTGGTCCCAGGAGCATCAGAGGGTGAGTAATAACCCAGCATTATTCATGGATATTGGTAGTGAAATTCAAAAGCTATTTTGTGTGTGCATGTGTGAATCTTTTACACAGAGAAAATGAATGTAAAATTGCAGCCTGAGTATAGTTTTTTTCATATGAACATTTCCCTATCCTCAAGAGAACAGTAATTTCATAGAATAAAAATAAACTAACAGATACTGGCCAACCTGAAACCAGTATATAAGTGGTCAAGGAGGAAATAAAAGAAAAAGTGGGGTGTGCGTGGGGGGCTCAGGTGGTTAAGCATCCGACTTCGGCTCAGGTCACGATCTCACGGGTCGTGGGTTTGAGTCCCGTGTCAGGCTCTGTGCTGACAGCTCAGAGCCTGGAGCCTGCTCTGGATTCTGTGTCTCCCTCTCTCTCTGCTCCTCTCCCATCCCCACTCACACTATCTCTCTCTTTCTGCCCCTTCCCCACTCATGATCCCTCTCTCTCTCTCTCTCTCTCAGAAATAAACATGAAAAAAATTTTTAATAGAAGTATGGCAGTTTTTTCAATGATGACACAGCATTATTTCCCATTCTGTAAATGGTCTAAACACATCCATTACAAACAGAGATTGTCAGATTACAAAAAGAAGCAAGAACCAAACATGCTGTCTATAAGAAAGACACTTCAAATGTAGTAACACAGGTTAGAAGCAAAAAGATGGAAAAAGGGAATACAAAAGGAGAGCAGAATGCCATGCTAACATTAGTCAAAAGAAAACTAAAGTATCTATATTAATATCAGAGAAAGGAGTTTTCAGAGCAAAGCATTTTAGCGGGGATACAAAGGGTCACTTCATAAGGATAAAAAAGGTCACTTCAACAAAAGAACATAAAAATCCTAGATATTTAGGCACATAACAATAAGACAGCTTCAAATTACATAAAACAAAGACTAATAGAACTTCAAGGAAAAGTAGATACACCCACAGTTTTAGTCAACGGTTGTTAACACCCTTCTCCCAAAAACGGATACAAGTAGACATAAGCCATCGGTAAGGATATAAGTAAAAGACTTGAACACTATCAACCAACTTGACCGCTGACATTCAAAACTCCACCCAACAATGGCAACATACACAATCTTTTCAAGTGCACATGCACATTTTCCAAGCTAGATCACATTCTGAATCATAAATCAAAACATGACACATTTCCAACAACTCAAACAATGCAAAGTATAGTCTCAGACCACAATGGAATTAAGTTAAAAACCAGTAACAGAAGGATACCTGGAAACCTCCCAAATATGTAAAAACTACAAAAACACACTTCTAAGTAACTGATGGGTCAAAGAAGAAATAAGGGAAACTGAAAGTATTTTGAACTGAATGAAAATGAAATCACGGATGTACAGGTTTCCAGCTGCGCACGTCGGAAGCCTATAAATAGCAGTTTCCTTCTAACGAGAAGTAAAGCTGACGGGGTGAATGTCCACCACTCCTCCTGGACTCATACAAGACGAGAGGACACAGGACAAACTGCTGTCCCCAAGGCTGGAGAGGCAGGCACATACAAGGAATCATGGCTTCCCAAAGCTCGCTCACCAATGGAGCCAGTGCTCGCTAGAAACACCTAAAGTGTAATTGATGAATTGCTGGAGGCTCTGTGTGGACGATTCCGAGGGTTAAAAACTCCAAGGCACCCCAGTCACGGGGGGACTCCGCCATCTTGAGAGATTTATCTCCAAGAGCTCAACCAGGTTCCCACAGTAAATACTGGAAAAAAATCCTCTTAAGCTTCCAGGAGGAGGGGAAGAGGAACCATTTTGAAGACAGCACTGTCCTTTTTTTTTTTATGTTTTTATTTATTTTTGAGAGTGAGAGAGACAGAGCATGAGCAGGGAAGGGGCAGAGAGAGAGACGGAGACATAAAATCCAAACCAGGCTCCAGGCTCTGAGCCATCAGCACAGAGCCAGACCCAAGCTCAAACTCACAAATTGTGAGATCATGACCTGAGCCAAAGTTGGACGCTCAACCGACTGAGCCACCCAGGTGTCCCCAGAGCACTCTGTTCTTAACAAGGCCTGCCCCTGAGAGAAACTAGTTAACCAGAGCCTAACCCACTGGGTTAACATGAAACTAGTTAACCTGAGCCGAGCTGACCTGAGGGAAGAGAAATACCCAATTCAGGTAGCATCCTGTCCGACTCAGGGAGAGGAGGATAAAACTGAGAAACACTTGTGAAGCTCACAGTCCAGAAGCAAAGGCCCATCCAAGTCGGAGACCGAATCACAGGACTTCGAAACGGGTCCCTCTCCCCCACACACACCAAAGGCCTATTTGTAGTAGTTCCTTTCACCTAGTACACCATGTCTGGCTAGCAAGGAAAAGTTAGAAAGCATACCAAAAGGCAAACAGCACCATCTGAAGAGACGAAGGAAGCATCAGAACCAGACATGGCAGGAGTGTTGGAATTATCAGACTGGGAATTCAAAACAACTTTAATAAATAAGCTGAGGGCTTTAATAGATAAACTGACCGCAGACAGGGGCTCCTGGGTGGTTCTGTTGGTTAAGCGTCCAACTCTTGGCTTTGGCTCAGGTCATGATCTCATGGTTTCATAAGTTTGAGCCCCCAGTAGGGCTCCATGCTGGCAGCATGAAGCCTACTTGGAATTCTCTCTACCTCTCTCTCAGTCCCTCCCCTATGTGCTCTGCCTCTCTCTCAAAATAAATAAACTTAAAAAAAAAAAAAAAGAAGTAGACAACATACAGGAATGATGCACAATGTAGCAAGAGAGATGAAATTCCTAATAACCAAAAAACAAATGCTGGAAATCAGAAACCCTGTAACAACTGAAGACTGCCTTTGTGGGCTTATCTGTAGACTGGGCATGGCTGATGGAAGAATCTCTCAAAAACTGAAAAGCACAGAGAACAAAGACTGAAAAAAACAAAACCCAGAACAGAATAACCAAGAGCATACACATAATGGGAGTACCAAAGAAAGAGGAAAAGGAGCAGAACTGTTTGAGAGAATAATGACTGAGGATTAACATCAGATGCCAAACCACAGACCCAGGAAGCTCACAGAACACCAAGCACAATCAATGACCCCAGAACTACACATGTGGCAGCTGAACCTTCTAGAAGCACCATGGCATGTGCCATGCCCTGGCCCCATGCATCAGCGACTCCTCAGCAAGCTGTGGACATTTAGCCAGGAACTTCCCAAAATCCAACTGGGAGGCGATGTGCCCCCATCTACAAGTTTTCAATCGAGAAAATCCAGGAGCACACAGGAAAACTGAAAAAGCTCAAGTGGCTGGACTTCTGAGAGGAAACACTTGGTCAGCACAGAAAATCTTGTCACAAAACATAGGCTAGGGAAATCATCAGCCATGAGACATTTTCACCCAAATTACCCCCTTTCAACTAGCTTTCCTTGTTATATTGGTGTCCCTTCATTTCCCCTCACTCAGACCTGCTTTTCTAGAGCCTTCCTACAGTTCATGTATGGAGACTGTGGTACAGTAAAATGCAGGTAGACTGCTCCTCCAGGCTCAGTAAAGGCTGGGGACCGTCCATCATTCAAGATGCAGGGGTGTTTCAAGACCACCTGAAACATGATGAGGAAACAGAGGGAAGACCCAGGATGGAGCCCAGTGTCAGTGAACGGGGCCCTCCCGCAACCACAGGGAACTCAAAACCAGCCCGCATCCACACAGGCGTGCACCCAGCCTTGGTTCGACTTCTGAGGGGCGAGGAGGTACCGCCCCTGAACAGAGGTGTGTCCCGCAGCAGCCGAAGTGCCATCTCTAAAGGGGAGGGCAAGTCTGTAACTGACATATTGAATATATTTGTGGGGACAGGGACAGGAAGAAAAAAAAAACTGCGAGAGGTGAGGTGTGAGAGAACAAAACCAGACTTTAAACCCTGAAGGCTGCACACCAGGGAGAAGAAACAGGAAGCTCCTTTTAAGGACGGGGTGTTTTATTCAAGGAGACTGGTCAAGAAGGGCTTATTCCAAGTTTCAATGTCCCACCACCTCTATACTGACAGCACCTGGTGCACCATGAGGCAATTCTGCCACTCATGGGCTGGCAGTGCGGCTCTACAGGCTGAAGGACACAGCTGTGGCTCTACAGTAGTGCGGCTCTACAGGCTGTCAGGACAGGGCTGTCTTTGCTTCAGACAGCAACCACAATTCACGGTCGGTCCCCAGGCCACCCCCACTTCCGGCCGACTGGCAGATCCAGAAAGTAATGCTAACCCTGAAAATTATTTAGAAATAAATTTATTCAGGAATAACAGAGAATTGCAATTTGGAACACGCAAATCACCACAAAACAAACCATAGGCAGAGCCTGAGAACCAAGGAGAGGAACATTCTTTTATAGAGGAAAGGTGGGGAATTGGAAGGAGCTGTTATAAGCGAATGGTCCATTGGTGTGAATGGTCCACTGGTGTGAACTGGGAGTTCCAAGTGTAGTGCCTTTTCATTGGCGGACTTGGGACGGTCTCATTGGCTGGGCTGTTGCCAGGGGAGAAGAAAATCTCCCTTCCTCCCGCTGGGTAGCATAGGCTCCTTCCTGTGGGCAATGCATGGTAGCTCTTCCCAGCTCCTCCCCTTGGGTCTGCAAAGGGCTTAAGGAGCGGTACAGCCCAAGGGCTCCCCCTTCCGGCCTCCTAACTCGATTTTAAACATAGTTTCCTTTATTCCGTTTCACACTCCCAGGACATCTTAGTCTGGGCTGCTATAACAAAAACACCAGAAACTGGGTGGCTTAAATATTTATGTCTGGCAGTTCTGAAAGTTGGAAGATCCATCCAAGAGCCAGTGCTGATGGGTTCAATTTCCAGGGAGGAACCACTTCTTGGTTCATGGTCTTCCTGCTGTGTGCCCACATGGCAGAAGGGGCAAGGGTGCTCTACGGGGGTCTCTTTTATACGGGTACTGATCCCACTCACGAGGGCTCTGCTTTCATAACCAAGTCTCCCCACCCCATACCATCACACTGGAGGTCAGGTTTCAACATGTGATTCTGGAGGCAACATGAACATCCAGTCCATAGCACATGACCTCCCTCGAGTTCAGTAATTCAGAGAACTCACAGAACTCAGAAAGTGTGATACTTTTCAGTGTGTATAGACATCGTATAGACCCTCTACACAGACTTCGATGCAAGAAAAATACCAGCCACCGCTTTTTATATTCACAGCTTCTAAGGCATGTCAACCAGCCCTGGCCCTAGTATTTTCATGGGTTTTGAAAGCTCTGTGTCTACAGCCCCAATGATGTTCTGAAGAATCAACTCTTTAAAAAAAAAAAAAAAAAGCTCGTGAAATAGTAGCACAAATACTCCTACCAATTAACTAAAATCAATAGTGGTGAGAGGTGGAATAGAGTAAGGAGATAACATGTCAGTATTAGTTATAGATCACAGATCCATTTCTCAGTGATTAAAACAGGGGAACTGGCCAGTCTTGAATAATACAAAAACTTGACCCCTGATCAGATCATGCCAGAGTGACTAAGTCCCTGATGCCTGGGGTCTGGGATAGTATTTTTTATGTTTGTGTATCTGGGTTTTCTGACTCTTCCCCCACGGTACCGGGGGGCATCTAGGAGGCCTTTCCTCCATGATGGGAGGGCCAGAGTGGTTAGTGGAGTCATCCAGTACCTCCTCATTGACTTATCTTGCAAAACGAGAAGTTAGATGAATCCACTGTTGCCCCAAACTTGAGGACTCTAGGCTGGGCAACAGCCCTGCAAGGCGAGGGGAGTGTAAGGTCTCCCCACTGCAAACAAGATGACCCGAGATGGCGAATATGCACACCTTGATTCACATCTCCAGGGCGCCTTGCACAGAGTTCCCCTTGGGCCACCTCCTTGCCGCTCTTAAAAACAGAGGGAACTGCACTTCCCTACCCTGAGGTGTAGGGTCACCAGGGAGAAGTTCCCTCTGTTGCCCATGGGTCTGTGGAGCGAGCCCCAGCAGCACCCGTGGATTACCCTTCAGCATCCTCCTCTTCCACGCCTAGCTGTTTCCCAAGTGGGAACTGGCTTCAGACAAGGCTTTGGTTTCAGAAGATCGATGAAGATGCTCTTGACCTTTGCCAAAAGCAGAGAAGAATCACCAAAGAACTCTCCTTCCCAGGATCAAAAGAAGAAAATTAAAAGCTGCATCTCAGCTACTGCAGGGAGGTCTTCCCTACGAAGATGATCTCTCTCCCGAGGAAGTGAAAGTCCTTACCGGGAGAGGACACAGAGCAACATCCCTGTCAAGAATTTCCAATGCTCTGGGCCTGATTAGAGTGCCCTGGAATTCCATCCAGCACAAGGCCAGAGATGCGTTCAACTCTCAAATATTCATATAAAAGTTCTGGGGTCCTGACATCCCCAGTGGTTGACCTCTTTTTTATACCACAAAAAGCCTGAGCTGAGCTCCCCTCTTAGGAAAGCCCAGGGTAGGATTTGTTTTACCAAAAAGAGGTTAAATTTCTCCCACTTTTGGATTGGGAATTTACATCCTGGCAACGTCAGCACAGAAGGAGCTCGGGGAATTCCGGCGACCCATTCCCTCCTGCCCCTGAGCAGACTGGGGTTACTTTCACTGCACAGAAAACCCTGCAGGAAAGAGATCCCCTCGTGCTGGAGTCCCGTAGTTCTCTCACTGGCCCTGGAAGTCTCTGGGCCCCCTCGCCTGGTCAGTCCCCACACCTGGAATTGGCTCAAAGGAGAAAAAGAGAAAAGGCTAGTGCAGTGCCAGTACCAGGCACGTGACTCACAAGAGAGTCACACCGGGCCGGCGGCCTGTGGCCAGGGATAAATAGGAATGTTGCTGTTTCCCACGGGACCTGCTAGAAGACTCTCTTGGCCGCAGGTGGTCAGCCCAGCAAGAGAACTAGCACCGCCCTGGAGGCAAGCCCCGCATGACTTGTCTGTATGTATGATGATGGGCTGCGGATATCAAGTTTGTAGTCCACTTGACTGTACTGGCCGCAGTGGGATTTACACCAGCCAGTCCAGTGCCTCACAGCCCTGGGGACGAGCGGCTATCACTGAGCACAGTTATCAGTAAGAAGGCAAGACGCTAATAAGAGCAAAACCACCACAATGTCGACCCAGCTCAGGGTCACTCTTGCCCAGTGGTGTTCCTTGCTCCAAAGCCTGTGGGAAGAAGGCCTTCCGCAAGGCTCTTGCGTGTGCTGCCAGGGTATCCACCAAAAGTGGGAGTGGGAAGCGTTCCCATCCAGGGGACCTGGGCCACCTTGACCTTGAATCACAAATTCAACACAGGCTGACTGAGATCATGGTTTGAAACCTCCGTCTGAAAAGTTTCCTGCTGGATTAAACATTTTAAAACCATTGACGGGGCATGAGGTACAAGGAGAGGAAGGGAAGCAGGACCATTCTCCAGTGGAGGGAGAGGACCCTCTTCTTCTAGAAACTCTGATCTGGGTGGAGACCTGCTATGGGCAGTTTTCCTGAAGGACAGAAAATAACCAGGAGTCTGAGCATACATCTGAACCCCCACCTGCAGGGGGTGAATAATATTGAAATTCAATGACGTGGTAATTGTTTTTAAATCTATGTAAGTTGAAGAGCCCTAGAGAGTAATCAAAACACTAAGGTCCGAAGGCTGCTCCAGAAGGCCAAGGACCTTACACCGGGTGACCTGGGAAAGAGCCTGCGTGGCTACAGATTCCCTCCGAGAGGAAAGGGCTCCCATGACTTTACCTCCCCAAACCCCATCCAACTGCCAGCAGCTGCGGACCTACTGGAACAAGGGGGAGGAGGTCACCCTGCCCCAACGGGCACCAGGAGGTGGAAGTGCTTCCTGGCCCACAGCGCAATCACCTCCCCCACCCTCCACCCCCACCCTCCCACACTCTCAACCCTGAGGAGTCTCAGGAAACTCTCGGAGAGTCCCGCCTGCAGCCCTCCCACCCCTGCCCTGGGCACCCAGAGGCCAGTGTCCATGGCCGGCCTACTTGTAGGAGCAGATGGAGAGCGTGGCGCCCGCAGAGAACACCCAGAAGGCTGGGTACAGAGCTTCGGTGAAGTCCACCTTGAACTTATACATCACGTGGACCTTGTCGGCGACGGCAAAGAAGATGACGAAGCCATGGTCACAGTTGAGAAGCACGCCGACCCGCGTGGCCTTGGTGGGGGGCAGCGTCTTCTCCACATTGTTGTGCCAAGCAGAGATCTTGGTATTGAACCACTCCACGCACCAGGAGGCGCTGTTGCGGCCGAGCCGGCTGTCGGGGCCCTGCCGCGCCATGCTGCCGTAGCAGATGCCCACCCCGCAGAAGTTGTTCTTCTGCAGCTCCACCTCCCAGTACTGAATCCCCTTCTTGTAGCAGTGCAGGCCCAGCACCTGGGAGCAGTACGTGAACCTCTTGGGATGTGGCTGGTAGTTGAGGGGTAAGTCGGCCACGGAGGCTACGGTGTACTTCTCCGTCAGCGCCACCTTGTTGTGGGCCGTGTTGCAGTCCAGGCTGAATTTAATGGCATCTGAGAAAGCATCACCCAAGGAACCAATTACAAGGAGCCCAAAGTGTTCTTACTTTTAACCCTTTCCCCAACTGGTAGTACTTGTTCATTTACTTTATCCGTTTGTCCACCCAACCTGCCATCTAGCCATCCACACATCCATCTTTCCATGCATCCAACTATCCATCCGTTCATCATCCACACACATATCCATCTATCCACCCATTCTGCACAGCCAGCCAGCCACTTGTCCACCTGTCTATCCATCAATCCAGTCACCTGTCCATCTATCAGTCACCCATCTGTCTATTCATCCACCCAATGCCACTCACTGAACACCCAATTCTGTGCAAGACGCACAATTTGGAGCAGGCGCGGCAGCTGACCTCATGGAGTTCACGCCGCAGCCAGAGAGGTGAGCAACCTGCGCACAACACGGGGAATACGCATGCCGCCACAGGGTGGGCACGCGGCTACAGGGGCAAAGAGCTCACTTGATAGGTGGGGAGAGCATGGGGGAGCACTACCCACCTGGGCTGGAATGTGAGCAGAGTGACAGGAAGATGAGAAGAATTAAACAGAAGAAGCGGGGGGGGGGGAAAGCTATTCAGGGCAGAGGGTACAGCGAGTGCAGAGCTTGGGGTCACAAGGACAGTGGGCGCCAAAGGCTGGGCAGCAGGCGAGAAGTCTAGCAGGAGAAGGGGGACGTGTTGGGGCCACACAGTAGACAGGTAAGGGGTCCAGACTGTACTTGGTGGGCAGAGGGGAGCCGAACATTTGTGAGCACGGAAGTTACCTGACTGTATTCCCCTGGTTAGGACACACACGTGGCCTCACCGCCCTTCCTGCCACACTTCCAGCCAGTTCCAGGGGATTGAAGACAGGGCTCAGCCTCGTGTGGTCCCCAGCCTCCAACTCCTTCCCAGGACACACCCATCTCTACCCCTTCCCTCCCAGGAGAGCCTGGACCCTGGGAGAAAGGTTCTGGGCAGTTCTGCACAGGGACAATCCCTGGCTTGGGAACCTGGACACCAAGAGCCCTGGGTTTGCACCACCTCCTGCCGCCCCCTTGTGAGGTGGCTTAGGGCAGGATGCTTTTCACAGAGCCCTGAGTTTCCCCGTGGGCAAAATGAATGGGCTGGGGAAAATGTTCTCCAAGGTCCTGGGCTGCTAGAACTCACTTTCCCTGCTCCCCGGAGCGTGGGGCTCCAGAAACACTTGGCTCAGCACCCCACCAGCAGCTGGGCAGCAGTTAGCTCCAGCCCAGAGCCAGGCCTGGGCCTAGCCTGGGGGCGGGAACAGCAGGAAGCTCAGGGAAGGATGGCCCTGAGAAACCCAGGTACCTGCCCATCCCCCGGGTCCCGCGCCCCGCTCCAGAGAAAGGAGGGCCAGGGCCGGTTTTGCAAGACAGACCTTGGCTGCTGCACGGAGGTGGGTACAAATGGAAGGTGCTACCGTGTGAGGCTGCGGGATGAAGGGGAAACAGAAAGAGCGATGGTGGGGGGAACCTAGGCCTGGCCGTGGGGCAGGAACTCCAATCACTTCCAGTCGGACCAGGGAGGCCAAGCCTGCAAAGGAGCCTAAGGAGTGACCAGAGGGGCAGGTGGAGCCCAAGGGGGCACAGGGACTCAGCAGCCGTAGGGAGACAGGGTTCCCAGAAGGAGGGATGCACCTGAGAGGACCAGCCAACTGAAGGCTGACAGGTGTTCTTGACATTTAGCTGCACGGGGGCTGCCGCTACCCTCAGTGTGGGGACAGAGGCCAGACTGCCATGGGAGAATGCGACTCTTAGTTCTGGCGTCCCCAACAATGCCCCGCCCCCACCCCTGGAGCTTTCAGAAGCACAGAGACATGCAGGGGGGGTCTGTCACGCTCCCCAGGGGCTCAGACACACAGCCACAGCTGAGGACCAGCGCCGGGGGGGGGGCGGGGGGGGTGTGTGTGTGACATCGCAGCTGCATTTTTCCAACTTCCTTCAAAAAGGATCACTGAGGAAATGAGCTTCTCGACAGCTTTCTAGGCTGGTCCCCTGCCGCCTGATTTTGCAGCACTGGCCTGGGGCCCAGAAATTGGTATTTTTAACCAATATTCAGGTGAAAGGGAGGTGGACCCAGAGTGGTAGCCAAGAAAGGCTGGCTGCACTGGCTGCCGCTTTTGTTTTCCTTTGTTTCTTTTGCTCTGCTTTTGTGATGCGGGAGAGTTAAATATGCTGCAGAGGGGCGGGCCCCAGGAGGGCAGGTGAGGATGAGGAGGGGTGTGCAGACAGAGCAGGAGGGGCCCCTCTTCTCTGTGAAGCGCGGGGGAGGGGGGCATGCAGAAGACTGAAGCTATGACAAGTGGGAAGGTTCTGGAATGGCAGGGCAGCCGGCGGGACATCCAGAGCAGGACTGAGGCACAGCCGCGGGCAGCAGGTGCCGGCCCAGAGAAAGAGGCGAGCCGGGCTCACGAGGGCTGCGGGTGTTTAAAGCACCTCCGCAAGGTCCGCGCTGCCTAGGAAGGGAGGTGAAGGAGGGCAGGTGCTGACGGAGGACGGCGAGTCGCTAACCGGGCAAGGGGGGGCCAGGCAGGACCTCCCGACAGAGGCGAGGGCCAAGGCCGTGCACAGCTACACAGGACAGCCCGAGGGCCGGCGGGACCGCTCGCCAGGGCCCATGCTACTCACATTCTAGGAGCTCGGACCTGGACTTGGCCAAGAAGGTGTCCAGCACGTTGCTGGTCTTGAGGAGCGTCGGGTTCGGCTGCGCAGTGGAGGCTTTGGTTGCATCTGGGTGAGGACAGAGAGCCGTGTTCAGAACCAACTCAGGAAGGACACCCCACAGCCCCCTGCCCATGATAACTCACTCTCTGGGCCTGCTTGCTTTAAATCCAGTAACTGTTCTGGGGCTCCGAAGGTGGGCATATTGATGGATGAGGCAGAGGCAGCGGCTGGGGATGAGAAAGAGAAACGTGAATCGGACACACAACAGAGTGACCAGATGGCCTGTCCTCCCTGCCACACTGATTTTCAAGAGCTCCTTCCACAAACACACACCTGGACAGCCGGCGTGATGCGGGTGCGTCCAGACAGGGCTACGCTCATCATCTGTCTCATCCACTTACACTTGCCCTCACCCTCAACCTCAGGCCCACCTGCCACCAGAGAACAGAATGACAGAACTCGGGCCCTATCACAGAACCTAATGAGAGAGAGGGCAGCCTACTCTGCAGTTAACTCCACACCTGCGCAACCTCAAGAAACAAAAAGATGTACACATGTGTCACTTACGAGGTTTCTTGGATTTCTTTTCTTCTTCTGAAAAAGAAAATTTTTAGAATTAAGCTATTTTTACGCACTGCACAATGACACTTTTTGCGCACTGCACAATGACACTTCAAACATACCATAATACTAGTCAATTGCGTGAAGGCGACCCATACAAATAAAGCTAGGATGTTGTAGCTAGAAACAAGCAAACAAATCAATGGGGACAGAAACCTGCCATAGTAGTTTGGGGGACTGGGACAGATAATAAGGAGCATGAAGGAATTTTCTGGGGTAACGGAAATTCATTAACTTGATTTGGGTAATGGGAACACACACATATGCATCTGTCAAAATTAATCTAACTGCACATGTGAGATCTGCATATTTTACGGTAGGTATTACATCTCTTTAAAAGGAAACATGCGGGGCGCCTGGGTGGCTCAGTCGGTTAAGCGTCCGACTTCGGCTCAGATCATGATCTCCCGGTTCGTGGGTTCGAGCCCTGCATCGGGCTCTGTGGTGACAGCTAGCTCAGAGCCTGGAGCCTGCTTCATGTTCTGTATCTCCCTCTCTCTCTGACCCTCCCCTGCTCACGCTGTCTCAGAAATAAATAAAAACGTCTAAAAAAATTTTTTTAATAAATAAATAAAAGGAAAAATGCAAAAGAAAACATATAAAAGGGGGGGAGAATATTACAATAGTCTTTTTTTAAATGCTTATTTATTTTTGAGAGAGAGAGAGCATGCATGTGCATGAGTGCGGGAGAAGCAGAGAGAGGAGCCAGAGAATCTGAAGCAGGTTCCGCTGTATCAGCACAGAGTCTGATGTGGGGCTTGAACCCACGAACCATGAGATCATGACCCGAGCTGAAATCGAAGGTCACAATGAGCCACCCGGGTTCCCCTATCACAACAGTCTTTAAAAACTATCTGGAGGAGGGGTGCCTGGGTGGCTTAGTCGGTTAAGCGTCCGACTTTCGCTTAGGTCATGATCTCGCGGTTCGTGGGTTCGAGCCCCGCGTCAGGCTCTGTGTTGCCAGCTCAGAGCCTGGAGCCTGTTTCAGTCTGTGACTCCCTCTCTCTCTGACCCTCCCCTGCTCACGCTGTCTCTCTCTCTCTCTCTTAGAAATAAAAAAAAAAAAAAAAAAAAAAAAACTATCTGGAGGAGCGCCTGGGTGGCTCAATCGGTTTAAGCGTCTGACTTCGGCTCTGGTCACGATCTCATAGTTCGTGGGTTTGAGCTCCGCATCAGGCTCTGTGCTGACAGCTCGGAGTCTGGAGCCTGCTTCGGGTTCTGTGTTTCCTTCTCTCTCGCCCCTCCCTGCCTTAAGCTCTGTCTCTCTGTCTCAAAAATAAACATTAACAAAATTTAAAAAATAAAAAATAAAATAAAAACTATCTGGAGTATGCACCTATGGAGACTAAGTTTAGCTAAAGCAATGACTCTCTAAGTGTGGTCCCCAGCAGCAGCAGCATGGCCAGGGAATCTGTAGGAAATACAAACTCTGAGATTCCATCCAACACCTGCTGAATCTGAAAGCCTAGGGATGGGGCCCAGCGATCTGTATTTCACAAGCCCCTGGGTGACTGTGATGCATACGAAGTCTACTTGAGCTAGAAGATTCCAGGTTTCCTCCGCCACCTTCCCCACCACTTGGATGACAAGGGGTGTTTTGGATCTTATCCCTGCCCTCCCACAGGGTACTTTACGTTACAGATAAGCCCAGCTCTCTCCTATTATCCTCTACCTCCCCCCACCCCAGCCCCCACTCAGCCCCACACGACCCTCTAGCTCTCCTTCCTCCCCCTTCCGAGCGTTTTCCAGGTGTGGTCTTCACTCTGCCCCCATCTCCTCCTCACCTGCCCACTCCCACTGGACCAGCATCTTGGGGCATCTTGGGAGGACGCCAGGCTGCGCCACGGGCCTAGGGCACGGCATGGGCCCCCTCCCCAGTCATCACAGCTGTTCAGAGTGTCATCTACACTGTGAACAATCCACTCCTTCCCTGCCGATTTCCCCATCTCAGCCCCCGGCCGGCACCCACTGCTCGCTCCTGCTGAGAGAGGTGCCTGTGATCTGGGGAAGGGGGAGGAAGTTTCGGGGGAGCATGACCTATGCCCTCCTCACCAGGCAGCCCGGCCCCTGGATCTACGCCATTCGGAAATGCCAAGGACAAACTAAACTCTCAGAGCAAATGGCACAGACCAAGAGTCCACTCGCCCACCAGGGACAGCTTCCCCGTTCACGCTGCCTTCAGGGAAGCAGTAGCAGCCACAGTTCAGCTTCTCAGGGAGCCTGGGTGGCTCAGTCTGTTGAGCAACCAACTCTTGATTTCAGCTCAGGTCACGATCCCAGCCAGGGTCGTGGGGCTGGGTCCCACATCAGGCTCCAGGTTGAGCGTGGAGCCCCCTTGAGATTCTCATTCTCTCTCTCTCTCTCCCTGTCCCTCTCCCCGACTCGCTCACTCTCTCTCTAAAATAAAAATAAAATAAGAGCTTAATGGGGCGCCTGGGTGGCTTAGTCGGTTAAGCGTCCGACTTTCACTTGGGTCATGATCTCGCGGTTCGTGGGTTCGAGCCCCGCGTCGGGCTCTGTGCTGACTGCCAGTTCAGAGCCTGGAGCCTGTTTCAGTCTGTGACTCCCTCTCTCTCTGACCCTCCCCTGCTCACGCTGTCTCTCTCTCTCTCTCCTAAAAATAAATTAAAAAAAAAACATTTAAAAAAAAAGCTTCACAATCAGCATCCCAGGTGCGCCTGAGGTTCACTCCTTTTTTTTTTTAAATTTTTTTTTTTAATGTTTTATTTATTTCTAGGAGAGAG